>NC_136408.1:187940260-188540260 GCF_051521515.1 Lactuca serriola | reverse complement strand
GGCCAATCACTCCAACATGTGGAGTGTACGGCCGCACACCCATTCCAGCCATACACTCCCATATATATATATATATATATATATATATATATATATATATATATATATATATATATATATATATATATATATATATATATATAATCCTTAGTCATTTTTGAACATTTTTCCACTTCTGCAAGTCTAGAACTTGAAATCCTCTCAAGTATCATCCAACTTTTCACCTCAATCTTCAATCAAGTAAGTGATTCATCCTTTGATTAGCTAATACATGACCTTAACTAGCCTTCCCCTTTGATTTGATCCATGAAAACACCTATTTGGTGTTAGATCTTCAAAAACACCAAGAACACCAAGAACACCTACTAAACTTTTTGGACTTTAACTACCCTTCTAAGCCACTAAATCAGATATACACTTGCAATAGCTTGATATAAGCTAAGGGTCCTTGAATTTATGCATGAAAAACGCCATTTCAGATGATCTTCAAGTGTGTACAGCTGCGCACACCATGTGTACGGCCACACACACCAAGTGTAACTACACACACCCTTTTAAGGGTCCAAAATAGCAACAAACTTCCATTTCGGCTAAGCAATGGTCAAAACACCTTCCCTATAACATTCCTAAGGCTTGGAAAGAATTTTTTGACACACTTCATAGGGAGTGTGCGGCCGCACACACATAAAACCCATGATTTTGTGGCCTTACACTCCAATATAGGGCCATACCCCCCTTATGTGCAACCATAGGTGTTGGTAACACTTAATTCTAAGTGTTTTTAGGCCCCTAAGGTGTGTCCCTATCACCATTAGTAGTTATATACATTAAATGTATACATATATGTGTAATTATGTGTTAAATAGGATTTGTTTGTGCTCAAGACTCCAATTGACACCCAACAATCCTATATCGATCTTTCATTCGAGTTACTCACTACAGGTGAGTTCATACCCCCTTAATCAACCTTTTAAATGATATTAACTGCTTTTATGGGGGGCGGGGGGATTACAAGTTGAAACATTATAGTTATTAGATCAATCACATGTGATTAATAACTATCAAACAAATGGGATTGTTATACTTTTAACTGTTTTATCAAACAAACTATTTCAAAATGATTATCATACTTTTTTACATGCTAGAGCCTTTTGTCAAGCTTTATTAAATGCCAAATCTTTTCTTTTAAACTCTTTTAAACTTATATATTGTAAAGCAATATCTAACGCATATATAGTTATATAGGTAAGGTTTGAAGGACTTTGTCACACCCCAAAACCAAGAACGGCGGAAACGTTCTGGGGCGGAGGACGTCATGTATAATATCAACAACAATGTAAAGTAGTAAACAAGCAACAACATCATCCATTGCATTAATAAAATGATTATTATACAATTGTATTCTGTCAAATTTTGATAAACACTAAAGCATAAATCAAAATGAAAGATAAGTCTTGAATAAGCTCCATCTTCCCTTCTCCTTGCATCGGTACCTGTCTATGATGGCCTGAGGATACAAGTAATTTTGAAAGCGAGTATCAGCTTTAAAGCTGGTGAGATCATAAGTATTTAGTGGCTTAATTTGTATGTAAGAATTTGTAGGTCTATGTATTGTAAGAATTTGTAAGTGTATATGAACTGTAAGTATTTGTAAGTGTTTGAAAAACTCTAGAATCCCTATGATTCTTTCTAGTATATGAAGCTGTCTTCTACCAAGACCTATCTGTTCTGTGTGTGTATGGCTCTTGTAAGAGTATGTATTTTCCAAAGTATAACTATCATTATCCAAAAATATAGTTTGTACATTGATGTTTAAGTGAGGTTATCACTAAAAATATGTAATGGAAAAATTAACGTAGTACTAAAACGTAGCTCTAAAAGGACTACTACAATACTAACTACCTTATGCCGAATTTTAGGCAAAGGCACTATGTGATAAATTGCGCCATACTATCGACTAGTAACAACGACATAATGAATGGTCGTAATAAAGAAATGACGTTTGGCACCCGCAGATTTGCAGGTCCGGCTGTAATTAGCAGCAAGGTGTAGGATTGTCAATCCAGCATAGATCTATACGCAAACTCAACGCTCCCCCTTCAAGAGACTCTGGCCGCAACTTAAGTCATGAGGTTTTAAGTCATGCTCCGATTTAAATCACAGTAATTAACGTATTCTCGTATATGTAATGTAATGTACTGTTCTAGCTGTAATGTAATGAACTGTTCTAGCAAGTATAGTAATGTAATGAACTGTAATGTTCAATGTGTGCTAGCTGTAATGTGTGTTCTCTCTATCTAGCAAGTATAGTAATGTAAACGTTCTAGTGTAGTTGTACATGTTCTCGTCCTAGTATAGTTGTATATGTAATGTACAGTAATGTTCTAGAAAGTATTGACTCATGAATGAACTGACTCATCGTATGATATCGCGTTCTAGTAATGGTTCTAGTATCTTCCTGAACTACCCATATGGTAGCTTTACTAGCAATCTAAGTGGTACGTATGGACGTGGATGTATATCCTTGCTACCCAAGGGCATAGGATGAACTGGAAGGACCTTTTATGATTTTATATGTACACATGATATATAACTAATATTTAAACGACCTTCGGACGAGTATCCGATATCCCACCAGACCACATCTCAAGGCGCGAAAAGGAAATAGGGTGGATAGTCTTCCTAAGCCTTTTAAACATTCTTATATAACTATACATATAGAGGCATGCAATTTATAATATAAAAGCATAAATAAGTTTGGTAAAACATTTGAAACATAAATATTAGTTTAAGGAAAGATCGACTTGATGTCAATCTATAAAACAATTTGAAGGCATAAGTTTGATAAAACAATATAAGTACAAGGAACATTTGTTTGAAACACAGTTGTAAATAAGTTTGAAATATGATAAACAGAGTAAGAGGTACAGTGTAAAAAGTAGTTTGAAACATATAAAATGTTTATAAAAATCATTTGAAGGAAACTGTTTGGTAAAACGGCTAATGAGTAGCCAAATCTTTTGAATGCTGTATATTAATCACATGTGATTGATGTAATAAGTAATATAACCCTACTTACTAATCACATGTGATTGACATAATAAGTAGCATGATTCTACTTGTATCCCCCCCATAAAACATTTAAAATAGTTTAAAACATTAGTTAAGGGGTATGAACTCACCTGCAGTATGTGACTGGAATTGAACGGCTGTTATCGTATGGAAGGATCGGACAAGTGCTTGGTGTCAAGTGAAGACTTAGACACACACAATGATCCTAATTACATATGAAAACATATGTATATAAATAATTAGTGATTATAACACTAATTATACAAGTAATAACATTTAAGCGCGAGGATAACACTTTTGGTCAAGTGCTAGGAGGCTAATGGGTTGCACAAAGAAGTGCAATGCCCCTAATGGAAGTTTAAGGTCAAAAGACCATATTCATTGGAGTTTACGGCCCAGGGGAGTAAGCTCCTGGCCGTAAACTCTCAACCAAGTCTTGAAATGGTACCCTGAATTACTACAACTCTAGTGGGGAATTGTTTCAAGGCTATACAAGTGTTTGGGCACCACATTGACTCCTTTGGGGAGTTTACGGCCCAAAGACCCTTTTCCGTTGGAGTTTACGGCTGTAAACTCCCTTGGGAGGGTTCTTATTGTTCTTTCAAGTCTCCAACATTTCTAGGAACAAGTCTAGGCTTTAGTACTTGGCTTACGGAAGATTTATGGCACTAAATGGTACCATTTTATGGAGTTTACGGCCTTGGAACCTTTTGGGCCGTAAAATCCCTCACACATGGGGTTCTAAATGTTTTAGTTAGTCCAAAACTCATCTAGGTACATGCCCTAATTGTCTCATGGCCTAAGGAAGTGTCTAGGGTGTCCTTTGACCCCTTTATGGGAGTTTACGGCCCAAGAACCACTCTTGGCCATAAACTCTTCAATGCTTGTGCTTTTCTTATGTTTCCTAGGTCCTAAACACATTAAGGTATTTGCCTAAAAGAGAGTCCAAGCCTTAGGAAGTGTTTGAAGGGATTTTGGCACTTAAACTTGGAGTTTACGGCCTAAGGAGCTTCTTGGCCATAAACTCCCTTCTAAAATTGATTTCTAATTGTTTTGGTGGCATAAATCATGAGTTTAAGGCTTCTAGGTTTTTGTTCTAAGGCTAAAGGAACATTAGGCACTCATTTGTGCCCTTTACTTGGAGTTTACGGCCCAAGAGATGTTCCTTGGCCGTAAACTCCTCAAACTAAATGGTTTTGATTTGTTTCTAGCCTCTAATGCTCATACATAAGGTCCTTAGCTAGATGCCTAACACGAAAATGGGACTAGATGGCCTTTAGGCTTGATTTTGGAGTTTACTCCCCAAGAACGTTCTTGGGCGGTAAACTCCCGGATCTTGCATTTTAGACATGTCAACAATGTTATTTAGCATATAACAAGTATTAAAACACATCTATGAAAGTAGACTCACAATCTGGGATGAAAACCGGAAGATCCGTGAGAGAGGAATTGGCTTTTCTCTAATTGGAATTCAACTAATGAACCAATTTGGTTCAGAATTCTATTTATAGTCCTGAGATTTTTGGCAGAAAATTTTTCTATTCTCGGAATGGATTCTAATGATCTAGGATAATGAAATTACAGTGTTGCACAAAACCCTAGTGCAACCACTCTCCTAATATCTCTTTTAGGTGTAAAACCCTGAAAACTGTGAAACTTATACTTGAAGTCTGAATTTTCATTGTAACTGATCTACATGTATTGGCTTGATATGGTTTGATTTGAATGGAAAATTTTGGGTTGTCACATCATCCCCATGTTAAAGGGAATTTCGTCCCGAAATTAGAATTTAGGCAAGGAAGTATTCACGAATGATCGAGTCGTGAGGAGGAAACTTCCTAATCGATTGGTTCTAGCGTACTTAAGTGAAATCGGGCTCTCGGTTGGCATTCCAACGAACCTTCACTAATTGGCGATGGCGTTGCTTCGTCCGCTTGACCTCTCGGTCGAGGGTCATTACGGTTCTTAATACGAAGGCAAGAATCTCGACGAGTGGACTTGCAAGAGTCCTAACGGAAAGGTATGGTTTCACGATCGGGATGTGTAGAGTGGAAAGTACGTTACTGGGTTCGCGGGGTAGGTCTATTTTGTGCGAGGCACAGGACCGATTCTGATAATAATCTCGGAGGTCCTGTCTAACTTGGATTTAGCTTTCCACGTCCTACGAAGCGTATTAAGCCATTCCCAGAGTGAGTTATCCTAAAGAACTTGGTCACTCACTTGGAATTTCAAAGGTTCCTTTTCTTGCGTAACTTCCCAGTCAAGGGCCACCCCTTGCTGGGTCAAAGTCGTACGAGTTTCTGTAGCTTGCGAGGAGTTCTAAATGAACTAAGGCGGTAGGTCGGTAAGACCTAGAATTTGGCGAAAACTGTCGGCGTCTCTGGTGTCGATGAATGCTCAATGGTTTTGGCAAATTGAAAGAGTACCCAAAATTTCCCACATTACTAATAGTGTGTCCTAGAAATTTGACTCTTCAATTTCCAAATCTCGTGCCTAGAGAACTTTGCTAAAAGTTCCTCTGTAGGAAATGTTTTCATGGGTTTTCTTCTTACTACGAGGGTAGATAAGTAAGTCATTTCATGGAGAAATGACGAATCGATCCAAGTATGAAAGACGTAACCCTATTCATTTAGCTCATGAAAACCATGGGCGTATTGGTCCTATCTGAAAGGTTAACACTACGGACTCGAAGTGTCCGCATCGAGTCCAGGAGATAGTCTTCCTGACATCCTTCCCTAACACTCGGATTGGTGATATTCGGATCTCAGATCCATTCCTGGAAGTAATCCTTTCCTAGTGTTTGCTCAACCATTTCATCTATACGAGGCAGAGATAACGATTTCTATGGAAATCTTTGACGGAGTCCTCGATATCCGAGGTACATACGATGCAATCCGTCGATCTCTGGAAGAATATGACCGGGGTTCCCCAGGGTGAGAAGCCTAGTCTTCTAATTCTATTTCCGTGTAGTTCGCTAAGTTGTTTGTACTGTTCTTGTATCTCCGTGGGTGTTTAAACTATAGGGTGATCTGTTTACGGGAGTCGTACAGGGTTCTAGGTTTGTTCACATGATGATGTGATTACTCGTATACTTAGGCAGTCCTCCGTCCTGAAGTCCATTTTAGAATTCATACATGGTTTCACAATCACAACTTCGGGTATACGAGTCATATATAATTAAGATTGAAAATGTAGTCGAATAACTGATTCTTCTTTAAGCTCGCATCTCATCGGGGAAAAAGAAGTTAAAGTGGAATCCTCAATTCTAAACCTGTAGAAGCTTGATTATATATAACTCTTACATATACCTTCCTTAGTGATAGATCATCCGCATGAATTCCTGGATTGAACTTGACGTACTGCACGAGTGGTACTTTGGGGATTCCTTCGGAAAGAAAATAACTAAGAGGTACTCCTGGAATGAGTACTTCGGGGATTTCTTCGGAAAGAAATTAACTAGGAGGTACTCCTGGAATGAGTACTTCGGGGATTTCTTCAGAAAGAAATTAACTAGGAGGTACTCCTGGAATGAGTACTTCGGGGATTTCTTCGGAAAGAAATTAAATAGGAGGTACTCCTGGAATGAGTACTTCGGGGATTTCTTCGGAAAGAAATTAAATAGGAGGTACTCCTGGAATGAGTACTTCGGGGATTTCTGATATGACGGCTTCGCTGGAAAAGTGATCTAGAAGAAAGAGATGTACGTATGAAGCTGTTTTGGCGTCGATCAAATTGAATCTGATTGTATGATAATGTCGGAATCATACAGAAACTTAAAAGACATTAGAATTAAACATAAGACGGTTACAAACAAAACACAACTATGCAACCATGAACAGAGTTACAGTACTTTAGATTTACCACAAGACTATTGCTGCGAATAAGATATACTACAAAAGACAAGTATACGTAGCACGAGACTCCCTATACAGACAGGATTTCGCAAAAGGTAAGACTCTAGTTGCACTAGTTCTAGATAGTTTATAAGTATGTTACAACGAAACACCTTAATTACATTGACGTGGTTCCTGAGCAGGCTCTCCTGCAGTTGTGATCCTGAGAATCCTCCCATCTACGCCAGAGTTCTTTGTTATCGGGCAATCTTTCTTGAAGTGCCCTGTCTCACCACATTGGTGGCATGACTGGCTAGTACTAGCTTTGGTGACGGGATTTCGGTGCTTAGCCAATGTTATGTGACACGAGTGCCTTCCTCATTACTCCACCTTGAAAATTGCTTCTTAAATCGTTCTGCGTTATAACTCATCTTGTGTGCAGGGTTAGTCTCGATGAAAGGGACTTGAGTGATGGGTCGTTTCGGTGCTCCACAGTCACGAGCATGATGCCCTATGTTTAGGCAATTGCAACATTGCATCTCATGGCAAGCCCCATGATGATGGAAACTACACTTATCACAATTCGGGAGTTTTCCCTCATATGGCCTGCGCGGTACGGGAACGGCAGGGGTTTCCACTTGCTGCTGTTGTATAGCCAGCTTTTGGGCTCTCTTGCGTTCTTTCCGGGCTTGACGCTTTCGTTTCTTGTTCTCTGCTTTCTGGCTTTGCGAGCCTGTGACTGTTACTGTTTGGTGACTTCCTGGATGGATATCACGATTGGGAACTTCATTCCCATCAGTAGTATCGACTGTGCTGATAGCGCTACGGTGCGCAATGACCACGGTTACGGTAGCCACTACGGCAACTGTAAATGCCGTTTGAAAGGTAGCGGCGTCCATAGGAAAAGTAGAGGTCTCGTTGCTTGGCTGGTTGTTTCCGGATGACGACATGATTCTGTAACACGAAAGAGTACAGATTTTGTGAGCGATTCTGGTCGACCTTGATGTACTTAGATTATTCATGTAAAGAGTAAGAGTATGATCTCGAAAGTTTGACCTACATCCCTATGATGCAGTCCTGGTAAAGTATGAAAGTATGTTCGCTAAGGTTTGACCTACATCCCTATGATGCAGTCTTAGTACGATATGGTAGTATGTTCGTAGAATGGTCTCAAGACGTTTGTCGTTTGAGCTGAGGTATCGTGGGTTGGTGAATAACAAGATCCAACCACTGAAAGAGACTTGGAAGTGTCTCTTGGAATAAATCACCATAGTCCAATGACTTGACTAAAGTATGATTCAGATAGGCTCCAATGAAAGTAAGATAAAAGTACTTGAATGAAGAATGACGCAAAAGTTAGCCGGCTGTCAATATCTTTGATATTTACGATGTAAAGGTTCAGGAAAATGACCTTGTAAAGGTCTTACATCATATCCACAGAAGATAGTTCCTGACAGCATAAAGACCTAGCTGAAGTACTTACGGAACAAGATAATTTCATAGAAAATGCCACATCGGGCATAGACAGAAAACGATTCCTTTTTATAAGGGAAATAAAGTAAAGCGTCTAGTACTGGCGACGGTCATTCCTCTGGTGAACTCTTAGTTCAACCAATTGACGTTCCATGTCAAGTAGGTGTCTTTCGCACACCATATGGCGTACTCGGAGCTCTATGACTTCGGCTCGTGATTCATCCAGTGCTTGCAACAGGGTTTCATGGTTTCTCACTGATCTCTCGTGAGCATCCTCTAGACGAACGGTGCGGAGGGTATGCATTCTAGCATAGGCGACTATTTCTGAAATCTGATGTAGGGCTGTCTTGCCTTGAATCTCAGTTCGGGCCTCTCCGCGGACCAAGATTGGCAAGACTATATCTGCTAAGCCCTCATTGCTCAAGTCATAAAAGCTTTGGTCGCCATCAAATAGCATAGACTGCTCTTGTCCTTGGCTCCATATTTCCAAGCATTCCACTCACTCCGGGTCGGGCCATGAAAAGCCGGACGATGGTTAGGAATTGGAAAGGAGCTGCTTGGGGTAGGTTCTCACCCTCTGGTGCAGAGTTAGCATCATACGAAAGGTCTTCATCACGGTGATCCTCCAAGGGGATAGGATGATCATTTCCTGGTTCTTCTCCAAACCAACCAGCTATGACTTCATTCGGAAGATACTGGTTGTACAGGGGATGGAGTCCAGCTATGATTTCTATGCGAGAATTTAGGGTAAGTGGATAATTATTAGACGAACTATCTAGATAATTATTTAGAAAACCTTCATTAGTTACATCGCTATTTGTGAAGTGCATACCAGCTATGTGTAATCTAAACAGGATAGACCTTCGAATAAGTGACCTTATTTCCAAATTCACACAGAATAGGGGTAAGGCAAAATTATCACTGATTCTAAGTCTATAACATCCTAATTACATGTAGCCTTAGTGTATCCACTTAGCAACTATCAACTTAGTAATGAAGATCCCGTTTTAATTCTCAAGTATAAAGTACTTATAGTAACACCAAATACTCCTATAGTATTTTAAATTTATTGTTATGTTCTATTGTTCTCATTGTGGTAGGGTTGGTAAGATTTTAGCATTGTTGCAACCACACACTTAAACTTAGGCACATGCTAGTCAACCCTCGGATAATATAGGTGATCAGGCTATATCTTCCCAGTTTTGACCATATGTCTCTAAGCCCACTTGTGTTGCCCAACAATCGTAATTCTTTTGTACTGTCTTAATGACACTGATTTTAGTATGAATGCAGCACGTATACTTACTTAAATATTTTACTATTTAAAGTATAAACTCTTGGTCAGAGTATATTTTAATCCCTTATGTATTTATAGTTAGTATATCTTTTATGGGTTGATATACTTAATTCACTATAAATAATGCTCTGATACCAATCTGTCACACCCCAAAACCAAGAACAGCGGAAACGTTCTGGGGTGGAGGACGTCATGTATAATATCAACAACAATGTAAAGTAGTAAACAAGCAACAACATCATCCATTGCATTAATAAAATAATTATAATACAATTATATTCTGTCAAATTTTGATAAACACTAAAGCATAAATCAAAATGAAAGATAAGTCTTGAATAGGCTCCATCTTCCTTTCTCTTTGCATCGGTACCTGTCTATGATGACCTGAGGATACAAGTAATTTTGAAAGCGAGTATCAGCTTTAAAGCTGGTGAGATCATAAGTATTTAGTGGCTTAATTTGTATGTAAGAATTTGTAGGTCTATGTATTGTAAGAATTTGTAAGTGTATATGAACTATAAGTATTTGTAAGTGTTTGAAAAACTCTAGAATCCCTATGATTCTTTCTAGTATATGAAGGTGTCTTCTACCAAGACCTATCTGTTCTGTGTGTGTATGGCTCTTGTAAGAGTATGTATTTTCCAAAGTATAACTATCATTATCCAAAAATATAGTTTGTACATTGATGTTTAAGTGAGGTTATCACTAAAAATATGTAATGGAAAAATTAACGTAGTACTAAAACGTAGCTCTAAAAGGACTACTACAGTACTAACTACCTTAAGCCGGATTTTAGGCAAAGGCACTATGTGATAAATTGCGCCATACTATCGACTAGTAACAACGACATAATGAATGGTCGTAATAAAGAAATGACGTTTGGCACCCGCAGACTTGCAGGTCCGGCTGTAATTAGCAGCAAGGTGTAGGATTGTCAATCCAGCATAGATCTATACGCAAACTCAACGCTCCCCCTTCAAGAGACTCTGGCCGCAACTTAAGTCATGAGGTTTTAAGTCATGCTCCGATTTAAATCACAGTAATTAACGTATTCTCGTATATGTAATGTAATGTACTGTTCTAGCTGTAATGTAATGAACTGTTCTAGCAAGTATAGTAATGTAATGAACTGTAATGTTCAATGTGTGCTAGCTGTAATGTGTGTTCTCTCTATCTAGCAAGTATAGTAATGTAAACGTTCTAGTGTAGTTGTACATGTTCTCGTCCTAGTATAGTTGTATATGTAATGTACAGTAATGTTCTAGAAAGTATTGACTCATGAATGAACTGACTCATCGTATGATATCGCGTTCTAGTAATGGTTCTAGTATCTTCCTGAACTACCCATATGGTAGCTTACTAGCAATCTAAGTGGTACGTATGGACGTGGATGTATATCCTTGCTACCCAAGGGCATATGATGAACTGGAAGGACCTTTTATGACTTTATATGTACACATGATATATAACTAATATTTAAACGACCTTCGGACGAGTATCCGATATCCCACCAGACCACATCTCAAGGCGCGAAAAGGAAATAGGGTGGATAGTCTTCCTAAGCCTTTTAAACATTTCTTATATAACTATACATATAGAGGCATGCAATTTATAATACAAAAGCATAAATAAATTTGGTAAAACATTTGAAACATAAATATTAGTTTAAGGAAAGATCGACTTGATGTCAATCTATAAAACAATTTGAAGGCATAAATTTGATAAAACAATATAAGTACAAGGAGCATTTGTTTGAAACACAGTTGTAAATAAGTTTGAAATATGATAAACAGAGTAAGAGGTACAGTGTAAAAAGTAGTTTGAAACATATAAAATGTTTATAAAAATCATTTGAAGGAAACTGTTTGGTAAAACGGCTAATGAGTAGCCAAATCTTTTGAATGCTGTATATTAATCACATGTGATTGATGTAATAAGTAATATAACCCTACTTACTAATCACATGTGATTGACATAATAAGTAGCATGATTCTACTTGTATCCCCCCCATAAAACATTTAAAATAGTTTAAAACATTAGTTAAGGGGTATGAACTCACCTGCAGTATGTGACTGGAATTGAACGGCTGTTATCGTATGGAAGGATCGGACAAGTGCTTGGTGTCAAGTGAAGACTTAGACACACACAATGATCCTAATTACATATGAAAACATATGTATATAAATAATTAGTGATTATAACACTAATTATACAAGTAATAACATTTAAGCGCGAGGATAACACTTTTGGTCAAGTGCTAGGAGGCTAATGGGTTGCACAAAGAAGTGCAATGCCCCTAATGGAAGTTTAAGTTCAAAAGACCATATTCATTGGAGTTTACGGCCCAGGGGAGTAAGCTCCTGGCCGTAAACTCTCAACCAAGTCTTGAAATGGTACCCTGAATTACTACAACTCTAGTGGGGAATTGTTTCAAGGCTATACAAGTGTTTGGGCACCACATTGACTCCTTTGGGGAGTTTACGGCCCAAAGACCCTTTTCCGTTGGAGTTTACGGCTGTAAACTCCCTTGGGAGGGTTCTTATTGTTCTTTCAAGTCTCCAACATTTCTAGGAACAAGTCTAGGCTTTAGTACTTGGCTTACGGAAGATTTATGGCACTAAATGGTACCATTTTATGGAGTTTACGGCCTTGGAACCTTTTGGGCCGTAAAATCCCTCACACATGGGGTTCTAAATGTTTTAGTTAGTCCAAAACTCATCTAGGTACATGCCCTAATTGTCTCATGGCCTAAGGAAGTGTCTAGGGTGTCCTTTGACCCCTTTATGGGAGTTTACGGCCCAAGAACCACTCTTGGCCGTAAACTCTTCAATGCTTGTGCTTTTCTTATGTTTCCTAGGTCCTAAACACATTAAGGTATTTGCCTAAAAGAGAGTCCAAGCCTTAGGAAGTGTTTGAAGGGATTTTGGCACTTAAACTTGGAGTTTACGGCCTAAGGAGCTTCTTGGCCGTAAACTCCCTTCTAAAATTGATTTCTAATTGTTTTGGTGGCATAAATCATGAGTTTAAGGCTTCTAGGTTTTTGTTCTAAGGCTAAAGGAACATTAGGCACTCATTTGTGCCCTTTACTTGGAGTTTACGGCCCAAGAGATGTTCCTTGGCCGTAAACTATAAATGGTTTTGATTTGTTTCTAGCCTCTAATGCTCATACATAAGGTCCTTAGCTAGATGCCTAACACGGAAATGGGACTAGATGGCCTTTAGGCGTGATTTTGGAGTTTACTCCCCAAGAACGTTCTTGGGCGGTAAACTCCCGGATCTTGCATTTTAGACATGTCAACAATGTTATTTAGCATATAACAAGTATTAAAACACATATATGAAAGTAGACTCACAATCTGGGATGAAAACCCGAAGATCCGTGAGAGAGGAATTGGCTTTTCTCTAATTGGAATTCAACTAATGAACCAATTTGGTTCAGAATTCTATTTATAGTCCTGAGATTTTTGGCAGAAAATTTTTCTATTCCCGGAATGGATTCTAATGATCTAGGATAATGAAATTACAGTGTTGCACAAAACCCTAGTGCAACCACTGTCCTAATATCTCTTTTAGGTGTAAAACCCTGAAAAATGTCAAGCTTATACTTGAAGTTTGAATTTTCACTGTAACTGATCTACATGTATTGGCTTGATATGGTTTGATTTGAATGGAAAATTTCGGGTTGTCACAGACTTAGGATTGATAACTCACTTTATTTCATGTTCCTTATTTGGTTGTTGTCACACCCCAAAACTGAGAACGGCAGAAATGTTCTGGGGTGGAGGACGTCATGTATAGTATCATAACAATGCATAATAGTAAAGACAAGCAACAACATCCATTGCATTAATATAATAATTTGTAATACAAGCGTGTTCTGTATAGTTTGTAAGACACCAAAAGTATAATCAAAATAAAAGATGAGTCTTATATGTGCTCCATCATCTCAAAAGTTGCATCTGTACCTGTCTACTGATGACTGAGAATACAAGTTATTTTGAAAGTGAGTATCAGCATAAAGCTGGTGAGTTCATAAGTATTTGGTGTCATTGCTCGTATAAAAGTGTTTACAATCATGTAATATAATAGCTGTTATCAATGTTTGAGAATAGTATGATCCCTAGAAAATCCTATATTTTCCAGCAAAAGTAGTCTTCTACCAAGACTCGGTTATTTGTATGTTTGATCCTTTGAAAATGTAAAAGTTTTCCTGGTGAAACTATCAGTATGAAAATATAGTTTTAGACTTCATTCATGTAAAGTAATTGGGAAAATAATGTTTTACCCCAGTAGTGTCACTGCCGGCTGAATATAATAAAAATGCAGAATCCAGGTAGTATTAAATGTACAATACACCTCAGGGAGTCTGTTTTGCCTTTAATTCTTAATGTGTTTATTAAAGGTCTGAATGTGAGCTCGTATGTAACCAAGCTGATTGACGATCGAATAACATATGACCCTCCAAGTCACACATAGTATGGTGACATTTTGTCACCCCTAAGCCTAGTCGGCTCGGACTGTAGCTAGCAGTCGGGATGTGGGAGTGTCTGTCCCGTATAGATCTATACACATAATGCCCGCTCTCCCTCCAGGAGACTCTGGCTACACGGTGATAGCACAGTGAAGTGTCGTATCGAGAAATAGTATGTCAGATTCTGCTTTAGTATATTCTTTTGTATTAGTGTATAATGTACTTTCTGGTATAATGTATAGAGTGTTCTCTAGTATAGTATATAGTATTCTCTTTGCATAGTATTTAGCATGTATTGACTCATAATTGTACTAACTATAGTAAGTGTCATGGTAATAGTAGTAATGAGCGGTAATCCTAAACTATACCTATTATAGTTAAATAGAAATGTTAGTTGCATGCCTTTGATACACAAAGGTATTGAACTGAAGTGAAGACTTTTATATCCAACACAGATATATATAATATATAACTAAGAATTCAACGACATTCGGACAGATAACAATATACCCTAAGTCCACAATCAAACAAGAACAGGAAGTAAAGTGAGCTATCAGTCCTAAGTCCTTCAAGTCTTACTTATATAAATATATTGGTGTAGAGATGGTTTGGGAACAAAAGAAGTTTAAAAGAGTTTGGAAATAGTTTTATAACAATTTAACATGAAAAATGAGTTTGATAAACATTTAAAGCAGTTTTGTTGGCAAAGCAGTTAAAAGTATAGAAAATCCTTTTGGTTGCAAGTTATAAATCACATGTGATTGATACTATAACTTGATTGATTTAACTTGTATCCCCCCATAAAAGCATTTAAAACATTTAAAAGGTTGATTAAGGGGTATGAACTCACCTGTAGTGAGTGGAGTGGATGGAAATGTCGGGTATGGTGCTAGGTGTCAAGTGAGGACTTGAACACACACACAGATCCTATGTAATATGCAGTGATAGATAATTTTATCCAATTAGTTATTTAATGAATAATTAAGTAAATAAAGATGCTCTAATGCATGAAAACACTTTGTTTCAAGTGCTAGGAGTGTTAAGGGTTGTATCTAAGGAGAGTATGGCCTCACTTTGGAGTTTACTCCTCAAATGGTAGCCCTTAGGGGAGTTTATGGTTTCTGGACCATTTCTCCCATGATTTTACGGTCGTAAACTCATGGGAATGGTGTATTTGTATGTTTTAAGGTCTCATGTTTCACAAAGAAGTGCTCTAGGGTTGAATCAAAGGCTTAGGAAGTGGTTAGGGCTCGAAATGGCACCCCTTTGGAGTTTGCAGCCTTTGGACCACTCCATGGGAGTTTACGGTCGTAAACCCTTGGGTTCATGGCCTTAAACTCTTGGCCACTTCATCCTTTTCGTGCTTTGTGGTTCTTAGATCATGCATGCAAGTTTCTAGCCTCTTGTCTAAGCATTTGAAGGTGTTAGGGGCATCAAAACGCCCTTTGGGGTGTTTACGATTTTGGGAGATCCCCAAACCATAAACACATGTTCTTGGGGGGTTTTTGGTGTTCATTCCATGGATTTGCAAGCACACTAAGTAAATAACTAGATAGAAAGAGTATACTTACTTATAGGAAGCTTGTAAGAGTGTTTAGGACCCAAGAACACTAGTGTGTCTTCTTGGTGTTCTTGGTGTTTTGAAGAACACTTGAAGATCTAGTTAAAAATCGAAGATCCAAGGATGAAATGATGTATAAACACTAGATTAAGTGTTGTATGAAAGAATCTAGGAAGGAAAACTTACATTTTTGGCGGATTTGGAAGAAGTGTGTGATGCTTGAGAGAAAAAGCTTGTGTTCTTGAGGTGGGAAGTGGGAAGTGAGTAAAAAGGGTGTAAACTCATGCTATATGCGTGGGTCCTTTGGGAAAAGGTGTTTATGGCCCAAACACCAATTGTTTGGCCGTAAACTCCTAGCTAATGTGTTGGTTGTTTTGTTTGTTACACCTCACTAATAACGACACTTCCTTTTATTTAATCGTTTGAAGAAAAATAAAATAAAACACCAAAAGGACTTAAATCTGGCCAAAAATGTACTGAAATGTTTTTTACTAATATTTGAAGTGTTTGATTGTGGAAATTACACAAACGAAAATTTCGGGTTGTCACATTATCCCCCCGTTAGAGGGAATTTCGTCCCGAAATTAGAGTTCAAACAACTAAGTTATTACAAAATAACTAAGCAAAAAGATGAGGATATTTAAGTTTCATTTGATCCTCGCGCTCCCAAGTGAACTCCGGTCCTTGCTTGGCGTTCCAGCGAACCTTCATAATTGGGATGCAACTTTATTTCGTTCGCTTGACCTCTCGGTCCATAATCTCCACAGGCTCTTCCACGAAGTTGAGGCTCTCGTTGATCTCGATCTCGTCGAGTGGGATTACAAGAGTCTCGTCGGATAGGCACTTTTTCAAGTTCGAGATGTGGAAGGTAGGATGTATGTTACTAAGCTCTTGGGCTAGATTGAGTTTGTAAGCTACGGGGCCGATTCTAACGAGAATCTCGAGAGGCCCTATGTATCTTGGATGCAGCTTTCCACGCTTTCGAAAGCGTATCAATCCTTTCCAGGGTGAGACTTTCAAAAGGACTCGGTCTCCTTCCTGGAACTCCAAGGGTTTTCTTCGTTTGTCTGCGTAGCTTTTCTGTCGGTCTCTAGAGGCTTTCAACCGTTCACGAATCTGAACGATCTTCTCTGTCGTTTCTCAAATGATCTCCGGACCCGTGAGAGTGCTGTCAGGAACTCGTCCTTTAGCTAACTGAGTGTCACCCACCCCAGCCTAGCACAGAGGGGACGTGCACTTTCGGCCGTAGAGGGCTTCAAATGGAGTAGCCTTGATGCTCGTGTGGTAACTGTTGTTTTAGGAAAACTCGACAAGGGGTAAGTGGGTATCCCATGCCTTACCAAAGTCGATCACATAGGCGCGCAACATATCTTCCAGAGTTTGGATAGTTCTCTCACTTTGTCCATCGGTCTGTGAATGGTAGGCTGTACTCATGTCCAGCCTTGTTCCCAAGGAGCTTTGTAATGACTGCCAAAACCTCAAAGTGAACCTACTATCTCTATCGGAGATAAAGATATAGGAACACCATGCAGTCGTATGATCTCCCTAATGTGTGTTCTTGTGATTTTCTCCATCTTGTCTGTTTCCTTGATGGGCAGGAAGTGTGCGGACTTGGTTAAATCTGTTGATGATGACCGATATGGTATCAAGTCCACCCGTTGTCTTGGGTAGCTTGGTTATGAAATCCATAGTGATCCGCTCCCACTTCCATTCAGGTATCTCCTGTTGCTGGAGTAGACCTGATGGTTTCTGGTATTCGACCTTAACCTTTACGCAAGTAAGGCATTTACCCACAAAGGTAGCAATCTCTGTTTTCATGTCAGGCCACCAGTATGACTTTTTAAGATCCATATACATCTTATCTGAACATGGGTGAACGGAATATCGAGTGTTTTGGGCTTCCTTCATGACCAAGTCTCTGAAGCCACCGTGTCGCGGTGTCCAGATTCGGTCCATGAGATATAAGGCTCCGTCACCCTTGACTTCCATGTTCTTATCCATTCCTTGCAGGGATTCTCCCGCCACATTTTCAGGTTTCAAGGCTTCGAGCTGAGCCTCCTTAATCTGTGCGGATAGATGCGAATGGATAGTCATTGTTAATGACTTGGCCCTTCAACCAGAATATTCTTTCTGACTTAGGGCGTCTGCTACTACATTGGATTTACCCGGATGATAACGAATTTCGCATTCGTAGTCATTGAGTAGCTCGACCCACCGTCGTTGTCTCATATTGAGCTCCTTCTGGTTGAATATGTGTTGTAGGCTTTTATGGTCTGTGAAGATAGTACTCTTCGTACCGTACAGGTAGTGTCTCCAGATTTTTAGGGCGAATACAACCGCTCCTAATTCGAGGTCGTGTGTGGTGTAGTTGACTTCATGTGTCTTTAGCTGTCTTGAGGCATAGGCAATGACCTTACCTCGTTGCATCAGAGCACAACCGAGCCCCTGATTGGATGCATCACAGTATACCACAAAATCTTCTATCCTTTCGGGGAGGGGTAGTATCGGTGCGGTGCATAAGGCTCATTTCAGGGTTTGGAATGCCTTCTCTTGTTTTTCTCCCCAGTCAAAGGCCACGCCTTTCTGGGTCAATGTTGTAAGGGGTTTCGCGATTCAAGAGAAGTTCTGTATGAACCTGCGGTAGTAGCCAGCGAGGCCTAGAAATTGACGAATTTCTGTAGGTGTCTTCAGTGCTAACCAGTTCTCAATAACTTTAATCTTGGATGGGTCCACATGGATTCCTTCTTCGCTAACCACGTGTCCTAAGAATTCGACTCTTCGGATCCAAAATTCGCACTTAGAGAACTTTGAATATAGCTTCTCCGATCGTAGGGTTTCCAGGACTTGTCGTAGATGATTGCTATGCTCCTCCTTACTTCGAGAGTAGATAAGTATGTCATCAATGAAGACGATGGTGAACTGATCCAAGTAAGGACAGCACACCCTATTCATTAAGTCCATGAATATTGCGGGTGTGTTGGTCAGTCCGAACGGCATCACTACGAACTCGTAGTGTCCGTAACGAGTTCGGAAGGCTGTTTTCGGGACATCCTCCTCAAGCACTCATAACTCGTGATACCCGGACCTTAGATCAATCTTGGAAAAGTAACTCGCCCCTTGCAGTTGGTCGAATAAATCGTCTATACGAGGAAGAGGGTAACGATTTTTGACCGTCAGCTTGTTGAGTTCTCTGTAATCGATGCACATACGGAACGATCCGTCTTTCTTCTTTACGAATAAGACCGGCGCTCCCCAGGGTGAGAAGCTTGGTCTTATAAATCCCTTGCTGAGCAGCTCGTTAAGTTGACCGGACAGTTCTTGCATCTCAGCAAGTGCTAGACGATAGGGCGATTTGGCTAAGGGGGTAGCTCCTGGAATTAAGTCAATCCTGAAATCGACCTGACGTTGGGGAGGTAAACCTGGTAGCTCTTCCGGAAAGACGTCGGGGAAGTCGCGTACTACGGGGAAGTCTTTTAGGTCTTTTGTTTTCTGGCTCGTATCGACGACGTATGCAAGGAATGCATGATATTCCTTACGCAAGTACTTCTGGGCTTGAATACTTGAGATGATACGAAGACTCGTAATGGGTTTGTCTCCATAGATTAACAAGGTTTCGTTATTCGGTAGATTTAGACAGATTGCTTTGTCAAAACACAGGATATCGGTACGATGGAGACTCAACCAGTCCATGCCGACGATGACATTGAAACTCTTAATCGATACTGGTATGAGGTCTATTGGGAACGAATGATTATCTAGCGTGAGGGTACAACCTATGTAGATCTTGTTAGAACTCTCTGTCTTTCCGTTAGCCATTTCAACGATGAAGGTTTCTTTTAATGGTTGCGGTGATTGTTTAAGTAAGTGTTTAAAGTTTTGGTTTACGAAGCTCCTCTCTTCTCCACTATCAAATAGGATACAAGCATAAGAGTTATCGAGAAGGAACATACCCATGACTCAGTTTGAGTCCAGATTTACCCGAAGGTGCATCCGAATCCCTCAAACCAAGGCTCTGATACCAACTTGTAACACCGAAATTTTCAAAACAAAATTTTCATTTAAATTCTCTTATTTCTTTAACACATTTCAACAAAATCTCATTTTTATTTAAATTACAAATCATGACTCTTTTGTTCAATCAATTAATAAACCAGGATCCTCCAAAACAAACGCTTCTTCTGGTGTGTACAATCGAGCCGGTGTCGTCCCGTGATTTTGAGGAAACCTGAAACACATAACACAAAACACTGTAAGCACGAAGCTTAGTGAGTTCCCCAAAATACCACTCTAACACATATTAGCCACTCAAGGATATAACTCTGTTGACCTTCTGGTTAGTGTGTCTCAGTGGGACCCTCCAGTCCCAACTCTCGGTGGGCCCTCTGGCCTTAACTCTATGGACCCAAAGGTTCTAATTCTGAGAACTCTAAATCACATATCACAATAAATCTCAACACATAAATAGCATACAAATACACTGGAACATAATTCTAAAAATACCGCATATAACATATATTAGCCACTCGAGGCTATAACTCTGTGGGCCCTTGGGCCCTAACTCTGCGGACCCTCTGGTCCTAGCTCTGTGGACCTTCCGGTCCTAACTCTAATATACACACATCATAAATCAGATAGAAATAATGCAGTGCCACACATCACATAAATAGCATATAATATCTCTATCACATAACTTTATTACCACTCTAGGTAAAGTATAGTGAGAAGACTCACCTCGGATGTCTCTGGTAATCTCGCACGCGGATACAGTGATCTAGCCTATGCCTAAATACATAAACAATTATCTCAATCAATAACGGCTCCCTAGGCTAGACTAATCCCTTCCATGTCTTCTAAGAAGGATAAAAGACCATTTTACCCTTCAAATGGTCCACATGACCAATTGTTGACCAAATCCTAAAAGTCAACAAAAGTCAACTCAAGTCATTGGTCAACACTGACCAGACTCGTCGAGTACACAAAGGTGACTCGGCGAGTCCATGCGTATCTTTTGACTCTTCCACGGCCTCACTCGACTCGTCCAGTGAACCTTCCATTCGACGGGTTTCTACTGGATTCGACTCGCGGGCAACCCGACTCGACTCGTCGAGTCTCCCCATGGACTCGGCGAGTTGCTCCCATGCCAACACTCATCTAACCTTCTAAGGTCAGATTTGTTCCTCTAATCCATAGATCTGGCTTCCCTATGACCAATAACCACATAAAGGTCGAGGCTTGACATACATGCAAAGCTCACAAGGCTTTCGTTGGAGAAATGGCTCCAAGAATGGCATCAAATCTCATTCTCTCCATGAATCAACAACAAGCATATAAAATAAGGCCCTATTGACCTCTATGGGTCCAGATCTGGGATCTCTCACACAAAGGGACCCTATACTCATCACTACAAGCCATAGGAAGGTGTAAAAACCCTAGAATCACCAATCTCACCACAAAACAGGAAAGGGAAAACAATTTGATACCTTTACAATGAAGATATAAGCTCAGGAACTCTAAATCAACAACTCCCTTGACCTCCCCTTGCTGGAAATGACATCTCCCGTACAAAATCACACCAAGAAATGATTAGAATGGCTTTATCTCTCTCACTCTTCGCTCCAGATCTCTAGGGTACCTCTCTCTGGACTGGTAGCTGCACAAGAGGGCTATAAGGTCCTTTAAAAAGGTCTCAAACCCGGGAAATTAGGGTTTTCCTTAACAGCACTGACTCGGCGAGTCCAAATACCCGACTCGTCGAGTCCCTTCATTAAACAGATCACCAAGCCGCGATGCTACTCGACGAGTTGAGGCATTAACTCGCCAAGTCTCTTCATATTCCAATATAAAATACTCAAATTTCCATGCCTGGATATCCGGATGTTACAAGCCGTAGCAGCTGTCATGGCTCATCTGAATGCTAACAACGTCAACATTAGCAGGAGCCCTATCGGGAATCCCGATCAGAGCAATGGACAGCAACAACCAACACCTGCATACCCAGCCACCCAAGGACCTCAACCAGATCCACCGAAAAGGAAATTCAAGAGCGACGAGGGAAGTACCTCGACTTAAGGACCTTCCAAAAGGCAACAAGCTGAGGTAGTCAATACCCCTGCCAACCCTTCCATCCCGACACCTAGAAGACCATACCGAGGAAATCTTCCCCGTTGCAGCAAATGCAGCTACCATCATCATGGTATATGCCGGGAACTTTTTTGTGCTAGGTGCAACAGGAAGGGGCATACCTCTCGTACCTGCAGAGCCCCGGTTGAGTTCATTACATCAACCACCAATGTGGGGGCCAGTCCAGTATGCAACCTATGTGGTGAAATTAGACACTTCAAGAGGGACTGCCCAACTGAAAGAAATGACAAAGGCGCAGGAGTAGTCTAACTCTAATACCTAGGAAGAAGCATCAAGGAACCCGGTAGAAATTTTGGTACGTCTCTCAATCCTAGATAACTAACCGAAAACATTAAAAGGCTAATTCTAAATGTAATTACTCTCCCGTTAAGGTGAAAGTCGCAGCACTGTTTGTAAAATTCAATATTTCATCAGGTAAAGCTATAATGGCTCGGTATATACGTTAAAGCCATGTATAATTAAGATGGATAGACCTCGAGTGAGTGATGCTGCCTCATTTCCTGTTCCTTGTTTGGTTGTGGACTTAGGGCAGAGTCGCTCAGTCAACTGTCCTTTCCACCTTAATTATACATGACTAGTGTATATTAGGCGATTATAGAGAGGCCTCGTGAGAATCCATTCATGAAAAGTACATTATTCCGAAACCTCAGGACCCTCTATAGTTCCGCGTCGACTCTATCAGTCCAAGTATCCGTGACCGTGATACACGGGACGAACCCCAAGACGCCAAGAACTTGTGTGCCCGTTCAGCACATGGCCCTATCGACCCTCATTCTATATCATGTCGATGTATGCCAACTTCGACGCCTTTATCAATCATGGTTCGACTTAGTGCAACCATGTGTAAATTCCTAGTGCTGTGTAAAAAGAACTTTCATCGTAGCCATTTCGGAAAATAAAGGTTCTTCCGAACCTAATAATAAAACCTAATGCAATCCGTTAGTCGTCTCCCTTATCTAAAACCTTCCGAAATACCACTGAGTAGGGTATCGCGCGCTGTTAACCAACCCTTCCTTAGACAAATAGAACCCAGAGCGAAAGACACTGCAGGTATTCCAGAAGGCGATAACCACCTGAAGCTTACTCCGTAGATCCCCCAGAAAGACCCTTAGCACCTCACAATCAGGCTCGTGAATCAAGAGGAAAGAATCTCATGGGACTGACTGCTATAACTGAGTATATGCATAAGGGTGGTATATAATTGAGATAAAAAAGATTTAAGATGTGTGCTTCCTCCCTACTCCCTGTTCCTCGTTGGGTTGTGGGTCTGGGGTGGAGTCGCACAACTGAACATCCCTTCGATCTCAATTATATACGGCTTGCATACACCAAGTATTAGTGGTTAAGCCAAGTATGAGCTCTACCACGAACCTCATAGTAAAACCCTTCATCCTATCCCATAGAATAGGAACTAGAGTCAAGAGAACCACTGCGGGGTGAGCTACTAAAATGACCACAAATCCGAAATTTGTTGTCATCCCGGTTAAGCCAACATAGTAGCTAACACCCTTAGTTGGTAAAGAAATCTAAGTCGTAAGAGTCAAGGACATTGACTACAACCATCCATTCACGCTTAATCCCACGAATTAAGTATCTCAGCGGATATCCCGGAAACCTGGAAGCTGCGATAAGTTAAACTCTGAGAAGAGTGGATGAAGAGATTTGAAATTCCGAGTGACGGAACCCTATACTTCTAGACCTAATCTAAATCTAGGAAACTGGGAACCACCGGAAGAGTAGTTGCAGAAGATGCTCGCACTACTCAGGCACTTCGTCCACCCTGTTACTGACGAGTAGTGCCTAGGACACTCCGCCTTCTCACATGGAAGAAGTCACCGTCGCCCTGTAGACAATAGACTGCATTCTCCGAAGTGAATACTAGAATGCCAAGAACCACAGGATAACCTCCGCAGAAAAGGATACTTGAATAAAGTACGAAGTAGGTTGCGTTAAGCCTTATAACCCAGATCCCGAAGAGATTATAGACTTGACACCAGTCTAGGTGTTAGTCGATGGATTATACAAGAGCACACGCTTCCTGCAACTAAAAGAAACCGACGCCTTAGAGAATCGGGCATGTCTTAGAGATTCATTGGACTACTAGGTGTTCCAAGAATACTATCTCACACAGAAATAGTAGAACCACCTCCCGAGATAGTCCAACACTTCAAAAAATCTCTAAGGATTGAGTTAGCCCTGAGCAGAGATTGCTATTCATGAAACATCAAAGCAAGTAAGAGCATGATTCTTTCCTGTTAGGAATCATATTGTGAAAGCGTCAACGAGATGATGATGAGAAGTTTAAAAACTTTCTAAGCAATCGTCTGGTAAAACCCAATCTCACCGATCCTGAGAGTTTCTGTTAGAAACACCTCAAGAATCAGAAGTGCAGGTCCATTTTGCACTAAGTTGAGATAGATGCCACGAAACCAATTACATGCCAGTGTGTAGCCAATACATCCGATGATCCAGAAAACCTCTGAAAGCCAATCGGCAGGAAACACGAATCCGAGGATAACCCGAGCCTTCTAAGAACCAACCCGAAGAACTACACCCCCGGTATGAGAGAACGTTTTGAACTTCAAAATGGAGATCACGCCAGTGATGATCCCACCATAGAAGTACATTATGTTCTAAGTACTGAAAAGCTTTATCTTTTCGAGAGCTTAGGACGATCCGAGATTCTTTATAAGAATTGGTCCAACCCTTGTCAGACCACGACTACTTTCGGAAGCCCATAAGTTTCACCCCAAATCGATCCACGTCCTAGACTTGAAAGAGTGCTTGTCCAACGTAACTCTCTAAATCCCACTTGTCTTGATAGAAATTATTGGGAACCCTATCTTCATAGACGAGCCTGTAGGAATCGATAACCGAACAAAAAGAAATCCGCATCCCGTTAAGTGAAGGTTTGCTGGAACGCCAAGCAAAGGCCGGAGTTCACTTGGGAGCGCGAGGACCAACCGAGTAGGAAGTACCCTCATCTCTTTACCCGATTGCTCATGCCTACCTCTCTGCCTAAACCCTAATTCTGGGACGAAATTCCCTCTAACAAGGGGGGGGGGATGATGTGACAACCCGAAATTTATTCCGTCACGGTAAACCCTTTTCCGCTGATAAAACTCGCATTATAAAATTGTTCTGTTAACCTTTTTGGATTAGGTTAATTAAATTGGGACTTTTATTATGACTTCATAAGGGTTGAAACAAATTAGAAAAACCCTCAATATTCACTTGAAAAATTTTAGTTACAACCAAGTCAAATTACGACCATTTAGTCGGGTGCGACCAAAAGCCCCGTTTAACGTCAGTATCAGGTAGATTTCCTCCGAGCCACAAACTCAAACCCTATATAAGGGTGAGTGGACTCCATTTGAAACTTTTCCACCCTTTCTCTACTCTCTCTCTCTCTTTACAAGTTGCCTTCAATCAAAAAACGCCTCTTTCAAGCCCCAAACTAGTAAGTGATCTACCCTAACTTGTTGTTTAGCTCATTTAACATGCAAATTCGTGTTTAGAACATCCAAAAGTAGCAAAATCTTGTGTTTACGGCCCAAGAACACTCTTGGACCGCAAACACCCATAAGTGGGGTTTTGAACCCCAAAACCCTTCCAAATTCCTTCTAGTGCTTATATATGACTTAAGGACTTGCATATATGAGCTTAGAACCCCAAAACCATATCATATGGAGAGTAAACATGAGTTTATGGCCCAAGAAGACTCTTGTACCGTAAACCTCTCTTCATGGGCCGTGAATACCATTTAAGGTGTTAAATTAGCCCTTAAACACCTCCTATGGCTTGGATAAATGTCTAGAATCGACCACCATTGAAGTAAGGGCATTAAACATCAAAGAAACTATGGACTTAGGAGTTTACGGCCGTAAACCCCCAAGGATTGGTCCATGGGCCATAAACTCCCTCAAGGAGGCCAAATGATGCCCTAACTTCCCCCTTTGACTTGGAAAAATGCATAGAACCTTATACTCTTTCATTTAAGACCTTAAACATTGAGTTGAAGGACCAAGTGAGAGTTTATGGCCATAAACTCTATGTTTACAGCCGTGAACTCCCTTAAATAGTTCATTTGGAGCCTTAAACCCTTACTATGCCCTAGATTTGAACCTAGACTAATTCTACAAGTGATATAAGACCTTTAAACATCCAAGGACACACCAGCCATGAGTTTACGGCCATAAACTCATGGGGATATGGTCTTAGGATGAAATCTCCTCTAAGAGTTTACTCTTGAAGAGTAAACTCCCTAACTAGGCCATACACCCCCTTATTACAACCCATTAGCCTCCTAAAACTTGACCAAAGTGTTTTTCCGCACATTAGGATGCTTATACGTGTTTGACTAGTGTTATAATCACTAATTATATGTAAACATATGTCTTCATATGTTATTAGGTCATTAAGTGTGTTCATGTCTTTACTTGACACCGAGCACCCAACCGACACCTCCATCCGATCCACTTATAGCAGGTGAGTTCATACCCCTGAATCAACCTTTTAAATGTTTTTAACTGCTTTTATAGGGGGGGGGGGGGAATACAAGTTGAACTGTACAGTTATTAGATAAATCACATGTGATTGATAACTGTATAGCAAAATGGATTTTTGCATGGTAAACTGTTTTATCCAGCTTAAGATTTTCCAATCTCATTTTCAACTCTTGTTAAAATATGAATATTTCTTTTAGATTATCATAAGTATTCGAAAGGTTTTCCGAAGTTTTTTCAATGGTTTTCAAAGTTTATTTTACAGAATGACATCAAGTAGAACTTTCTTGTTAAAGGTTTTCCAAAGGTTTTTCTTCACTTAAACTATTTATTAATAACCACTTTCAAAGCTATTTATGAATGGTTTTTCAAAGGATTGCAAAGATTTTCAAAACTTGTTTTACAAAATGACACCAAGTCGTAAATTTCTTATGTATGAAAGTTTTCCAAAGGTTTCGTCAAAGTATTCTTTCTATGCTTTTACTTCGTTAAATGCATGCCTATATTTGTATAGTTATATAAATAATGTTTAAAGGACTTAGGAAGGCTAGTTCTCCCTATTTCCTTTTCCTCGTTGGGATGTGGTTTGGTGGGTATCGGTTATCCGTCCGAAGGTTGTTTAAACATTAGTTATATATCATGTATACATATATGGACATAAAGGTTTCCATCGACCAATTTATTTCTCTTGGGTAGCAAGGGCATCCTTCCATTCATCATTCATAGATTAGAGACACTAGTAACTATTATAGGAATAGTTAGGAGATTCTGCTTACTATTTCTAGTACAGAGAATTCCAAAGGAGTCAGTTCATTCGTGAGTCTATATCGTTATTCTAGTACTTACAATAGAATTCAAAATACGAGATACATCTTCAAGACACAGATCTCCCCGTCGTGAAGTTGGTAACCAGAGTCTCCTGGAGGGAGAGCGGGCATTGTGTGTATAGATCTATACGAGACTGAGACTCCCGCACCCTGACTGGTAGTTACAGTCCTCGGCCTACCAAGCCAAGGGGTGACAAATGTCACATTTATTCCGACGCTTGCAAGGCGTCAAGTACTCTAGTGTCAATCAATATGGTTATGAGTATCTCCATGTTTACCTTATAATTCATGGCCTTAAGGTAACACGGTATTTTTGAAACAACCCACTTAGGATTACCGGATGTTTTAGACTTTGCTAGCCGTGTCGTTCATTCGATACTGTCTGGAGTCTGTATTTCCATGTTTTTGACTTTGCTAGCTGTGTCGTTCATTCGATACTGTCTGGAGTATGTGCTTCTTTTTGTTAGACTGAGCCAGGTGTATCATTCGTTCGATACTCTCCTGGAGTCTATGATTTCTTTTGCCTTAGTCAGCAGTATTACTGTTGAGGCATATGTTATTTTTCCCTTAGTATCTTTACTAGTGATATTCTCATACTTTCTTTAAAGTCAATACCGTACTTTGGTAATGATAGTATTTTGGGGGGGGGGGGGGGAATTACTCCTTAAAACATAAGTCTGTTGGGTCTTGGTAGAAGACTGCTTTTATTTAGAAAATATAGGATTTTCTGGAAAGGACGCTAATACACCGTAGATTCTAAACTACTATCTTTCATAAAGTTATTTTGAATAAAAATGCATATTTATACAAATGACACTAAATACTTATGGACTCACCAAAATTATAAAATGCTGATACTCGCTTTCAAAATAACTTGTATTCTCAGGTCAGCGATAGACAGGTACATCCCGGGAGCTTTTGTGAAGACAGCCTAGTACCAAACTACATCTATATTATTCCTTGTATTAATTTGATGACGCTATGAAATGTAAACTACGTAAAATTATTACTATTAATGAAATGATTGTTGTACTTTGATTACTATACTGCATATGTTATGATACTTGACACGACGTCATCCACCCCAGAACGTTTCCGTCATTCCGGTTTTGAGGTGTGACAAGTTTGTAAGACACCAAAAGTATAATCAAAATAAAAGATGAGTCTTATATGTGTTCCATCTTCTCAAAAGCTGCATCTGTACCTGTCTACTGATGACCTGAGAATACAAGTTATTTTGAAAGCGAGTATAAGCATAAAGCTGGTGAGTTCATAAGTATTTGGTGTCATTGCTTGTATAAAAGTGTTTACAATCATGTAATATATATAATAGCTGTTATCAATGTTTGAAAATAGTATGATCCCTAGAAAATCCTATATTTTCCAGCAAAAGTAGTCTTCTACCAAGACTCAGTTATTTGTATGTTTGATCCTTTGAAAATGTAAAAGTTTTCCCAGTGAAACTATCAGTATGAAAATATAGTTTTAGACCTCATTCATGTAAAGTAATTGGGAAAATAATGTTTTACCCCAGTAGTGTCACTGCTGTCTGAATATAATAAAAATGCAGACTCCAGGTAGTATTAAATGTACAATACACATCGGGGAGTCCGTTTTGCCTTTAATTCTTAATGTGTTAATTAAAGGTCTGAATGTGAACTCGTATGTAACCAAGCTGATTGACGATCCATAACAGATGACCCTCCAAGTCACACGTAGTATGGTGACATTTTGTCACCCCTGGGCCTAGTTGGCTCGGACTGTAGCTAGCAGCCGGGATGTGGGAGTTTCATTCCCATATAGATCTATACACATAATTCCCGCTCTCCGTCCAGGAGACTCTGGTTACACGGTGATAGCACAGTGAAGTGTCGTATCGATAAATAGTATGTCACATTCTGTTTTAGTATATTCTTTTGTATTAGTGTATAATGTACTTTCTGGTATAATGTATAGAGTGTTCTCTTGTATAGTATATAGTATTCTCTTTGCATAGTATTTAGCATGTATTGACTCATAATTGTACTAACTAGAGTAAGTGTCATGGTAATAGTAGTAATGAGCGGTAATCCTAAACTATACCTATTATAGTTAAATAGAATTGTTAGTTGCATGCCTTTGATACACAAAGGTATTGAACTGAAGTGAAGACTTTTATATCTAACACAAATATGTATAATATATAACTAAGAATTCAACGACAGTCGGACATATAACAATATACCCTAAGTCCACAATCAAACAAGAATAAGAAGTAAAGTGAGCTATCAGTCCTAAGTCCTTCAAGTCTTACTTATATAAATATATTGGTGTAAATATGGTATGGGAACAAAAGAAGTTTAAAAGAGTTTGGAAATAGTTTTATAACAATTTAAGGTGAAAAATGAGTTTGATAAACATTTAAAGCAGTTTTGTTGGCAAAGCATTTAAAAGTATAGAAAATCCTTTTGGTTGCAAGTTATAAATCACATGTGATTGATACTATAACTTGATTGATTCAACTTGTATACCCCCCATAAAAGCATTTAAAACATTTAAAAGGTTGATTAAGGGGTATCAACTCACCATCAGTGAGTGGAGTGGATGGAAATGTCGGGTATGGTGCTAGGTGTCAAGTGAGGACTTGAACACACACGCGGATCCTATGTAATATGTAGTGATACATAATTGTATCCAATTAGTTATTTAATCACTAATTAAGTAAGTAAAGACGCTCTAATGCATGAAAACACTTTGTTTCAAGTGCTAGAAGTGTTAAGGGTTGTATCTAAGGAGAGTATGGCCTCACTTTGGAGTTTACTCCTCAAATGGTAGCCCTTAGGGGAGTTTACGGTTTCTGGACCATTTTCCCCATGATTTTACGGTCATAAACTCATGGGAATGGTGTATTTGTGTGTTTCAAGGTCTCATGTTTCACAAAGAAGTGCTCTAGGGTTGAATCAAAGGCTTAGGAAGTGGTTAGGGCTCGAAATGGCACCCCTTTGGAGTTTGCGGCCTTTGGACCACTCCATGGGAGTTTACGGTCGTAAACCCTTAGGTTCATGGCCGTAAACTCTTGGCCACTTCATCCTTTTCGTGCTTTGATGGTTCTTAGATCATGCATGCAAGTTTCTAGCCTCTTGTCTAAGCATTTGAAGGTGTTAGGGGCATCAAAACGGCCTTTGGGGTGTTTACGATTTTGGGAGATCCCCAAACCATGAACACATGTTCTTGGGGGGTTTTTGGTGTTCATTCCATGGATTTGCAAGCACACTAAGTAAATAACTTGTTAGAAAGAGTATACTTACTTATAGGAAGCTTGTAAGAGTGTTTAGGACCCAAGAACACTAGTGTGTCTTCTTGGTGTTCTTCGTGTTTTGAAGAACACTTGAATATCTAGTTAAAAATCGAAAATCCAAGGATGAAATGATGTATAAACACTAGATTAAGTGTTGTATGAAAGAATCTAGGAAGGAAAACTTACATTTTTGGCGGATTTGGAAGAAGTGTGTGATGATACTTGAGAGAGAAAGCTTGTGTTCTTGAGTTGGGAAGTGGGAAGTGAGTAAAAAGGGTGTAAACTCATGCTATATGCATGAGTCTTTGGGGAAAGGTATTTATGGCCCAAACACCAATTGTTTGGCCGTAAACTCCTAGCTAATGTGTTGGTTGTTTTGTTTGTTACACCTCACTAATAACGACACTTCCTTTTATTTAATCGTTTGACGAAAAATAAAATAAAACACCAAACGGACTTAAATTTGGCTAAATATGTACTGAAATGTTTTTTACTAATATTTGAAGTATTTGACTGTGGAAATTACACAAATGAAAATTTCGGGTTGTCACAGTTGTGGACTTAGAGTATCCGGTTGTTTGTCCGAGTGTCGTTGGATCCTTAGTTATATATATATATATATATATATATATATATATATATATATATATATATATATATATATGTATATATATTGTTGGATTAGTGATATGTGCATAATTAGTTCATATTAAGTATACATTTTTATTCATTTATTAGCTAACTTATTGCATATTATGGACAAAAGGTACTTAAAAGTGTTAAATTATGTTTTTCAGTCCAAAGATGAAGCTCAGAAGCGAAAGGAAGCGGGAGAAACAGTTAGAAGATCGAGAATGAAACCAAGAAGGAAAACACTAAAAATGGCACCTACTCGGCGAGTCAGATCGACTACTCGGCGAGTCCAATCGAAGAATCGAGAAGATAATGACTCGGGATCCCAGAGAGCTATCACAATACGGGGAATGTGAGAGGGACTCGACGAGTCACCACTTGACTCGACGAGTCGATTCGTATATTTAAAGATAATTCCACAGATCGATTGAAGGGAGTTCTGGGACGATTCAGAAATACTTTGCTACGATTGAGAAGCCAGAAAAACCCTAGAAGACAACGAAGGAAGCTAGAATTCAATTCCGGAGAGTAATTGAGGCAAAATTTCATCGTTCCACTTATTCTTTTGTTTTATCATTATGATTAAGCAACTTGACTTTGTTAGTTTGCTATTATTTACTTTAATTATGAGCTAAAACCTTTAGACTTCTGTTTAGGGATACAAAGTTGACAATATGGTTTGATTGATTGGTAGGATTAATTCCAAGTTGGTGAATTTTTGTTATTTTAGCTTGCTAAAGAACCTTGTGTGTGAATAATAATTAATTTTCTGTTAATAGGAAGATAATTGATTAGCATGAACATCTATTGATTATTGACGTCATATGCTATGTGATCACTATGCTATATGTCTATGATTAATGAATATGAAACTAGAATTAATAAGAAAATTGAGTAAATTCATGTGCAAGCTTGTAAGATGACCATCAAACAAGAAGTTAATTAAAAGAATAAATTAGTTAACTATTGCATGTCTAACTTAACCCGAATAATTAATCTAGTGAATATAATTAAATTAGACAATTGGCCACTGTTTAAGTTAGTTTATTTTCTAAGGATTAGGGTAGTGAATACGAATCTAATCACTTGAATCGGTAACCAACGAAAGAATTAATCCATTGCACCATTACCTTGAAATCAACCATAGAGTTAACCAAGTTGAACTAAACAGAAGTTCCTTTCCAATTATTGAATCTAGTTAAGTCATTATTTTCTAGTCTTAAATTAGTAATAGTTAGTAAGTTTCTAGTCTTGTAAAACTAGAGAAAACCCCTACTTCTTAATTAACTTAGATAAAATTAGTTTTTAATTTAATTTGCCGTTCCCTGTGATCGATACCCTGCTTATTTAGCTATACCACAATTGATAGGTTCACTGCCTTTTGTGTGTTATTTGATAATTAAAAGTAGGTTTAAAACTAAGTGAGTTTGCACACATCAATTAGTGTCTAAGGCTGTAACTATATTTGGTAAGTACTTGACCCGGTTGTGCATGGTCCTTTTGGGTTGCCTTCACCGTAACAACTTGACAAGGTGATTTATATAGAGAGAAGAAATATTATTGTTAATATATTTTGAGAATAATATATTAAAGGAATAATATTATTATTTGATTAATATAAGTCATATATATTAATTAGGAATTAATTTGGTGACTTAAAGAGATTAATCGAATAAAGGGGCATAAACTGTCAAATGTGTGATAGTTGTGTTTAGGGCTATGAATCCTTATGGATACGGAAGGGACGATTTTAAGGATATGGATATCTTAGAATCTTCCAAGGCCTTATCTAGAAGGATCTTTGGATTGCTTTGAGGCTATGTTATCAAATTAGGGTTTAAGGTGAAACCCTAGGAGCTCATAGTATAAATAGACCCTTAGGGTTGGAGAAATCGGCCAATCAATCTTTGATGAAACCCTAGAGCCGATTTCTCACCTCTCTCCTTCTCTCAAATCATCTTCTTGCTAATTGGTGTTTGTAAGCCATTAGAGGAGTGACAATTGTGACTCTAAGTTCCAAGAAGAAGAAGTATCAAGCAAGTAATCCAAGGTATTGTTCTAGATCCAAATCCATATGATTAGATTCAATTGTTTATATTAGATCTAGTATTGTAAGTATTGGATTCAATGCATGTTTAATTAGAGAAACCTAGATCCAAGGAATTAGGGTTTGCATGTGCACATAGGAAAGTTCTTATGGCTCAAACCCATCATATATATATATATATATATATATATATATATATATATATATATATATATATGTGTGTGTGTGTGTGTGTGTGTGTGTGTAGATATAAAGCTTTTACCTTAGTTCCAACACCTTTGGGTAACAAAGGTGTATAAACTTACCAAGTGATTCAAACAACGTTACTAGTAAACTATAATAGGTATAGTTTAGAGATATACTACTTACTATTTCTAGTATAATGAAACATACAGAGAGTCAGTACGTACATGAGTCAATACATACTATACATATACAGTAGAATATACTATGAAGAGAAACTAAGGAGACTTACACGATACTATACATGAGATCATACTATACAAACATTAGAATACGATAACTAGAATGTGACACATTATTTCCGGATACAACAACACATTGCTGTATCATATTGTAACCAGAGTCTCCTGGAGGGAGAGCGGGCATCGTGTGTATAGATCTATACTAGACTGACACTCCCACACCCCGACTGCTAGCTACAGTCCCAACAGACAAGGCCAAGGGGTGACAAAATGTCACGTCACTATTTTACGACCCCGGAAGGTCACTAATTATTCAACAGTCAATCAACATGGTTACAAACAAGTTCACTTTTAAACCTTTAGTTAACCAGCTAAGAATTAAAATAAGACTCCCTGAGGAGTATAGTACATTTAATACAACCTGGAGTCTTTTTTTTTATCACTTCTAAATTTTGGGATTTTCTCACATAAATGGTAACGTAAACTATATTCTTATAACAATAGCTTCACTTGGGAAAAATCACTCATTTTACAAAAGAACAAACCATACAAACTGTTGGGTCTTGGTAGAAGCCTACAATTTAGTAGAAAATATAGGATTTTCTAGGAAGTACAAAGATTTACAAATACTTACATTACACAGATACAAACATTTTATACAAACAATGACACTAAAATACTTATGAACTCAACAACTTTTAAGCTGATAAACTCTTTAAAAATAACTTGTATTCTCGGGTCATCAATAGACAGGTACCGAGGCCAGCTTTTGAGAAGATGGAGCACATTCAAGACTCATCTTTTATTTGATTCATATTTTTTGGTGTCTTATAAACTATACAGAACACATTTGTATTAAAGTATATTATTAATGGAATGGATGATGTTGTTTGCTTGTTTACTATTATGCTTTGTTGTGATATTGTACATGACGTCCTCCACCCCAGAACGTTTCTGCCGCTCTGGTTTTGGGGTGTGATATCGCGTTTGGCATATTCACGGCCTATAAATAGAAGGCACAAATTGCTCCATTCTCCATACCTTTCTCACCTATTCTCTCCCAAACACCCCAAAGCCTCTATTCTTTCCTCTAGCACTTTCTAAGTGTTAGAAGCGAGTCCCGGAGCCCCATAAAGCTCCGAGAAGAAGAGCTTTTGGCTCAGAAGTTCTGCCAGTGCAGAGCCCGGTTCCTCGCTAAACCCCATTGTAAGTGAGTTATGTTTACCATACTTTAAGTATAACTTATGTTTAAGTTCATTATCGTTATTATAAACCTATAAACAAGATTTATCAGTGATTCCATGTCATTATACTGATTGATCTACTTACGGGGATGGTGTCTAGCCTCAAATTTAGTGAGGTGTTTAAAGTGGCATTTCCAAACAGTATACTTCATATACCAAACGGACCCTACCTCAGATATGATCCTACATGGTTGTTCCTTACTTCATAGATCTTGAAGTAGAATTTGAGTTAATGATGAATCTAGACTAATAATTAGTCGTAATAAATATTAGACTAAAACTTAACAATAATAATTCTAGGTTACGTCAAAGGAAAAGACAGTTGCTAGAAGCGAAGTGCTGGCCAAATTTCAAGTCGTCACTTTAGCAAGTGAGTTCATAGTCCCTTTCATGAGCATGATTTTAATACAAGTATTAATAAAGGTATTAAATATATGTTGAAAGTTTATACGTGAGTTATATGTTTATTATCTAGAAATATGTGTCAGATGCTTATGTGATGATATATGCTATGCGAACCAAACATGGTTCTATATGTGTTAAGATGTATTTACATGATAATAATTATAAAGTATTATAAATGAGAAGATAAATGCATTTTAATACCTAATACTCTGTATAAAATATTACACTAAATTAGAATAGTGTTGTTAAAACAGAGTTAGCATTGAAAGTTGATTAAAAGCATTGTAGGCTTGCTTAGTGATGAAATAAGACTTAAAAGAGATGCTTAGTTCAATTAAGTTTGGATATTGGGTAGTATCTTATTAAGGGTACGTGTGTGATCGTAATAGAGATTAGAAACTCTGTTCGAGGAGATTGATGATTGATGGAGTATGTCCTACGTATAAACGTTTATATTTATTGATTTCACATTGGTTGCAATCTGGTTTATGTTAAAAGTCATCTGTTATGCTGCCCGATTTTTGTTAGAAAGCGTTATTTCACTTTTGAAATACTAAGTGTTGAAAATTTTATATTTAAGGATTTAGGGAACAGATCTCTCATTTGGAACGAACTGAAAAATATTAGTTTAAGAAACTTTTAAATTGAAAGTTTAGAATTGACACTAAGACATATTTTTTAGATCGATTAAACACGGGATTCCCTATATAAGTTAAAATCTTCATCTGCTAAGAAAAAATAGTACAAGCCCTTTGTGCTATAACCGCTAATCCACAAGGAGCATGAAACTTCATTAGTATAGATCTATATAGGTTGCTAGCTACAACCTACGTCTAACGAATCAATCAGGTGTAATGGTTCATTCTCTACAGTTTTCATGGCGTCGATAAGGCGTTAGTGATGGTCTCGACACCTTCTCATGGTGCAGGTTCAGAGTTCTGTCTGTAGTTCAGTTATAGGCTCAATATAGAACTGATGTTTACTTTAAAATTGTGCAGTCGCAGAATTGAACTACTAGTTATATACATTCTGGCTACTCTCATGAGTGAAAGTGGGACTGTATATGGTAAGAATGTTTTGCTCAAAAAATGGATAAGTGCCAGCTACCTAATTAAGTTTGATAAACTTAATGAATATTTTGACATGTTTCTCTCTAGCCCATTACTTATTAATCAATAAGTCATTTATATGAAATAAACCTTTTTACTTGTATGGGATTACAAGTTCGCGAATGATTCAATTTTATACTTTTAATTAGAAAAGTACAACTTTTATAACTTTTGTTTTTATCTAAAACTTCTTTGTTTATAAGAGTACACATTGGCTAAAAATGTTGTCACACCCCAAAACCAAGAACGGCGGAAACGTTCTGGGGCGGAGGACGTCATGTATAGTATCATAACAATGCAAAGTAGTAAATAAGCGACAACATCATCCATTGCATTAATAGTATAATTTCATACAAGTGTGTTCTTTAATAGTAATAAGACACCAAAAAGAATAATTAAAATAAAAGATGAGTCTTGAAGATGCTCCGTCTTCTCAAAACCTGATCATCAGTACCAGTCTACTGGTGACCTGAGAATACAAGTTATTTTGAAAGTGCAAATCAGCATTTAAGCTGGTGAGTTCATAAGTATTTAGTGTCAATGTTTGTATAATTTTGATGAAAATGTTTGTAATTGAACAATGTAAATGTTTATATATGTTTGAAAACTCCAAGAAAATCCTATATTTTCTACTAGTATAAAAAGTAGTCTTCTACCAAGACCCAACTGTGTTGTATGTTTGTTCCTTTGTAAAAGTGAGTGCTTTTCCCAAGTATGACTATCATTACCAAAATATAGTTTTAAATTTCCCTTTATGTGAGAAGATCACAATATGAATATAACGGGAAAATGTATATGTGTACTACAATATTATTTGTATTAATCAGTGAAGTAATAACTACCTTAAAACCAATGGTTTAATTAAGGCAAAATGTGATATGATTGCTACCATACTATTCTGACTATAACACGACGATGAAATACGTCGGAAGAAATGACATTTGTCACCCGTAGACTTGCAAGTCCCACTGTAGCGAACAACAAAGGTGTAGGATAGCCAATCCAATATAGATCTATACGCAAACTCACGCTCTTCCTCCATGAGATTCTGGTTATAAAACGTGACATAACGAAATGGTCGATGTGTCATGAAGTAGTATCTCACATTGAGTTATCTCTAAATCTTGTTATAGTATACTTGTTATAGTAATAGTATTCTATGGATATTATTCTCTGTCTAGTATCCTTTGTATAGTATTTTCTATTATAATATTCTCTGTTTAGTATCCTTTGTATAGTATTCTCTATTATAATATTCTTTGTTATAGTGTTCTCTGTTATAGTATTCTCTGTTATAGTGTTCTATGTTATAGTATTTGTATATTATAGTATTCTCCTAAACTATACCGATTATAGTTTACTAGTAAGTTATGTATATGAATAGATGAATGTATACCTTTGCTACCCAAAGGTACTAAACTGATTGAATTGAAATTTTATGTCCACATATGTATACATAATATATATTTAATAGTTAGACGACCTTCGGACAACTGACCGATACCCTAAGTCCACATCCAAACAAGGAAAAGGAAATAAAGCGAGCTAACAGTCCTAAGTTGATGTGACAACCCAAAGTTATTCCGTTACATTACCCCGTACCGTTAACGGAATATTCCACTGTATAAAAGTTCCGTTAATTAGAGCTCGCCAATTAAATAAATATTTCATTTATTTATGTCGTTAAGTCGTGATAAGAGAAATATAAAAACTCATAATGCACATTTCCACTTAATTGGAAAAGTTAGTTTTATTATTACGACCACTAAATCGGGTGCGACCAAAAGCCCCGTTAAACGACAGTATTGGGTAGAATTCCACTGAGCCCCAACTCGAGCCCCTATATAAGGGGGAGTGGACTTCATTCCACTCTTTTCCCACTCCCATATTACCCTCTCTCTATACTCTCTCTCTAGGCTCGTTTTCGACCCGAATCCGCAACCAAACGCTTCCAAATCGTAAGTCCACTTACCCTAGTTTGTTCTAAACATTACTAGCTGTAGTATTACCCCAAAAAACATCCAAGAAGGCAAGGAGTAAGGAGCTTACGGCCCAAGAACACTCTAGGGCCGTAAACCCCTAAAATGATGCCAAACTTGCCTTTAAACTCATCCTTAAGCTTGGAAACTAATTGGTGATTTAGCCTAGGAGTGTTTAAACATCAAAACACAAGTTTATAGGGCATAAAAGAGAGTTTACGGCCCAAGCACATGCTTAGGCCGTAAACACCTCTAAAACTTGTAAAAATGCCCCAAACACACTCCCAACCACCCTTAGGCTTAATGCATGAATTAAGGGCTTGGTATTTCGGGTTTAGATCATTCAAACTCAAGGATTTAAGGGATTAAAAAGAGTTTACGGCCCAGACATATGTCAAGGCCGTAAACACCCGTAAACATGCTAAAATGATAGTTTTAATTCCATCAAATGGCTTCATGCTTCATTATAAATTACTAGGAGGGTATTAGGGTCTTGAAACTTCAATAAACTCAAGAAATAAGAGTTCACGCCCTTGAACTCCCTTAGGGATGGTTCATGGGCCGTAACTCCATAAATGTGCCCTTAAAGACCCTAAACACATTCATACTTCTTAGATTTGGACCTAGCAAAATTCCACTAACAAGATAGAGCCTTAAAACACACTAGAACACTCTCACCATGAGTTTACGGCCGTAAACTCATGGGGAGATGTCCCTGGGCCGTAAACTAAGTATTGAGAGTTTACTCTCGGAGAGTAAACTCCATTCCTAAGCCATACACACCCTTAGATGTTACCCGGGACACCCCAAACACTTGACCAAAGTGTTTTCCGCTCCGTAGAGTGCGTATACTTGTTTAATTGGTATATAATATACTAATTGTATGTGAGCATATTTTATCATATGTTAAATAGGTCTCTAAGTGTGTCCAAGTCCTTACTTGACACCGAGCACCCAACCGACGCCTTTATCGGATCCACTTACACCAGGTGAGTTCATACCCCTGAATGAACCTTTAAATGTTTTTACATGTTTTATAGGGGGGGATACAAGTTAAACATGCCAGTTATCATATCAATCACATGTGATTGATAACCCGCATGCACAAGATTTTACCGCATTGTACACTGTTTTACCGAGTAGGATACTATGATGGTTTCAAAAAGGTTTTCATTTGTTTCAAAACTCTTACCTATACTGTTTTATCTAAATTCATTTCAAACTGGTTTATAAAGGCTCCAAGGATTTATAAAGGTTTTCCCAGGGTTTTCATCGAAGTTCCCTTTCACGACGTATACTTTTACTTGTTTGTTACTGCTGCTTCGCTTTACTTATTTAAAACTCCTACTTGATAACGCATTTTTTTCGTGATACGCTTATACTGGGTATTGTCTCTATGTCGCTTATACTTGTAGCCACTTATACTTGATAGACGCTTTTACTTCACCAGTTGTCGTTTTCCACTTCGTGATACACTTATACTTGGTACACTTATACTTCACGATTCGATTATCTCACACTGTATGCTTATACTTCACGACTCGGATATTCCACTGTACGCTTATACTTCATGACTCGGATATTCCACTGCACGCTTATACTTCACAAGTCGGTTATTCCACACTGTACACTTATACTTCACGATATGATTCCACTTGATACACACTCAAGCGTAGTTTGTTGTATGTATGTGCTTGTATAGATGCGTATAAATAATGATTGAAGGACTTAGGAATGCTTGTCCGCCCTATTTCCTTTTCTTCGTTGAGATGTGGTCTGGTGGGATCGGATGTCCATCCAAAGGTCGTTTGATTCATTAGTTACATAATATGTACACAAGCATAGACATATGGGTTTACTTTAGTCAGTTCAGTTATGAGTCTCTACCTCTAGTTCAACACTTACATTAGAAACCCACTACCCACTATTTGGAAGTCTCTACCCACTAATTGGGATGCATCTTCAGGACACGGCCTTCTCCGTCGTCAAGTTGGTAACCAGAGTCTCCTGTAGGGAGAGCGGACATTGTGTGTATAGATCTATACGGGATTGACACCCCGCACCCTGACTGCTAGCTACAGTCCACGGCCCACCAAGCCAAGGGGTGACAAATGTCATATTTTATAGACGCTTGTAGGGCGTCTGGTACTTTAGTGTCGGTTAGTATGGTTACGAGTATCCCAGGTTGCCTTATAATTCATGGCCTTAAGGTAACGGTATTTCACCGGCAATTTACACTGTATGCTGGTAACTCATTTTCAGAGTCACACTGTTTTGACCTTGCAAGATGTATCTTTCATTTGATACTGTCTGCGGTCTGTATTCTCTGTTTTGACCTTGCAAGATGTATCTTTCATTTGATACTGTCTGCGGTCTGTATTCAGTTTTTTAAACCTTACCAGCTGTACCTCTCATTTGGTACCTTCTGGGGTCCGTGTCTCCATTTGTTAGACTGAACCAGGCGTGTCGTTCGTTCGATACTCTCCTGGAGTCCATGATTTCTTTGCCTTAGTCAGCAGTCCTCACTGCTGAGGCATATGTTACTTCCCTGACTTCTCTTGCTTTCTTTAATAATCAAATTTAGTATTTTGATAATGATAGCGATTAAGGGAAAACTACTTTTTACCACATCACTCTGACCAGTCTTGGTAGAAGACTGCTTTTTTAAATAGAAAATATAGGATTTTCTGGAAAGGACTCTATTTCACTGTACACTTGAAAACTACCACTTACATAAAGTTATTTGAACAAAATGTCACTAAATGCTTATGAACTCACCAACATTTGTAAAAATGCTGATACTTGCTTTTCAAATAACTTTTATTCTCAGGTTAGCATTAGACAGGTACATCCCAGGAGCTGATGATGAAGATAGCTTAGTACCATGCTGTATTTATTCTATTACTTGTATTACCTTGTTGTATTGTAAAGTAAACTATACAAAACTATTACTATTAATGCAATGTTTTGTTATACTTTGATTACTATAATGCATGTGTTGTGATACTTGACATGACGTCATGCACCCCAGAACATTTCCGCCGTTCCGGTTTTGGGGTGTGACATAAGTCCTTTAAACATTATTTATATAACTCTACATATATAGACATGCTTTTGACAGTATATATGTATATAACTATACATATATAGACTCATCTTTTATTTTGATTCATATTTTGGTGTCTATATAACTTTAAAGAACACACTTGTATGAAATTATATTATTAATGCAATGGATGATGTTGTTGCTTGTTTACTACTTTGCATTACTGTGATACTGAACATAGCGTCCTCCACCCCTGAACGTTTCTGCCGTTCCGGTTTTGGGGTGTGACAGATTGGTATCAGAGCATTGTTTATAGTGAATCGAGTGTATGAACCCACAGAAGATATACGACCTATAAACACGATGGGATTAAAATAATCTGATAAGGAGTTTATACTTTTAAATAATAAAATATTTAACCAAGTATACAGACCCGCATTCATACTAAAACCAGTGTCACTAGGACAGAACAAAAGTATTACGATTGTTGGGTAGCACAAGTAGACTTAGAGACATATAGTCAAAGCTGGGAAGATATAGCCTGATCAACTATAATATCCGAGGGTTGACTAGCATGTGCCTAAGTGTGGTTGTGAGGTTGCAACAAGTTTAAAAACTTACCAACACTACTACAACGAGAACAGTAGAACCGAGCATAAACTTAAAATACTATAGGAGTATTTTGTGTTACTATAATTACTTATCTGAGAACTAAAGGTCTTTATTAGTATGTCAATAGTTGTTGAGTGGATACACTAAGGTTATATGTATCTAGGATATCATAGACTTAGAATCTGTGATCTTTGCTTTATGTCCTGTTCCTTGTTTGGTTGTGGACTTAGAGTTAGGGTCACTTAGTCAAAGGTCTATCTTGTCTTCGTTACATATGACTGGTATGCATTATGCAAATATTGAAGTAACTGATAAATGTCATCTTATAATTATCTAATTAGTTCGTCTATTTAGTTATTTCTTATATCCCTTTTCTCGCATAGATAAAATGGTTGGATTTCATCTTCCCGGAGAACCATACTACCCAAACCATGACAATGCAGGATGGCTTGGAGAAGAGCCAGAAGATGATCACCCAATCCCATTGGATTATCACGAAGCTGAAGGTTTTTCTGATGGTGTTGACTCAGAGCCAGAAGTCAACAACCAACCCCCAACTACTCGAAACCCAAACCATCGTCCAACATTTCAAGGACCCACAACTCTGTGGGCCACAAACTTGAATAGATGGAGTTAGGAATAGGGTTAACCCATTCTCTACAATGGAGAAAGAAGCTTCTATAACCTCACCGAGGGAGGTTCAGCTGACAGGGTCCTACCCATCATGGTTCGTAGGATTTCTCGGAACACCGAACAAGGTCGAGCAGCTATCGACCAAGTCGTGGAGATTGACGCCAACTCTGGCGTTAACACAGTCCGCATTCGTCTGCTGGAGTCTACTCATGAAAGGACTCTAGTCCACAATTCAGCTTTGCAGAGAGAACTTGTTGAAACCCAAGCTGAAGTCAGGGAACTTCGAGCTCAGCAAGTAAGATCCGATAGGCGCATGAGGGACATAGAACGTCTTCTGTCGGATTCAAGAACTCACTCTAGTAGTTCTCGTCGCCGATAGAGTCTCATCAACTTCTCTTTTGGATATAACCTAGTTTATGTAAAAACTTTAGTCTAAATTCCTATCCTTGTAAAACTTAGACCTGTTAGGTCTTGATTAGGTCATAGTTCTGTCAAAATTTTCCCATCTTGGTTGATGTAAGACCTACTTCTAGGTCATTTTCCCCGAACTTATTACATCTGTAATTCCAATATAATTGACATATATCTAATCTCATGGAAATTTTATCCAAATGCTTTCGTTTACAATCAATCATGCTATTCAATTGTGCTATTGGACTATGGAGAGTTAGTCCATTAGGCATTCTCATCAAATTTCGTTGCTAAATTCTTATCAATATCTTCATCTTTCTAAGCTTATAGTTAAAAGATGCCTCCACGCCGATCAACAAGATGCAATCCCCCATCAACTGCAACACCACCTGCTCCTCAATTCGATATTGCAGCTCTAAATACTGCAGTAGCTGCGGCTGTGGCAGCAGCCATGGCTCAATATCATTCTTCTGGGTCCATTAGGGGAGGAACCCTAGTTCAATCTACTATTGGTGAAGCTCCTATGCGCTTGAGAGAGTGCTCCTATAAGGACTTCACTAACTGCAAGCCCAGGTCCTTCAAAGGGACTGGCTGAGTCATTGCCCTCTCGCAATGGTTCGAGAAGACCGATTCAGTTTTCGAAATCTGTTCCTTCCAGAGGGGAGCAAGGTCAAGTTCGCCGCTTGCACCTTTGAAGACAAAGCCCTGACATGGTGGAATATCCATGTCAAGTAACTATCTTTTGTAGTGGCTAATGCTATGGGTTGGGAAACTTTGAAAGACCTCATGATTAAGGAGTACTGCCCGAGGGGCGAAATCCAAAAGCTAGAGGAAGAACTGTGGAGCCCAACCATGAAGGGCTCCAACATAGTCTCCTACACCGCTAGGTTCTATGAGCTGGTGGCCCTCTGTCCCAACATGGTTCATAAAGAGGGGAAGAAGATTGAAAGGTACATATGGGGGCTGGTGCCTCCATTCCAGGGAAATGTTTTGGCTTCAAACCCCGCTACATTCGATAGTGCCAAGCGATTGGCACAACGGCTTATAGACCATGGGGTTCGTACCCCGGCCGCAACAACAACCCTGGTCATCTCAAAACCCGCCAAAACCGCTGATTCCAAGCGGAAGTTCTGGGAGGACAAAAAGAAGACGAAGGCTGCCAAAAAGCAGCAGGTCGTGGCAGTTCATGCTGCGTTAGCACCTGCCATTGCTGCTCTGGTAAAGCAGTACGTTGGAAGTTTGCCTAAATGCAACAAATGCAACTTCCAGCATATTGGTGCCTGCCAGGAAATGCAGTGTTTGAACTGCAACAGGAAGGGGCACACTGCCCGTTTCTGCAAAGCTTCGGCGAGGCCAATCACTCAAGTCCCCGACACTGGTGTGGGCCAAGCTTGCTACGGATGTGGCGAGGTGGGCCACTACAAGAGAAACTGCCCGAAGGCAGGAAATGTCGGTGGAATGGCAAGAGTTCTGGCCATAGGCCATGAGGAGGCGGTTGCCGACCCCACAGTGGTCACTAGTACGTTTCTCCTCGATAACTCTTATGCATGCATACTATTTGATAGTGGAGCAGAGAGGAGTTTCGTGAACCAAAAATTTGCTCATTTACTTAAGCAAAAATCACGAGCACTTAAAGAACCGTTCATTGTAGAAATGGCTAATGGAAAGACAGAGAGCACTAGCAGTATATCCATAGGGTGTACCCTAACTGTAGATAGCCATTCATTTTCGATCGAACTCATGCCGGTATCAATTAAAAGTTTTGATGTCATTATTGGCATGGAATAGTTGAGTCTTCATCGTGCCGACATCATGTGTTACGAAAAGGCTGTTCGCCTTAATCTGCCATCTGGTGAAACTCTAGTAGTTTATGGTGACAAACCCGACACGGACCTTTGTATTCAAAGTCAGAAATTCTTGCGAACGGAATGTCACACATTCCTTGCTCATGTGGTCGATGTGAGCCAAGAAACGAAATCTATTAAGGATATTACAGTAGTACGCGACTTTCCCACCATCATTCCAGATGAACTCCCAGGATTACCTCCGCAGCATCAAGTCGAGTTCTAAATCGACTTAGTTCTAGGGGCTACCCCCGTAGCCAAATCGCCCTATCGTCTAGCACCTGTAAAGATGCAAGAATTGTCTTGTCAACTTAACGAACTACTCAGCAAGGGATTTATAAGACCAAGCTTCTCACCCTGGGAGCTCAAGTCTTATTTGTCAAGAAAAAGGACGGATCGTTTCGTATGTGCATCGACTACAGGGAGCTCAACAAGCTGACCGTCAAAAATCGTTATCCTTTGCCTCGTATTGACGATTTATTTGATCAACTTCAAGGGGCGAATTTCTTTTCCAAAGTCGACTTAAGATCCGGATATCACCAACTACGAGTGCTAGGGGAGGATGTTCCGAAGACAGCCTTCCGAACTCGTTATGGGCACTAGGAATTTGTAGTGATGCCATTCGGATTAACAAATGCGCCCGCAGTATTCATGGACTTAATGAATAGGGTGTGTCATCCTTACTTGGATCAGTTTGTCATCGTCTTCATCGATGACATACTTATCTACTCTCGTAGTAAGGAGGAACATAGTCAACATCTGCGAAAAGTCTTAGAAACACTACGTTTGGAGAAACTCTATGCGAAGTTCTCGAAATGCGAATTTTGGATACGAAGTGTCTAATTCTTAAGGCACGTGATTATCGAAGAGGGAATACACATGGACCCTTCCAAAATCAAATCCATTGAGGGCTGGTCAACACCTAAGACGCCTACATAAATTCGTCAATTTCTAGGCCTCGCTGGCTACTATCGCAGGTTCATTCAGAACTTCTCCCGAATTGTCAAACCTCTTACAACATTGACCCAGAAGGGCATGGCCTTTGACTGGGAAGAGAATCAGGAGAGAGCGTTCCAAATGCTCAAGCGAGCCTTGTGCACCGCGCCAATACTATCCCTCCTCGAAGGGATAGAAGACTTCATTGTCTATTGCGATGCGTCGAATCAAGGGCTCGGCTGTGTTCTGATGCAACGAAGTAAGGTCATTGCCTATGCCTCGAGACAGCTGAAGACATACGAGGTCAACTACACCACTCACGATCTTGAACTAGGAGCAGTTGTGTTTGCTCTGAAGATCTGGAGACACTACCTGTACGGTACAAAAAGCACAGTCTTTACAGAATACAAGAGCCTACACCATATATTTGACCAGAAAGAGCTCAACATGAGACAACGATGGTGGGTCAAACTACTCAGTGATTACGAATGTGAAATGCGCTATCATTCCGGCAAGGCCAACGTAGTAGCTGACGCCCTAAGTCGGAAAAAATATTATGGTCGTAGAGTCAAGTCATTGACTATGACTATCCATTCACACTTGTCCATGCAAATTAAGGAAGCTCAGCTCGACGCTTTGAAACCTGAAAATGTGGTGGGTGAATCCCTAAGAGGAATGGATAAGAATGTGGAAGTCAAGGGTGGTGGAGCCTTATACTTCATGGATCGGATCTAGACACCGAAACACGATGGTTTCAGAGATTTGGTCATGACGAAGGCACACAACACTCGTTATTCCGTCCACCCAGGTTCAGATAAGATGTATCGAATACCAGAAACCCTCCGGTCTTCTACAACAACTGGAGATACCAGAATGGAAGTGGGAGCGGATCACTACGGATTTCATAACCAAGTTTCCCAATACAACGAGTGGACTTGATACCATATGGGTCATCGTCGACAGATTGACCAAGTCCGCACACTTCCTGCCTATCAAAGAAACAGACAAGATGGAGAAGCTTACAAGAACTTACATACGGGAGATTGTACGACTGCACGATGTTCCCATATCCATTATCTCGGATAGGGATAGTAGATTCACTTTGAGTTCTTGGCGGTCGCTACAAAGTTCCCTAGGAACTAAGCTGGACATGAGTATAGCCTACCATCCACAAACTGAAGGAAAAAGTGAGAGGACTATCCAAACCATGGAAGATATGTTGCGAGCCTATGTGATCGACTTTGGGAAAGCATGGGATACTCATTTAACCCTTGTCAAATTTTCCTACAACAACAGTTATCACCCGAGCATAAAGGTTGCTCCATTCGAGGCCCTTTATCGCCGAAAGTGCAGATCCCCTCTATGTTGGGCTGAGGTGGGTGATACCCAGTTAGCTAAAGGACGAGTTCCTGACAGCACTCTCACGGGTCCGAAGATCATTCGGGAAAGGACAGAGAAGATCGTTCAGATTCGTGAACAATTGAAATCCTCTAGAGACCGACAGAAAAGCTACGCAGATAAACGAAGGAAACCATTGGAATTCCAGGTGGGCGACCGTGTTCTATTGAAGGTCTCACCCTGGAAGGTCTTGATACAATTTGGAAAGCGTGGAAAGCTAAATCCAAGATACACAGGGCCTTTCGAGATTCTTGCTAGAATCGGCCCGGTAGCTTATAAACTGAACTTACCTCGTGAACTCAGTAACGTACATTCTACTTTCCACGTCTCGAACTTGAAAAAGTGTTTGTCCGACGAGACTCTTGTAATTCCACTCGACGAGATCGAGATCAACGAGAGCCTCAACTTCGTGGAAGAACCTATAGCGATCATGGACCGGGAGGTCAAGCAAACGAAACAGAGTCGTATCCCGATAGTGAAGGATCGCTGGAAGACCAAGCGAGGATCTGAATTCACTTAGGAGCGAGAGGATCAGATGAAACTGAAATATCTTCGTCTTTTTACTTTGTTATTTGTAACTACTTATTTGCTTAAAATCTAATTTCGGAATAAAATTCCTTCTAACGGGGGGATGATGTGACAACCCGAAATTTCTAACTAATACATTCTCCATTTTTATCTAAGTTAGCCTCGTTTTGCTATTTTATAATGAAGTTTTGGGTCTATAGGAGTGCTTGAGTAATTATATGTTAAATAGGATTCATTTGTGCTCAAGACCCCAATTGACACCCAACAATCCTATATCGATCTTTCATTCGAGTTACTCACCTTAGATGAGTTCATACCCCTTAATTAACCTTTTAAATGTTTCTAAATGCTTTTATGGTGGGGGGATACAAGTTGAGCTATTTTAGTTATTATATTAACCATGTGATTAATAACTACCAAACAAATGGATTTCTTACTTTTCAAACTGTGTTATCAAGCTGTTTTACTTCAAACTATTTTACAAACTCATTTACATGTCAAATAATGTTACTTAAACTCTTTTAAACTTATATTCTGTTAAATTGGTATCCAGATAAATATAGTTATACAAGTAGGATTGAAAGGAATTAGGACGGATAGCTCACCTTACTTCCTGTTCCTTGTTTGGTTGTGGACTGAGGGTATTCCGGTTATTTATCCGAAGGTCGTTTGAATCCTAGTTATATATTATGTATATGTATATAGATATAAAAGGTTACTTCTTTCATCCAGTTCAATACCTTTGGGTAGCAAAGGTATACACACATGTTCATATACACAAACAACATTAGTAGTAAGCTATAATACGTATAGTTTAGAGAGATACTAATACTATTAGTAGAACAATGAAACATACAAAGATTCAGTTCATTTATAATACATAGCGATGAGAAAGAAACATAATACATAGTGATGAGAAACAAACAATACCATACAGAGAGAACTTACATACAGGCTAGACAAAGGAAGAACACACAATGCAGCTAGTACATACATTACATATACATTACTACAGTTATGTGAGACACGTAACGGGGCATGGCACTACCTGCCATGACCATTTTGTATCCAAAATCTCCTTAAGTGGGGAGCGTATGAGTTTGTGTATAGATATATACTGGATTGACTATCCTACACCTTGCTGCTCGCTACAGTGGGACTTACAAGTCTACGGGTGCCAAACGTCATTTCTTGTGACGTCTTACATCGTCGTTTTACTAAATTCGGTAGTAGGGTATAGGCCGATCACGTGATACTTTAAATAACAATTGGTTTAAGGTAGTTAGTACATCAGTGGTTACTTAATACAACACTTTAGTACTATTTTATTTTCCCATTACATTCACTTTGTGAACATTCACACAATGAACTATAACGTAAAAACTATATTTTTTGTTAATGATAGTCAGATTTGGGAAAATACTTACTCTTACAAGAGACACACGGACAGATACTAGATGCCTTGGTAGAAGGCTACTGTTAGTAGGAAACATACGGTTTTCTAGGAGAGTTCAAAAAATTACAAACTTTTACAAACTTATACCTTACATCTTACAAACATCTTACAAATGCTTTCATACAAACACAGGCGCTAATATACTTATGATCTCACCAGATCTAAAGCTAGTAACCTCTTTCAAAATAACTTGTATTCTCAGGTCACCAGTAGACATGTACCGGATCCAAGTTTTGAGAACATGGAGCTCATTCAAGACTCATCTTTTATTTTGATTCATATTTTGGTGTCTATATAACTTTACAAAACACACTTGTATGAAATTATATTATTAATGCAATGGATGATGTTGTTGCTTGTTTACTACTTTGCATTACTATGATACTGAACATGACGTCCTCCACCCCCGAACGTTTCCGCCGTTTCGGTTTTGGGGTGTGACAAAAGGCTATTCCTTAAAAAAAGAAAAGAAAATATGAGTCAGACATCCTCTACTGGTGACGGGTATTCCTTGGGCAAACCCTATGATCTGCCAACTAACGTACTACGTCTTGAAGATGTCGCTCATGAGCTCTTTGACGCACTCACAGTTCTATAACTTCAGCTCGGGACGCAGATAATTCCTGCTATAGAGTCTCATTAACTCTCCTAGTCCTTTACATAGCTTCTTCAAGATTGACAATCCGGACCGTGTTAACGCCTAAGTTAGCATCAATTTCCACGATTCGGTTGATAGCTGCTCTACCTTGCTCAATATTCCGAGCAATCCTACAGACCATAATGGGCAAGACTCGGTCAGCAAAGCCTCATTCATTGAGATTGTAAAAGCTTCGGTCTCCATTGAAGGTTAATGGTTGACCCTGCTCATCACTCCAGCGACTCAATTTTGTCGCCCACACGGGTGTGGGACCTTGAAATGCCGGTCGGGGGTTGAGATTTGGGTTCTGAACTACTTGAGATAGTTTGTTGAATTCTGGTTCGGACTCAGAACCATCCAAAAAGCCTTCTGCGAGGTGATCATCCAAAGGGATTGGATGGTCATCTTCTGGCTCGTCATCCAGCCATCCAGCATTGCCCTGATTTGGGAAGTACGGGTCTCCAGGGATATGGAATCCGGCCATGATATCTACGCGAGAAAAGGGGTATAAGAAATAATTAATAGGCGTACTAACTAAAATAATTTATAAGATGATCTTTATTAGTTACTCCAACATTTGCGTAGTGCATACCAGTCATATTAAATCAAAACAGGATAGACCTTCGAATAAGTGATCCTAACCCTAAGTCCACAACCAAACAAGGAACAGGAGGTAAAGCAAAGATCACAGATTCTAAGTCTATGCCACCATAGTTACATATAACCGTAGTGTACCCACTCAGCAACTATTGACATACTAATAAGGACCTGTTTAGTTCTAAATTAAGTAATTATAGTAACACAAAATACTCCTATAGTATTTTAAGTTTATGTTATTTTCTAATGTTCTCATTGTAGTAGTGTTGTTGATACATCATAACCATTCTCGGCATATGCTAATCACTTCTAGGACCAACATAGTTGATCAGGCTATGTCATTCCCAGAACTGACCAAACATCCCTAAGCTCACTTGTGATGTTCAACAATCGTAATACTTTTGTTATGTACTAGTATGACACTGATCCCTAGTAAGTATGTAGGTATGCAATTTTGTATACTTCTTGTTAAGTGTTTTAGTACTTAAAAGTATAAACTCTTGGTCAGAGTATTTTAATCCCGTTGTGTTTATAGTTTGTATATCTTTTATGGGTTGATATACTCGATTCACTATAAACAATGCTCTGATACCAATCTGTCACACCCCAAAACCAGGAACGGCGGAAACGTTTTGGGGCAGAGGACGTCATGTACAGTCTTATAACAATGCAAAGTAGTAAATAAGCGACAACATCATCCATTGCATTAATAGTATAATTTCAAACAAGTGTGTTTTTTAATAGTAATAAGACGCCAAAAAGAATAATCAAAATTAAATACCAGTCTTGAAGATGCTCCGTCTTCTCAAAACCTGATCATTGGTACCAGTCTACTGGTGACCTAAGAATACAAGTTATTTAGAAAGTGTAGATCATCATTTAAGCTGGTGAGTTCATAAGTATTTAGTGTCAATGTTTGTATAAGTTTGATGAAAATGTTTGTAATTGAAAAATGTAAATGTTTGTATATGTTTGAAAACTCCTAGAAAATCCTATATTTTCTACTAGTATAAAAAGTAGTCTTCTACCAAGACCCAACTGTTTTGTATGTTTGTTCCTTTGTAAAAGTGAGTGCTTTTCCCAAGTATGACTATCATTACCAAAATATAGTTTTATATTACCCTTTATGTGAGAAGATCACAATTTGAATATAATGGGAAAATGTATATGTGTACTATAGTATTATTTGTATTAATCACTGAAGTAATAACTACCTTAAAAACATTGGTTTAATTAAGGCAAAATGTGATATGATTTCTACCATACTATTCTGACTATAATACGACGATGAAAGAGGTCGGATGAAATGACATTTGTCACCCGTAGACTTGCAAGTCCCATTGTAGCGAACAGCAAAGGTGTAGGATAGTCAATCCAGTATAGATCTATGTGCAAACTCACGCTCTCCCTCCAGGATATTCTGGTTACAAAACGTGACATAACGAAATGGTTGATGTGTCATGAAGTAGTATCTCACATTGAGTTATCTCTGAATCTTGTTATAGTATACTTGTTATAGTAATAGTATTCTATGTATAGTATTCTCTGTCTAGTATCCTTTGTATAGTATTCTCTGTTATAATATTCTCTGTTATTGTGTTCTCTGTTATAGTATTCTCTGTTATAGTGTTCTCTATTATAGTATTTGTATATTATAGTATTCTCCTAAACTATACCTATTATAGTTTACTAGTAAGTTATGTATATGAATAGATGAATGTATACCTTTGCTACCCAAAGGTACTGAACTGATTGAATGGAACTTTTATGTCCACATATGTATACATAATATATATTTAATATTTAGACGACCTTCAGACAACTGACCGATACCCTAAGTCCACATCCAAACAAGGAAAAGGAAATAAAGCGAGCTAGCATTCCTAAGTCCTTTAAACATTATGTATATAACTATACATATATAGACATGCTTTTGACTGTATATATAAGTTAAAAAAAGGTTTTGTAATACATTTAAAGAGTTTTGAACAATAAATAAATAATGACTTGATGTCAATTTATAAAACGATTTAAAAGTAGTTTGTTTTGAAACACAGTTTGAAGTATATGAAATCCTTGCTTGAAACACAGTTATAAATCACATGTGATTGATCTTGTAACTAGAATGTTTTCTACCTGTATTCCCACCTATAAAAGCATTTAAAAATCATTTAAAAGGTATGTTAAAGGGGTATGTACTCACCTGAAGTGAGTGATGCGAATGTAAGATCGATAAAGGATGCTAAGTGTCAAGTGAGGACTTGAGCACACACGGATCCTATTTAACATATAATGACACATATATGCTTACAATTAGTGTTTATAACAACTAATTAGGTAATGGAAAAACCTTAGGGACTAGGAAACACTTGTACTAAAGTGTTAAACCACATAGGGCTGCACATAAGGGCTATAGGGCCTCACTTGGGAGTTTAAGGTCCATATGGTATGAACCACATGAGTTTACGACCCAAGGACCATTTCCTCATGAGTATACGGCTGTAAGCTCATGGTACTAAGTATCAAGTTGTGATTTATGGTCTTATAAGTTAATATGAAGTGCTCTATGCTCAAGTCTAAGACCTAGGAAGGAATGGTGGCACCATTGCACCACTAACTAGTGCTCACGGCCTAAGGACCTTTTCTCCATGAGTTTAAGGTCGTAAACTCATGGTATCTTGTAACAAATCAATGTTTAAGGTCCCTATCTTATGATATAAGTGTTCTAGACTTGATCCCAAGGCTTTGGAAGAGATTAGGGCTCATTTGGACCCTTAAATAGAGTTTACAGCCCAAGGAGGTTCCTTGGCCGTAAACTCCCTTTTGATTATGTTTTCTTGATGATTTCTAAGTGTAAACTAGTTGATTCAAGCATAAAATCAGCTAAGACAAGAGTATTTACAATGTAGAAGCTTGAAAGGGTGCTTAAGGCTCAAGACTACTAGTGTGTGTTCTTGGTGTTATTGGTGAAATGAAGAACACTTGATGAAGAGATTTCATGGATTAAATCATACACATACACTAGATAATGAAGTTTATTAACTAATCAAGGAAGAAAACACTTACTAAGTTGAATATCTAGTGATGATACTTGAGAGAGAAAGAGGTTAAGGACTTGAAAATGGTTAAAAATGACAAAATGACTAAGTGTCACTTATATAGTCCTTAGATTTTGCGTCCCCAATACCATTTGGGCTGTAAACTCCAAACTCTTGGATTTTAGGAACTTAAATGTTGCATACTTTACCCTAAAGTATCCTCTATCCAATTATCTCTTGCAGTACTTGGCTTTAGAACACTCAAACTGACTCCAAAACTGGTAAAATTTAGCAACTGAAAGTTTGACTTTGATTGAATGCAGGGATTGTTATAAGATAGAAATTTCGAGTTGTCACACATGTGGAACTCACCGAAAAATTTTGTTGAAATTTATTTTAAAATGCATGTATTCTCAAGATCCTTAGCATCCGGAGGAACTCGCATAAAAGACTTTTCATTATTGTACTATATTTTTCTAATAGCCAAACTATTAGGCATGTGTTGTGATTTAGTAATGACAACGTCGATTTAATTTCTATTTTTGGTAATAATAAAAGTTTATATTTTGCACTGTTTAATGTATGTTTGTTAAATGTGATCCAATTTTAGCATCACAACCTCGAGGTTTCCGCCGCCCGGTGTGTAACAGATTGGTATCAGAGCTAATGACTATAGCGAACTAGTACTTTCTTAGGAAAACACGACTATAGTCTAGGGCTTACTCTCGTAGGATTAGGTATACCCCTATCCTACAACATCACACATTTAGGCTCTCTTTTTTTGACCTACGACACTTTTTATGCCAAGTTTATGATTATAAACCAAAAATTAATATGTATTGTTAACTAATATATTGAGTTTTATGAAACTCAGTTCCGAGTTATGAACACTTATATAAAACCTAAACATATAGGTTTGATACCTTAGCTAAGTTTTATTGTATATGGGCCGAACCACAACTGAATATAGACTGATCACCTATGTTTAATTATGATTTGATCGATCGACAACTGAACTTAGATTTGGTAGATGATAAACTAAAACACTGGGAAATCCTATGAGACTCAAAGAATATCACAATTTAAAGATACACGGGAAAACTCTTGAGAACTCTCGAAAATTTTGGTAAACACCTCAAAATTATTTGATAAATATTTACTTTGGATCCTTGTAAAACTCTAACCCTCATAGATATCAATTATGTCAGAAGTTTACCCTACGTATGTTCCTAATAGATAATTAAGGATACCTTAAGAAATACGTGCACTTGTGGATCATTATAAATTAAGGTTGTAGAAAACTATGATGCTACGGAAATCAACTAATATTAAAAAATTGACTGGGAAGAATTGACAAAAATTTCCCTAGAGTTTTTCTAGTTTTTAAAACATCTTGATTCAAGTGAATCGAAACTCCAGAACTCGAGATATGGTCAAAACATCGAGTAGTGGTCAAATTTCCCTACAACATTTATTCATGAATTTGCACAATTTGTCCTAATTGTTCATAGTTTCCTTTCACTCATCCTTTGTGTAAATTCCCCCTAGGTAGTACTGTAAAATTTACTATACATAATACTCATGGTAAGTCACTTTTGGGCGAACCGATATCAATTCTACATGTTTGGCACAATTCTAATATTATCACTTGTACTTATGATGATATTTTCACGCAACTTATTTCTCCTTGAACCAAGTGTAGTAGGACGAAAAATATCTTACAAGAGATCAACAAGTGATCATCCATCACCAAGACAATCACTTGACATAGCTACGATCGAGTTAATGATCGAAAAACAAGTACCTAACACCTTGGCCACTTACGAAGCCAGTAGGAACAACATATGTGAACAAAGTAGAGTTAGAAGCAGTATCCATGGAAGTAATAATGACGTTCCAAAGGCATGCACATACGAGGAATTCATGAAATACCAACCCAGATCCTTCTACTGCAATGAAGGAGTTATATGGTTGACTATTTGGACTGAAAATATGGAATCAATATTCCTCATCAATTCCTATGTAGAAAGTTGTCGTGTTAAGTTTGCTACATGCACCTTCATGAACGTATTCCTAGCTCGGTGGAACAATTATACCAAGATCATATGTATTGACTTAGCCTATGCCACAACTTGGGGATAACTAAAGAGAATGCTTATTGGAAGATGTTGCCCTAGAGATAAAATGCAAAAACTAGAGAAAGAACTATGGGGCTTGACCATGAACGGGACTGAGGTTTTAGCCTCCACCTCCCAATTCGATGATCTTGTTGGTTTTTAAGAATTATAACACTCCTATGGTGCACATGCAACCCTAGATGCTTTGGATCTATGTTTTCTCTAATTATACATTTATTTTCAAATTTCCAAAGCATACATCCTAACTAGCATACAATGGAGGATATACAATACAAAACTCATAGTTAGATGAATACCTCTTGATGTAGTTGTAGTTCTTGGCCTTTGAAAGCGTTAGCACCTCAAGTGTGATGCCTCTAATGTGTCACAAACACGAAATGCAAGAGGAGACTTGAGAGAATAGGCTAGTTAGCACAAAATCAATGATCACTCTCTTAGAATGAATGGAGCAACCGATTTTGGCTCTAGGGGTGTGCTTTTATAGTGTTGCAAGGTCTAGGGTTTCATCCATGAAAACCCTAATGCACCATGACCCTTCATATTAGTTAGGCTCCATGGGTTAAACCTCCATGGACTATCCATGGACTCTCATAATGGTTTAGCCCATCCTAATTAACCATGGATTATTGGCCCACATTATAAGAATCATTGATTTACTTAATTAGTTCTCATATATTTAATTAGTCTCTTTGGTCACTAAATTAATTCCTAATTAATTCTTGATCAATACTAATTAAATAATATGATTTCTCAATTAATATATTATACTTATAATATATTAATAAATCATAAATAGCCTTATTCTCAAAAGTCCATCCTATCAAATTGCACTGGTGAAGGCAACCCAAAAGGACCATGCTATAATCGGGTCAAGTACATCCCAATTATAGTTATGGGCTTAGACACTAGATCCAACAGTCTCCCACTTGGATAAGTCTAATAACTATAACTGCCAATGCAACCTTAGGATTCGATTAACAATTATAGCTTTCCACTGTCGAACTCTGACCTAGTCAGTGACACATCCATTAGATAAAGGATCATATACTCCTCTGTTCTTTAAGATATCATGTGGACAAATACATGGAACATAGTCATACTTATTGTCATGTAGTTTTTTCCCAATTTCTAATTTGTCTGACATAAAACATAACTGAACACATCAATTTAGTTCTGACCGGGCCCGACACATAAGTCAAAACAAAATCATCGAGGGGCCTAAGATATTGCCTTTTATCCTCTTAGGATAAAACGCCTTTTATCCTCTTAGGATAAAAGGAACAGATAAACTTTGACATTATATGCTTGTACTAACTACTAATTAAATCATGCACAATAGTATGTTTTATAACATCAAGTTACTGATGCATTTTCGTATCATCAATTCACAACCAAATCGTAGTCAACAACTCATATATCTTGGTTTAAAGACTATATAATATTATCATCTCACAATCACTCGTGATAAATTCCATGAAGTGGTTCAGGTGAGCGTGGGTTTAATCCAATACTCAAATCTGATTTCAGGAGCAATCATGAATGTTGTAGCATACTTTTGCTATTTCTAACACCTTAGACAATCTACAAACCAAATTCATGACAGTCTAACCTCATAACCTACTTCCAAAGTATGATCGACTATGGATAGTTTGAATAATCTTATTATTATGGAAGTTAGAACATGCAAAAGTGAAATAATAGTAAATAATTGACACAAGATAGTAACTTTACTTATAAACAGAACTCCTATTATTCAATCATCATATGTCAATTACAATTTAGTTGTTACAAGTTTCTAAATATTTATCTAATCACTAAAACTAATATTGCCCGTTAGCCTGATCCCCCTTGCATGCTGCAAGTGTCTAACCCTACTCAGTCCCTTCATAAGGGGATCTGCTGGGTTGTCCTCTGACGATATCCTCTTCACCACGAGGTGTCCTTCTTCTACTTGATGTCTTATGAAGTGGTACTTTCTGTCGATATGCATGGATCTACCATGATCTCTCGGTTCCTTGGTTAAGGCAACCGCACCTTCATTATCGCAGAAAATCTCCACAGGCTCCTTTATGGATGACACAACTCCAAGGTCTCCGATGAAGTTTTTCCACTATATCGCCTCTTTCGATGCTTCGCTCGCTGCTATGTACTCTTATTTACACGTTGAATCATCCACAATCTCTTGCTTGGAACCTTTCCATGTTACTGCTCCTCCGTTTAGGGTAAACACCTAGCTCGACTGAGAGCACAAATTATCTCTGTCGGTCTGAAAACCGGTGTCACAATACCCTGTCACTCTCAAGTCATCACTCCCACCGAGGGTAAGAACACAGTCCTTAGTCCTCCGCAGGTACTTAAGAATGTTCTTTACTAAAGTCCAGTGAGCTTTACTAGGATTCCCTTGATATCTACTGACCATGCTCAAATAAAAGGCCACATCAGGGCGAGTACAAGTCATAGCATACATGATCGACCCAACTGCGGAAGCATATGGAACTCGACTTATCTCCACTATCTGAGCCTCTGTACTCGGACTTTGAGTCTTACTTGGTTTGATATTGCTTTGGATAGGTAAGTCACCTTTCTTGGAGTTCTCCATGCTGAAACGCTTCAACATCTTGCCTATGTAGGTACTTTGACTAAGTCCTATTAGTCTTTTACTCCTGTTTCTCATTATCCTTATCCCTATGATATAGGCAGCTTCTCCAAGGTCCTTCATAGCGAAACACTTCCCAAGCCAGGACTTCACTTCCTGCAAGGTTGGGATATCATTTCCTATGATCAGTATGTCATCTACATACAATACCATGAAGCTTACTATACTCCCACTAGCTTTGACATTTTCACATGACTCATCCTCACTTCTCGAAAATCCAAACTCTTTGACTTTCTCATCAAAACAAAGATTGCATCTATGAGATGCTTGTTTTAATCCATAGATGGATTTCTCAAGCTTGCACACTCTATTAGGGTACTTTGCATTGACAAAACCCTCTGGTTGACTCATGTAAACATCTTTAGCCAACTTTCCATTAAGGAAAGCGGTTTTGACATCCATTTTCCATATTTCATAGTCATGAAATGTAGCTATGGATAACATAAACCTTATAGATTTAATCTTCGCTACTGGTGAGAAGGTATCATCATAGTCAACTCCCTGAGTTTGAGTAAAGCCATTCGCAACCAGTCGCACCCATGTGTACTTTCCCATCCATGTAGGTCTTCTTCTTGAAGATCCATTTGCACCCGACTTTCTTACGACCCGATACATTGTCAACCAAGTTCCAAACTTGATTGTCATACATGGACTGAATATCGTTGTCCATTGCCTCTTTCCATTTAGCAGACTCGGGGCCTGCCATGGCTTCCTTTTAGTTGTTAGGTTCATCTTGATTTATTAATGTGTTATCACTGATAAATGTGTCATCCTCAGATGTTATATGAAAACCATGTAACACAGGTGGAACACTAACTCTACTGGAACGTCTCAGAGGTACAGACTCGTAAATCGATTCAACAGGAGTTTCCTCCTCAGGTTGAGAGCTAGTGTTTGAGGTTCCTTCATCACTTAACTCTTGAAGCTCTTCAAGGTCAATTTCCCTCCCGCTGTCCTCTTGGCATATGAGTCCTCTCTCTTAAAAGACTCCTCTCCTCGCAACGAAGACAACATTATCACTCAGTCTATAGCAGAGATATCCAAAGGATTTATGTAGGTAGCCGATGAAAATACATCGCTCACTACAAGGTTCAAGCTTGTTGTAAGTCTCTCGTCTCACGAAAGCCTCGCAACTCCAAACTTTGATGTGATCCAACGAGGGAACTTTCCCTGTACACATCTCGTGAGGTGTTTTGGAAACCTTCTTAGTAGGGACTAGATTAAGGATATGGACGTCAGTCTCTAAGGCATACACCCAAAATGAGATAGGTAACGAAGCTCGACTCATCATGGAACGAACCATGTCCAACAAGGTCAGATTGCACCTCTCATCCATAACATTAAGCTACGGCGTCCTAGGTGGTGTCAACTTTGAAACAATTCCACATTCCTTAAGATAGTCTAGGAACCCGATACTAAGATACTCTCCTCATCGATCGGATCGCAACATCTTTATCTTCATGCCCAATTGATTCTCCACTTCCTACTTAAACTCTTTGAATTTTTCAAAGGTTTCTGACTTATGCTTGATTAAGTAGATATAGCCATATCTATTGTAATCATCAGTAAAAGTAACATAAAATCAGTTAGCATCCCTTGTGGTGGTTCTGAAGGGTCCACACACATCAGTGTGTATGAGATCCAACAGACCTTCACCCCTTTCACAAGTACTAGTGAAGGGTGACTTGGTAATATTTCCAAACAAACAAGATTCACAAGTGTCATCTGACTTCAAGTCGAATGACTCCAAGACTCCAGCTTTTTGGAGTTAGGCTATGCACTACTTGTTAACATGTCCAAGACGACAAAGCCACAAGCATGCCTTGTCCAAAACATTGCACGAATCAATATTCAACACATTATTTCCTTGGTTATCTACAACCACCACAACTTCATATATTCCATTACAAGGTAATGCTTCAAAATAAAATGTACCATTATAATAAGCATTAATACTACCAATTTCATTATTAAAAGAAAAGGTTAAACCTTGTTTATACAAACTATGATAGGAAATAATATTTCTCGCCATTTCTGAAGAGTAACAACAATTATTCAATTCTAAATTTAACCCACTACTAAGCAATAAAGAATAAACTCCAATCTTGGTGGCAGACGAAATTTTCCTATTTCCCATGATTAAGTTTATCTTCCCGTGCTTCACATCCCTACTTCCTTTTAGTCCCTGCAAATCAGAACAAATGTGAAATCCACAACCTGTATCAATGACCCAAGAATTAGCATGTGGTGAGTTATTAGAAAGAATAGTGTAAATACCTACGAAGGTGGGCTTTATCTTCCCATCCTTAATGTCCTGCAAGTATTTGGGGGCAGCTTCGGTTCTAGTGCCCTTTTTCATGACAATGGAAGCACTCTGCATCCTTTGGATTGGTAGAGGGATTAGCGGAACCAAATTTGGTCCCACTGGAAGAGGATCCATCAAGAGACTTTCCCTTGCGGCTCTTAGAAGGTGCCTTCATCTTCTTTCCTTTCCCATGTCCAATTTCCAGAACAGGGGCAACAACAGTAGAAGTAGGTACAACCGACTTGGCTTTCATGTTGCTTTCTGTAGTTCTTAGAAGGCCTTGAAGCTTGCTAAGAGTAACCTCCTCCTTGTTCATATGATAGGTCATTCTAAACTAATCATAACAAGAAGGAAATGAGTGTAGGATGATATCAATGGCCAACTCTTCATCGAAGTTCACATTCAACTTCAGCAAGCGGTCCACATATCTCTGCATCTTTTGCAAGTGGGTCGTGATGGACTCTACATCCTTCATTTTGGTTGTGCTCATGGAGGCAAAGATCTCATACCTTTCCTGCCGAGCACTTTGATGGTACCTTTCCATCAAATCTTGGTGCATTTCAAAGGGCCAGAAGTCCTCATAGGTAGGGGCGTAGCCACCACATGCTTAGGTAGATCCTAGGACCTACCTAAGTTCTCAATATTATTTAAAATGTATATAGTAGAAAAATTAGGAACTACCTTAGAAAAAATAAAAGACCTACCTTGAGTTTGTTTTTTCTAAAAATTTCTTAAAAAATCATTTTAAAAAGAGAAAAATATAATTTATTAGGGGCAATTTGTTATTTTAAATTATGAGATTGATAACAAAAAGTTAACTACTCTTAATCGGCACTCTCAAAATATTAATAAATAAGTAAGTTTTTCTAATAAAATGAAAGCCCACATGCCAAAAACTCTCACTCTTCGTTCGCCGCTTTATTAATGGACTAATAATCAACTAGTTTTTTGTTAAACCGTATGTATTTTTCAGTTATATTTCAATTGGTTTTTTAAAATTTTTAATCGGTGGCACAAGGTACATGAGCCGATTGAACTGGTTCAGTTCTTTTAAGGTACATGAGCCGACCCGACCCAACCAGACCCCAAAAGTGTTGTTGATTTTTTTACTGGCATCACTTAATTTAGGAACCACGTGTTTTTTTGTTTTAGATTCGCCACTGCTCATAGGACTTTTGAAGCTCAGCAATCATGGTAGCAATCATAATGCACAACACCTTTGTCGCGTCCCTCTCATGAACTTTGTATTCCTCATTTTGTTTGGGAGTAGCAATTTGTTCATCAATCTCCTTTAGCTCTTTATCCAGGACATATTATTTGTCCTCATAGAGAAGGGCCATAAAAATGTTTCTCATCCAATCATTAAAGTTTGACCCATCGAAGATAGTTCTCTTAACCAAATTCATGAGGGAGAAAGAGCTAGAAGGGTTGGAGCCTGAAGCACTGTTTGGGATAGACATCTGAAAAGAAGAAAGAACAAAGTTTAGATTAGATGATATGACATCCCCAAAATCACGGCCAGAAAAGACCGGTTTCATTTATGCTTTTAAAATATATTCAGAGTAATCCATTGATTAAAAAGGGTTGTGAAATGTGTTCCCAAAACAAAACATGATAAAATAGAATTTATCAAAGCATTTCTTCAAGAGATGCCTTTTCATTATATAACAATATTCGGGATGTCATGTTCCGATAAACAAACCAAAAGCATAAACAACACAAGATAGACCTGTTGGGTCAAAATATGGTTTATACTTTACTTTTCTGGGCAATTGTATTTTTGTGTAATATTTTATGATTTTATGGCCTAGTTTACGGCTGAGTTTACGGTCGTAAACACCTTACGGCCGTAAACTCATGTACGGCCCATTTGTTTCCGGCCCATGTTCTTCAAGTATAAATAGAGGTGTTAGGGTGAGGAGTAGAGATTGATGAACCCTAAGGAGTTTACAACCTAGAGAGAGAAAAACGAGTGTGTGCGAATCTATTGCAGATTAGGGACTTACAATTTGTGTGCTAAGTTTTTTTTAGTTTTATTTTGTCTTGAAAAGTGATTTCAGATATAGATAAGACTCATGGAGTTTGTGTTGAAGATTTCTAAGCCAAAGGCTTCGTCCGTGAGCATCGAAGAATTCGCATTCGAAGGAGCAAGAATTGGAGATCATTCTTTCAACATTCAATCCTTCAACCCCAGAAGCAAGGTGAAGCTGCAATTGAAGATTATGTGACGGATTGCATTGAAGCCTCCTCAATCAGTCTGTTGCTATTGTTGTACCTGCTGAAGTGATCTAGAAGATTTGTTCTCTCTGATGTTCTCTTTGAAGATTCTTAAGCTGAAAGCGTTATCTTTCAAGAATCAGTACGTCAAGCCTCCTCACCCAACGTTCGTTCAATGCCAAATTCTGAAGAAAAGCCCAACTGCTCAAGATGAAGTCATTCATGGAAGATTCATATGTTCATCCTGATGCTGTGAAGAATTTGAAGATTAATGCTGAAGCCAAGTTCCCAATGAAGATTAACAAGCAAAGCCAGCTACTTTTTAGGGGGAGCTTGTTGGGTCATTAAGAAAAGAAAGCTATAAACCAAGGGGGAGATTGTTGGCTCAAAATATGGTTTATACTTTACTTTTCTGGGCAATTGTATTTTTGTGTAATATTTTATGATTTTATGGCGTAGTTTACGGCTGAGTTTACGGTCGTAAACTCATTTACGACCCATTTGTTTCCGGCCCATGTTCTTCAAGTATAAATAGAGGTGTTAGGGTGAGGAGTAGAGATTGATGAACCCTAAAGAGTTTACGGCCAGAGAGAAACATGAGCTTTTATGTGTGTGTGAATCTTTTGTATCTGGAACGTTAATTCATATAAATTCATACGAAGATTCATATTATTATTCTTCCTCTCCTTCTCTTTTATTTGATCTGACATCATCTGTTTGATTGGAATTCCGCACCATCAAACAGATCTGATTGATACACTGGCAAATTAGGGACTTACAAGACCTTACAACAGTTACATATAACATGTCTAAAATCAAAACATCTTGATAAGTCATCCAACTTATGCTCTCGTGCCACTACCTTTAATATAAACAAAACTGAGTGGGTTAGGCTTGGGATCCTAGTGAGCATATAGGGTTTTCAACCCACGTTAAATAATTATATTTAATTTCACCAACCAACAATAGCCCGATTACTAATTCCCGTTATCCTCACTTTACGTCCCTAAAACAACATCTATCTCAAGGGACCTAATATAGGATTTTCATCGGGACAGACATTACTGCAAAGGGGTTTCCTCAAGAGTAGATGTCCTAAAGGCAACCATGAGGGGGATAGAGTACACCGGTGAACACATCGTTCACAGCACCTACAGGTTATGAGCCTGCTAGCGTTCCACAGGACTGTCTAGAAAGAGTCTGTGGTCGTTATCCATACTCCACAGAATAACTAGATCAACAACAACAACATTGAGGCCTCTCATCTGTTTATCACACATCAACTATCTACCCATGTTCTACCCAACATATTAGTATATAAAAATATATATTTTTTTATATATATTTTTATACATAGTTTAAAACCTGTATAGCATTCTCATTCAATACATATTCCAAACAACAGATGAGACACACACAGATAACACGTATTTCATAGAGAACAAATCATATCTATGAGATAGAAGAAAGTGAATATACATTCACACATATAACAACAAAATATACACATAACACGCATTTCGTATAAAATACTTCATAATGATGCGTTAGAAGAAGGTAACTACACACTCACTTGATCAGAAGATGATCAGACAGCACTACGATTTTAGAAGTAGCATTCTTCGGTAGATCTGGAAGATCTTCACAAAAATTGGCTTCTCGCGGGCAGAGCTTCGGCTCGGGAATTGCACTTCTCGGGATCTTCGGGGCTTCGGGACTTGCTTCGGGGCTCAGGAATGATACCGGGGCTTCGGGGTATATGATGTGTGTAAAATGCATTGGTTTTAATCCTACTTTTAAATTATAAATTTAGCACACGAAGGCAGTGAACCTGTCTTTTAGTTGTATAGTTGGATAAGTAGAGTGTCGAACTCAGGGAACGAAAATTAAACTAATAACTAATTTTAACTAAGCAAGTAATAAAAGTAAACGTTTTCTCTAGTTTTACAAGACTAGAAACTTAAACACACCACCTAACAAGTGATTAACTAAAAACTAAAACAAGTAAAAATTCACCAAATTTGATAAAGAGTTTATGTTTAGGTCCAACCAATTCACTCCTATGGTTATTTCTGTAATAATGTGATAGATTAATTGTTATTGGTTACCAACTATAGTGGTTAGATTCATGTTCACTAATACTAACCCTTAGACAAGTAATCAATTCAAGCAGTGGCCAATTGTTTAAACTAATTAATTCCCTACTTCAATTATTTGGATTAAATAAGATTTATAATTGGCTAATCAAGTGGGTGTTTCAATTAACCTCTTGTTTGTTGGTTTCTCAAACAAGCTTACACATTAATTTACCCATTCTCTTATTAATTCTAGTTTCATGTTCATTATTCCTAGACATATGATAAAGTGGTCACATAAACATATGAGGTTAACAACTAAGATATGTTCATGCAACTTAATTGTCTTCCAATTAACAGAAAATAGTTGTGGTTAATGCATAAGGTTCTTTAACAAACTTAATTTAATAAAATCACCAATAAACAATTAACAAAAGTAATAATAAAACCATAGGAGTAATTTGGTTCTTCCTAAACAGAAACAATACGAATTTAGCTCATGATTACAGAGGAAACAAGCTCAAACACGAATTTAACTAAGCTAAACACGATTTAATCCTAAGATTACGTGGAAAATATAACCTAATTCGCCTTGAGTCTTCAAAAGATCGAAGGTTAGGGTTCTTCATGTCTTCCAAGGGTTCTTCAATCGCAGGTCTATCTCCAAGGAAGCCAGAAAAGTCCCCAATTCGGATTAAGATCCAATATTTATAGTTATCACAAAACAGGAGCAACTCGGCGAGTAGGTGCGTGGACTCGCCGAATTGGTGTGTAACATCCGTGTACGGCAAGGATTCTTGACTTTTCTTCAGGAACATTCTCATGAACTCGCCGAGTTGGTGCGTCGACTCGCCGAGTAGGTGTGGATTTTTCCTTCTTCTTCATTCTTTGGTCTCTAATTGCTCATCCTTATTCCTTTTTACTTCCAAGCATGTCTTTTGAACCGAAAACAAAATTAAATCATTATTAAGTACCTTTTGTCCCCATTATGCACATAATTAGCTAAAAATGAATAAAAATATATGCTAAACATATGGCTAATTATGCAAATATCAAAATACCCTACACTTGACTTTTGCTTGCCCCAAGCAAAACTGAATTTTAACACATTAGAATCACATAGGAAAACTCCAATCGAACCCAGCCATTATGCCAAGACCGCAACGCATGCATTTATGTCTAAAATTTTCCTAATAACCCCCCATACTCTAAATACTCGCAATCCTCATAAACATTCGCCCACGTTTTCCGAACAATGCTCATTTTATGCATCCCTCCGAATCCAACCGCAGAAAACCTGTTAACCTCAAGGTGTTTTTGGTTGAGCAACCCAAGCATACATAATCTAGAAAATTACAAATTTTCGATACCACTATGGAGCTATTCTTGGAATTCTTCACTTCTTTGATATTTGATCTTTGATTTCTTCAAATTCACCACCTTGTTTGATTTGATTTTTGGTATCTTCTACTTTTGAACTTTTGGAATTTTGATCTTTTGATCGTCACTTTGATTGCTCCAAAATTCTCACAACTTTTCTTGTAATTCTCTCTCTTCTTTTTTTACATGTACCTCACTTTTTTTTACTCAAAACCTACATGCTTAAGAAAGGGTGCTCAACTTCAACCTTTATTGGATAATGATAATAATTTTATGGATACATTTCTGGTACACGATGCTAAACATATTGCATCCTTCGGGCTAAGCGAGGTCGTGTTTTTGTCCCATGATTTCACTAGAATAAGGAAGCCACAAATGCACTAGAACGTATATAGGCTCAACTAAACATTTGAGTTTTCATGCAATCATCAACATAATTCTAACATGGAATCCTAATTACTTTTTACCAAAATTTTCTAAATTAAATCCTAAGTAACATTTTTGGTATGCAACAGAGCAAAAAATTTTAAAATAGACCTAAATTATGATATTAGGATTCTAAATTTGCTAACATATAACCAATCCCCTACCCCAGACTTATTTCATGCAATGTCCCCATTGCATGGTATGCATGAAAAATAAAAACATGAAATATAGAGATAATTGGAACAAACTCCCCTGGGGTAGTAGTCGCGAAGGCGATTTTCTTCAACTAAGCTCCAACTTTGAATGACTTTAGACATGGGAACAGCTCTTCCATGTCTTTGGTGTCATGTCGCGTGCGGTAGACTTGCAAATGACTCAAATATGTAGGACAAAGCTCCTAGAGACCTCCAGTAATGAATCCTTATGAAAAAGATGGATAAGAATGCAATGAACGTGCCCAAAACAACTCTGGAATTCGAAAAGTGTTGATGGACTCGGCGAGTAAGTCGTATACTCGGCGAGTATATTGCCAACTGGCAGTAATGTCGTGTAATTACCCATGTACTCGCCGAGTAGGCTGGATGCACTCGACGAGTAGGCACTGAGTTGAGAAAAATTGTCCTGCTCGTTTACTTCTTGACTGAAATGCTGAATTGGGATAATCCAATGACTCTTCTTCTAATTACTTCAATAATAATGCACTATATCACTCCCAACTCTAACGGACTCAACCTTAATGGAAAACACTTCGCACTCTCATCTAGGCATTCCTCACTTGAACTTTGACCCTTAAGACATCTAAATGCATCCTAACCTTCCAATCCTTAAAAACAATAAATGCAACCACAAGTGAAAGCAACCAAATAAAAGTCCTAAAAACATAATTATCCAAGTTCAACAATAATCCAAAACCAAACACCATAAAAACAAATAAAAAACACAAAACAACCAATCTTCAATCTTCTTCATCCATGTTCGCTCCTCCAGCACCACTACCTCCTTCTTCATTGTTTCTACGCATCCTTTCATACCAATTCATGATATAGGGATAATCGGGCCCGGGTCTTGGGGCGATGTTCATTTGTTGCAAAAGATACTCGATTGACGCATTGTTGTAGTTAACACCTCGCCCAATGTCATCCAAGTATCTTCGATATTCAACTTGGTTCCACCCGTCATTCTCATCTTCCACCGGGATAACCGGTGGGTCTTCTCGGTCCCTCTCACTCCTTTGCCTCACCCGTCGTCCCAGCTCCTCCAGAACAACCGCCTCGTCTGCATGTGGAATTGCGTAAAAATCTCCAAATTTTTCCATAATTCTCGCCCTCCGATATAGTGTAGTGTAGAATGGAGGAGGAGAAATGACGGTTAGGGCCCTCAACGCTGGTAAATCCAAGATCCCATATGATCTCACGAGCCTCGTTACGAACATTCCTACATTGATTTTGGAGGTCACCTTTTCTTTGACAGCCCCATCCGAGAGATATTTGGCTAAGCAGTAGGGAAGGTTGTAAAAGACATCAGAAGTAATGATGCTCCAAAGGTAGAAGATATCAAGGGTCGGGACCTTGTCATCGTCCTTCCGCATATTGATTGTGCTAGCAATGAAGCGGTGGATGAGACGATGAATTGGTGAGCGGATGTGGCCTTCTTGTGCGGAAGATGGAATGTATACCCGGTTGGCAATGGTGTTCCACCAGGTGGAAGCAACAACCTCTTCAGGGAGGTCTTTATGGTACTACTCAAAGAAGGTTTCAAAATCTTCATTTAACATGGCATTTTGATCGTAAATGCCAATTATCCATGCAAGCTCAGCCATGATGCATTGTCGCAGCTCCCCACCGAGTGAAAATGAAATAGCATTGGAATTATAATACTCACTACCACCCCGGAATGAGGTGGTAGCGAAGAATTCCCAGCACAACTCCGCAAAAACCGACTCTTGGATCTTGAATAATTGTAACCATCCAGTTTTTGGCGCCGTTGCCGGGGAACGGTTCAAAAATTAAATCTAATTCCTAATTTTATTGATCCTTTGTGTGAGTTTTCTTGCTCAAAGTTAATTTTTTTTAGTCATTCAGTATGTAGGTTAGGTTGTAGAATCCATTAGTATTTTTTAGAATTTTTACCTTTAGTTTTAATTTTTTTTAATAAAACAAGCTACTCGCCGAGTGCACTCGCACCTACTCGGCGAGTATCCTGCTGTTTGGTATTTAATTTTCGTTTAGTTCAGTTGCATTTTTTTTGTTCTTTTTACGTGTTTTTCTTGTTTTATTGCAGGATTTTCATGACCAGAGGATCCAACACTCCACTAGTGCCCCCTTTTGAAGACCCAGAATCCGCATTGAGAAAGAACAAAGGCAAAGACGTGGAAAGCTCGAATACACCTAAGAAGTCGCCTTTGTCTAACTTGAAGACTGTTTTTGGGAAGAAGAAGAGCAGCAAATCAGGAGCATCCAGCGCCTCTTTAGCAAATGAAGACCCGGTCAAAGAAGACACCGAGTACGAAACCGAGGAAGAAGAAGAACCTACATTCGGGCACGATTCCGATTCCGACAACGAATTAGCTATTCTCATGGCTAACATTGATGAAGTCCCCATGGGGGAATGGAAGAAGAGGATACACGATGATACCGGACCGGGACTTGTGCAACCCGCAATTCCCGCAACTGCCATTTTGGAGCTAAAGGGTCACATTCTTGCTCTACTCAAGGAGATCCCCTTCTATGGAAAAGACCACAAAGATGCTTACAAACACTTGGATGAAGTCAATGATGTAGCTGATTATTTTAATGTCCCAAACGTGCCTCATGAAACTCAGCTACTTCGCATGCTGCCGGTTAGATTAAAGGGTGCTGCAAAGGATTGGCTCAAGTCACTCCCCCCCCCCCCCCCCGGGTCCATCACTACATGGGCCAAGATGAAAGAAGAATTTATGGATCAATTTTTCTCACCCTCCAAGATATCTAAGTTAAAGAAAGCCATAGCCAACTTTGAACAACAAGCTAGAGAGTCACTATATGAAGCTTGGGAGAGGTACAAGAGCCTGCTAAGGAATTGCCCACATCATGACCTCAATAGTCAACAAGAGTCTCCATCTTTTATGTTGGAGTAAATGTTACCACAAGGCAATTACTTGACTCGCAAGGTCCACTCACAAAGAAGGCACCTCCAGTGATAAAGCAACTAATTGAAGAATTCTCTAAGCATTCTAGAGAATACCACAATCCAAGGAATGATGTGACAAGGGGATCAGCTTATGCAGCTTTAGAAGATTTATCAGCAGTCATGGCTATGCTAAAAACCATGGATAGGAGGATGGACAAAATGGGTCAAACGATACATGCTATTCGGGTGGGTTGTGAGAACTGCAATGGGCCTCATCTTACTAGAGACTGCGACTTGGATGAAAATGGCAATAAGAAGGTGCAACTATGTTACTCAAGTGGGTACCTATATGATGAAGATTGGCGCAAACCAAAGAAGGAGTGGCTTCCTTATGAGGAGTATAAGAGGGATAAGGAGGAGAAGTTTAAACAAAAAAGGAAGAGGTTTTTACCAAAAGGAGGAGCCGACACAAGAAAGAAAACCAAGTTTGGAGGAGATGCTTACCAAGATTGTAGCTGCTTCAGAAAAGAGACACAATGACCATGATGCTGCAATACAAGAGACAAGAATAATGCTTAGGAATCAGCAAGCATCTATCCACAACATAGAGACACAGCGAGGGCAACTTGCTCAAGAAATTACTCAAAGATCACTGGGAGAACTTCCTAGTAAAACCGAAAACAACCCACTAGGCGCGCACATAAACATAGGCACAACAAGAAGTGGGAAGATAATTACTCCTCTTCCCCCATTCAGAATGAAGCACCCAAAGACTTGCAAAAGGAGGACGCAAAAAAACAAGATCCAAAGCAAATTCTGCATAAAGCAGACTCTACTCGCCGAGTCCAAAATATGGACTCGACGAGTCCACTGCCAAATTCCGAAAATCAAATCCCTGAAAATCCCTTTCAGCCTCCAATGCCATATCCAGCCCGAGCTAAGAAAGAAAAGTAGGAGGAGGAGTACCAGAAGTTTCTTAACCATATTAAAGCTCTTCAAATCAACATACCCTTCATCGAAGCAGTCGCTCAAATACCAAAATATGCAAAATTCCTCAAGGAGCTTCTAGCCAATAGAAGGAAGATGGAGGAGGTGAAAGAAGTAGTTCTTAATGAAAATTGCTCAGCTGCCATGCTAAACAAATTACCAAAGAAGAAGGGTGACCCGGGAAGCTTGACTTTGCCTTGCCAATTTGGCAACTTGACTACCATTCATGCTTTGGCTGATTCGGGAGCAAGTGTGAACCTCATGCCTTATTCATTCTTCAAGAAGCTGGATCTCCCGGAACCAAGGCCAATTCGTATGGAAATTCACTTAGCAAACAAGACAGTCACATTTCCAAGAGGAATATGTGAAGACTTATTGGTCATGGTGGACAAATTTGTGTTTCCCACAGACTTTATAATTCTAGACATGGAAGCGGACCCTCAAGTCCCGATCATCCTTGGAAGACCTTTCCTCAACACGGCAAGTGCTATAGTGGACATGAGAGACTCGAAGCATACTTTACGGGTAGGCGATGATTCAGTCACTTTCGGGGTTGATCAAGCTATAAAGCATACAAGAAATAGTGATGACATGGCATTCTCGATTGGCATGTTTGATGAATTGATGGAGGAATGCGAGAATGAAGATCCCAACAAGTCCACCATCTTTGATGAAGAATTTGATGCTGAAAAAGACTTACTGGAGATCGAGAGGCTGCTGGAAGAAGCTGAGTATGAAGAATTAATAAAGCATTCTGATAGAGCTACTCAGCGAGTAGGGCCGATCTACTCGCCGAGTCCATGTGAAGAACCAGTTGAATTCGTAAATTTTGTTGCAGACTCGCCGAGTCCCTTACCTATACTCGGCGAGTACAACATACAGAACGTAAAACTGGAACTCAAAACATTACCAGATCACTTGGAGTATGCTTTCCTTGAAGATGGTCATCAAAATCCAGTTATAATAGCCTATGACCTATCCGAATCTGAAAAGGAAGAACTAGTCCAAGTCTTGAAGAAGCGAAAGTGGGTCATAGCATGGAGCATTACTGACATCAAAGGAATAAGTCCCTATTATTGTTCTCACAGGATTAACCTGGAGGAAGGAGCAAAGCCGGTTGTGCAGCACCAAAGAAGACTAAACCCAAACATGCAAGAAGTGGTCAAGAAGGAAGTAATTAAGCTCTTAGATGCGGGGATCATTTACTCTATTTCCGACAGTTCGTGGGTGAGTCCGGTCCAAGTGGTGCCCAAGAAAGGAGGAATGATGGTCAAAACCAACGAAAAGAACGAGCTTATTCCGGCAACGGTAACCGGTTGGAGAGTGTGCATCGATTATCAAAAGCTAAACGATGCCACTTGTAAAGACCGTTTTCCCTTACCTTTTATTGATCAAATGCTAGAAAGATTATCGAGCCATAGTTATTATTGTTTCTTAGACGGATTTTCGGGTTATTTCCAAATACCCATAAACCCAATGGACCAAGAAAAGACCACTTTCACTTGCCCAAGTGAAACTTTTGCCTATCGTCGCATGTCCTTTGGGTTATGCAATGCACCCGCGACATTTCAAAGGTGCATGACAGCCATATTCCACGACATGGTGGAAAAGTTCATGGAAGTATTTATGGACGATTTTTCTATTTTTGGATCTTCCTTCCATGATTGTCTCACTAACCTTGATTTGATGCTTGCTAGGTGTGAAAAAACAGACTTAGTTCATAATTGGGAAAAATGTCACTTTATGGTCAAGAAGGGTATAGTTTTAGGCCACAAGGTTTCTAAATTGGGAATTGAAGTGGATCGGGCAAAGATTGACACCATTGCCAAATTACCCCCACCAACTAATGTGAAGGGCATTAGATGTTTTCTTGGACACGCGAGTTTTTACCTGCATTTTATAAAAGATTTTTCCAAAATAACTAGACCTCTAACACAATTACTTTTAAAAGATGCACCATTCAATTCTACTAAAAAGTGTTTACAGGCTTTTGAATTCTTGAAAGAAAAATTGACTAATGACCCGATCATTATTGCCCCGAATTGGGATTTACCATTTGAAATAATGTGTGATGCTAGTGACTTTGCTTTAGGAGCTGTCCTCGGTCAAAGGGTTGATAAGCACTTTCGACCCATTTATAATGCAAGTAAAACTTTAAATCCGGCCCAAGAGAATTACACCACCACCGTAAAAAAATTATTAGTTGTGGTGTATGCCTTTGATAAATTCTGCCCTTATTAAGTTTTATCTAAAACAACGGTTTTTACTGACCACTCTGCTATCAAGTATTTGTTTGCCAAGCCAAGATTGATATGTTGGGTTCTACTTCTTCAAGAATTTGACATCGAGATACGCGACAAGAAGGGAATGGAGAATGTAGCAGCCGACCACTTATCAAGGCTTGAAAACCCGCAATTGCAAGATGATAAAGTTGGAGATGATTTTCCGGACAAGTACATTATGGTGACTACGGGAGAAGAGCCATGGTTCGCGGACATAGCTAATTACTTAGCTAGCAAGTACATCCCAAAAGATATTACCCGCCAACAATAGAAGAAATTCTTTTCAGAAATAAAATATTACTTTTGGGATGAGCCTTACCTTTTATGAGGTTGTGCGTATGGAATCATACCAAGATGTGTGTTCAGAAATGAAAGCCGACAAATCTTGGAGCATTGTCATAGTGGGCCCACCGGTGGACATCATGGAGCACACTACACTTCTAAGAAGATCTTTGACGTTGGGTTTTATTGGCCCACAATATTTAAAGATGCAACCCAATTTGTCAATGAATGTGATGCATGCCAAAGAGTGGGAAACATTTCATCCCACAATGAAAAGCCACAACAAAGTATTCAAGTGTGCGAAGTATTTGATGTATGGGTGATCGATTTCATGGGACCATTTCCCATGTCAAAAGGCAAAAAATATATATTGGTGGCGGTGGATTATATATCCAAATGGGTGGAGGCACAAGCATTACCAACTAATTATGCTCGGGTGGTGGTGCGATTTTTGAAGAAGCTATTTTCAAGATTTGGAGTTCCAAAAGCTCTTATAAGTGACCGAGGCACTCATTTTGCCAATGATCAACTAGAAAAGGTGTTAAGGAGATATGGGGTAACTCATAAATTCTCTACATCTTACCACCTGCAAACTAGTGGGCAAACCGAAGTGACCAATAGAGCCTTGAAGAGAATCTTGGAGAGATCGGTGGGGAGCAATCAGAAAGAGTGTTCGGACAAGCTAGATGATGCACTTTGGGCCTTCCAAACAACTTTTAAAACACCTATTGGTACTACACCATATAGGCTAGTTTTTGGAAAGCAATGTCATTTACCGGTGGAAATCGAGCATAAAGCTTTTTGGGCTTTAAAAATGTGCAACTTCAACATAGCGGAGCTCAAGAACAACCAGTTGATGCAAATGAATGCTCATGAGGAACTTACAAATGATGCTTACACTAGTTCTTTAATCTATAAAGAGAAAACTAAAAGTTGGCATGACAAGAGGATCAAGGGTAATAAAGAGTTTCATGAAGGGCAAAAGGTGTTGCTTTTTAATTCAAGACTTAAACTTTTTCCGGGCAAACTCAAGTCAAGATGGGATGGTCCTTTTCTAGTGACGAAGGTGTTTCCACATGGTGCTATAGAGTTATTATCAAAAGATGGTACCCCTTTCAAGGTCAATGGACATAGAGTGAAAAAAATATGAAGAAGGAATACCAAGAAATGAAGACATAGAAGAAGGCCTACTGTTGGAGGGAATGGCAGAAACGTAGCATGGAAGGAGTCTAGCTAATGACTCCTTAAAAAGCGCTTCCGGGAGGCAACCTGAGTTTAGAGTTTGCATTTCTTTTCCCATTATTTTCTTTTTAATTTCTTAGGATGTGTTTTATTTTCATTCTTCTTCTGAAAATATGTTTTAAATGATTTCTTGAGGGAAAGCAATGTGCAGAGTGTGGGGTGGTGGTTTAAAATAAAAAAAAATAAGTTTTTTTTTTCAAACTGCAAGCCTTACTCGCGGAGTTTATACGCATACTCGGCGAGTACATGTTTAAAAACCCAAAAAATTGCGAAAACGTGGATCTACTCGGCGAGTAGTAATTTTACACGGGTTGTTTTCAATCTCTAAAAGATGGGTTTTCCACTCAATTTACCCATTACCCTCATACTCGCCGCGCATATCTCCTCTCAAGCGATTTCTTCAATTTTTGTTTAATCTCCGTCTTTCAAGCATAAAGGTATGATCTTTACTCCCAATACTTGTTAAAGGTTGAAGCTTTATCGATTCTTAGTCCTTATTTTGCCCAAAACTCGGATTTGGGGGTTTTCTCCAATTCTAGGGTTTTGATTTTACTATGAATTAAGAGGCTTTAGTCAAAATTTATTTTGGGTTAGTGTTTAATGGACTTAGTACAGCAAACCCCTCTGCAAAATTAGATGTTTCAAGTGACCTAATATGGTCCGATTGGAATCTGGCCCCGATGTTCTTCGTACTCGCCGAGTAGTTCATGAACTCGGCAAGTAGAAGCCTTTACAGATCTGTTTTGTTTCATTTTAATTGTTTGGTGTTGTTTGTTTGTGCTTTCTTAATGTTATTATGCGGGAACCATGCCCAGAAGAGGGCAGACTTCACGGGGGGGGGGGGGGGGGGAGCCAAGGAGACATCCTGTGGCTTTCTTTTCGCCAAATAACTTCTAAATCCTCAAAGGCCCGCGCTAAAAACAAATTGGAAGATTTAAAGAAGAAGGAGATCCACCTCCCCAATGCCATAAACCGGGACTGGTTGGGAAAGATCGGGTTGGAGGAAGAATTGACGCCTTACTTGGTAAAATCTTGTGATGTGGAGGATTCTACCATCAGTATAAGTTGCACTCAAAACGATGCAAAACGGGAGAGAGAGAGAAGAGATTTTGGAAAAAGATGTCGGTTGCCCTCGTATGCCTTTTATAGAGGCTGAAGCCTCGCATTACGCTGGGCGTAATGCTCCAGTTTGCGGGGCGTACTCCGGATTCGTCACTACATGCGTCATCGGAGCACTTGAGTGCGAGGCAGGTCACGCTTCGGTGTATGCTGGGCGTACTCAACTACGCTGAGCGTAGTTCGGATCAGATCAGTGACTCTTTCAGATATACATCCGAGTTAAAGATTAATTAATAAATATTAATCATTTAAAAACTTCGGAAATTCATATCTTCTTCATACGAACTCCATTTTCAACATTCTTTAAATCCACGTGAAGGTGATACTATGCTCTACAACTTTCGTTTAGACTCCGTCGGCTAATTTTGACTTTATTTTTATTATTTATTTTTAGTAGGCCGGGACAGGAAAACTCCGTTATAAATTTATAACTTCTTCATCTGACGTCTGTTTTCATCTGTCTTTTCACCCATGCACTACTACCAACGAGATCTTCGATTCTCGTTTAGATTGTTTCGACCAACAATCACTCGATCTCGAATTCGAGTTTCGAGCTGCATACAGCTAAGCTGAAACTTAGAAAAATCATAACTTTCTCATACGAAGTCAGATTCGGGCATTCTTTTTATGCACGCTCTCAGTTTAAAGAACTCTACAACTTTTGTTTAGATCACTAAGGTTAAATATTGCTCTAACGTAAATTCACTTTTTACGTCATTCAACGTCGTGTCGGTTCTATCGCGAAACATCGACAAGTCATAACTTCTTCGTTATAACTTGGATTTCGGCATTCTTTATATATTTGGAAACCTCGTTTCAACTACTACAACATTATCCATAGATATCGGATTTATCTAATATTTCATTTTGATGCTTATTTTTATTCTTAATTAAATTAAGACACACAATTAAGCTCAAAACACATAATACTCAAATAATACACTTCTATTATTTCAAAACGGGTTACAAAGGTTAACCTAGACTATTATATCAACATTAATGACAATCCCAAAAACACAGGCGTTACAGATGAGAATCCTTAATATAACACCCAAATGAAATATTAAGGCTCACCGAACACAATATTTTACAATTCGGAAGAGGGATGCCGTAATTCAATTGCAATATATTTAAAGGTAGGTAAATGACAATTTACCAATTTCCACCATTAAAAACGAAATTGACTATTAAGTTTTAACTGGATTGAAATTCTTAGATTCCTCTGAGATTCATTGAACTTTTCAATGACATGTTTAAATCTCGATTGTGCCCTTCAAGTTTGTGATTGGGATGCTGAGGATCATAAACAAGGTGTGACTAACTATACAAAAGTGCTTGATACTCTTAATGTTACAAATCACATAATCAATGTGCCGGTTAACCAAACACGTTCCATTGATATATTATTAACATCAAGCTACCCTTTACCACTCTTGCCAGTCCCAGATTAGTGTGTCGATTAACCACACACACTCCACTAACAACTTAGCAAGGTGCAAAGTGCAATTTCATGGAATAGCACCATTTTCACATTTTTCCTAAAGTAACTAAGATTAGGAATTTAATAAAAGTTTAGTTACTTTATAATTATCATTATACTTTTAACAAGAATTAATGTCCTATCCTACCCATTCGGCTAATGACCCTCAACCAGTCAAGGAAGCGGTGGTGAGAGTGGACGCCAATTAAACCACCATTTTATAGGCAGTAACCTTATACCCCCTTATAGACCAGCTTTGTGAATGAGGTCTACTAACGGTAAGACTGACTTGTCATATATATATATATATATATATATATATATATATATATATATATATATATATATATATATATTATAATAGTATAAGGGTTGAGTTTTAAACTCTTAAAATTTGAAGGTTTAGAATTAAATGTTTTATTGGTGAGACTTTACAAATTCCAAAACTTGAGGGCAAGTTTTGTAACTTTCAAAACTTTTGGTTTCCATAACTTATGAAAAATTATGACTTTTTAATGTTCATGAATGAGACTCTTCATATAACTTGAGGACAAGTTACAAAAAACTCACTTCAAGAACAAGTTAGATCAATTTTAACTTATCACATTATCATATAACATACTATTGATCTAACCTAACTCATATAGCAAGGCAATTCATATCAAATAATACAAATAATTACTTTATTATCTTAAAATTTGACAATTGTCCTTTAATTGGATGAGGATCTACCAAATTAGAAAATACATTTTTTATGATTACAAAACAGTTTGTGGTAATGATCCTAGTCCAATTCTTGCCAAAAACTCGAAATTCTGCAACCAGAAGCATCAACTCGATGAGTGCATGAACTGGACTCGTCGAGTTGCCCTTTTACTGAGTGCACTCGTCGAGTCAGCCAGTGGACTTGGCGAGTTCATCAGACAGTGGCCAGAAAATTGATTTTTTCATCTTTGAAAATTAACAAGCATTAAATATAACAGACAACAATCCTAGGTTCTGATACAACTTTTGTGTTTAAAGCATTATCACGCTCCTATGGTGCACATGTAACCCTAGATGCTTTGGATCTATGTTTTCTCTAATTATGCATGTATTTTCAAATTTCCAAAGCATACATCCTAACTAGCATACAATGGAGGATATACAATATAAAACTCATAGTTATATGAATACCTCTTGATGTAGTTGTAGTTATTGGCCTTCGAAAGCTTTAGCACCTCAAGTGTGATGCCTCTAATGTGTCACAAACACCAAATGAAAGAGGTGACTTGAGAGAATAGGCTATTTAGCACAAAATCAATAATCACTCTCTTAGAATGAATGGAGCAACCGATTTTGGCTCTAGGGGTGTGCTTTTATAGTGTTGCAAAGTCTAGGGTTTCATCCATGAAAATCCTAATGCACCATGACCCTTCATATTACTTAGGCTATATGGGCTAAACCTCCATGGTCTATCCAAGGACTATCATATTGGTTTAGCCCATCCTAATTAACCATGGATCATTGGCCCATACTATAAGAATCATTGATTTACTTAATCAGTCTCGTATATTTAATTAGTCTCTTTTGATCAATAAATTAATTCCAAGTTAATTTTTGATCAATACTAATTAAATAATATGATTTCTCAATTAATATATTATACTTATAATATATTAATAAATCATAAATAGCCTTATTCTTAAAATTCCATCCTATCAAATTGCACTAGTGAAGGAAACCCAAAAGGACCATGCTACAATCGGGTCAACTACATCCCAATTATAGTTATGGGCTTAGACACTAGATCCAACATATCTCACAATGCTATGTGCAGGTTTTATAACTCCAAAGGACAAGAAGATCGATAGGTATATAAAATGTCTAACCTTACCAATACGGGAAATGGTTTCATCTCATAGACCCGAGACATACGACCATACCAAGAGAGTGGACATTATCCTAAGAAACCAACTGGTCTGACATGAGAAAATGGTCAAGAAAGTGGAAGCCAAGAGAACTGAGGATAACAAAAGGCAATACGATGGTGATTCCATGAGAACCTTAAGCCAAAACTCTCAAAAGAAACAAAACAACAAGAAAATTCATGACACACCAAGTAGTCAAACAAAACACTATATCGGGAAACAACCGTTATGTAACCGGCACAACTGCCATCACAAAGGTGATTGCTTCTTCTATAGCAAGTGCAACAAAAAGGGGCAGACTTACAACTTTTGCAGAAACTCAACACCTATTAAGCAAACCAGAGTACGAGTGCTGGAACAAGCACTGGAATAGGCACTGGTGAAGGAAAAACATGATATGGATGTGGTGAAATCAAGAATTTTAAAAGGAGTTGCCCAAAGTTAACAAACCGGGAAGTGAAGCCTGAGCCAGTTCAATCGTGATCGGAACCAGAGGTGAAATCCCAAAAACCAACGATAGTAACTGGTATGTGTCTCATTAACCACTCATATGCTAATGTATTTTTGATTTAGAAATGAACACGAGTTTAATGAACCCTAAACTTAGTAATATGCTAAACCAAAAGTCTAATAGAGTGGAGGAAAACTATAGAGTAGAGATGACTAGTGAATTGTGGAAAATCTACTTGCGAAATTCTAATAAATTAAGTTTCTAAACACATAACAAACACATCTATTCATGTCATTTTTACATCTATGGCCTTCTAAAATTTTGATGTTATTTTATGATTTGAAGTTATCCATTTCACGCTAAGATTTTTGTGCAATAAAAGCAATATGTAAACTTCCTCAACTGATAAAGTAACCTGGATTACCTATGAATGTGAGTAAGAACAAAACCTCAAACTCAATTCCTATGTAAAGGCTTAGAAGTACCTACACATGAAGCACTACGATCGTTTGACACATGTGAGAGACAAAAGAGCAAGGAGATCAAAGACATACCTCAGGGATGTAAACTATCCTGATATGCTCCCCGAAGGCCTACACAATATACTCGCAGTTTGTTAAGTCGAGTTTCAAAACACCTGATTCTCAGGAGCAACACTAGTAATGAAGTATCCCTAGTGGTGAACCCCATCAGAGATGCAGGAACTAGTAAGCGAACTATAATAACTTCTTGACAAAGGCTTATTATAACAAATTTCTCACCTTCAAGAGCATCAGTTTTTTTCGCAAAGAAAAAAGTTGAATTTTTTAAAATGTATATCTTTTACCGAAAGCAGAACAAATTAACGAGCAAGAGCTGATAACCACTGCCCAAAATTAAACGATGGGTTGTTGTGAACTCTTTTGTTCGCTGCAAGTTATGCAGGCTTATGAGGGATTTGATCAAATATGAAGGATTAAGCGAAGAATTCTTCCCAAAAAATAGATGTTGGAATTTTAACAGCAATGAAATACTTATGGATCCCACGAAAACCGAAGAAAATCAAGAATTAAGAAGCACCAAGGATGCTAACAAAAGTATGCAAATTTCTAGGTATTATTGGCTACTACTGGAGATTTATTGAGAAGCCCTCCAAAATAGCCAAACCTCTCACTTCATTGGCACAGAAAGAAACAAAGTTCACCTAAGCAGACAAGCAAGAAATTTCATTCCAGAAGTTGGAACAAATGTTGGGTAACACACCAATCCTACCCTTCCGGAAGGAATAGAAGACTTATCGTATATAGTGACGTGCCTCATCAAGAATAGGGTTGCGTGTTAATACAAAGAGACAAAGTGGTTGCTTATGCATCTTGAAAACTCAAAGTGCACGAAACGAATTCTATGACTCATGATCTTGAGCTAGGAATAGTAGTCTTTGCCTTGAAAAATTTAGAGACACAACTTGTACATTGTGAAATGTACAATCCTTACAAATCAAAAAAGTCCCCAACACATCATCAACCAATGAGAACTCAACACGAGACAACGAAGATGGCACAAACTTTTGAAGGGTTACGAAGGAAAGATTTGTTATCACTCCGGTAAGGCAAACATTATGGAAAATACTTCAAGCTGCAAGGATGAATGCAGCCCCTTCGAGGGCAAAACTTTATCAATTATTTTCCATTCCAACCTTACCACACATATTTAAGAAGTTCAACTCAAATGCCTAAAAGAAGAAAATATATTATAGTATAAATATGTGCATTTGAAAAAATATGCACATATGCAGCAAAACATTTACTTTTGAAAAAAAATGCAGTTTTTCTAAACAAAATTGCAGTTTTAGTTTTAAATACAGTTTTTAAATACAGTTTTTTATATCTAAAAATGTTGTTTTTTTTGTTTTTTTTAAATTACAGTTTTTTCTGAAAAAAATACAGTTTTCTTTAAAAAATTGCAGTTTTTTTTTTTAAATTGCGGTTTTTTTTTAAAAAGTATTCTCTTTAATATTTTTTCAAAAATTCATGTTTTTTAAACAAAATTAAAAAATCTGCATTTAAAAATAAAAACGAAAAAAAAATACTATTTTAAAAAAAATACGAAAAATTTGATTTATCATGTAAATTTTTAGACATTTATATTAATATGTTAAAGAACACAAAAAAATTAAACATTAAATGAGATTGGTAAGATGATGATCATGTCCTTAATGAATTACTTTTGATCCAACGTTCCACTTTTAGTTCTTGGGTTCTCAGGAAACTATGAGTTCTCAACCGATCTCAACCATATATATATATATATATATATATATATATATATATATATTCACCCGAAAATGATGTAGATGTTATAAACTTGTTTTTATACATAAAATAAGTATATGCATCTATGAACTTATACAAAAAAATGTTTATACGTATGTAAATGTCAATTGTTACTTAAATGATTGCAATATACATATATATACTAGGCGAATGCTCGCGCGTTGCGCATAAATACTTATATAGTTGAAGTCTTTACAAATATACGTTTTTTTAATATAGCAATAACATTGTTGTTAAATTTGATATAATAATTTGTATACTAAATTGATATAGTGTATTGATTATTTTGAATTATATGATAATATATACATATATTATAACTGCATAATCTCAATCGTTTGAATGACTTCTACCAGCGAGTTATACATGAATAAAATTAAATATAATATAATTTATAGTTGTTATTGTTAATTAATTTTTTAGAATTTATTTGCTTAATGTTTTAATTTTTATCATTATAATTATTTAAAACATCAAACACTGTTTTTTGATTTTAAAGGTAACAATATAATCATTTATATAGATTTATTTTTAACTGTTGTTATTATAAATTATTTTAAGCTACTTATTTGAAAACTTTTAACGATTATAAAAATATATTTAGGAAATATTTTAGTTAAATTGATATTAGAATTTAATTTTTGCATTTATCACTAAAATTTATCACTTTTAACTATTTACAAAATATACTTTGGTTTTTTAAGTGGAACTGAAATTTATATTTAATTTGAGATTGTAATGTTATATTTAAAATAACAACTTAAGTATTTTGTCCAAACTGTTGAAAAATTATAGTTTTAAACTGATAATGGTTTACATACAACAACATATTAAATCTAATAAATTAAGTATAATATGTTAAAAGTTAAAGACATAACTTTATAAGTAGAAGTAAAGATATTATTTTAAAATTAAAATTTAGTGTTTTTATGATTACACTTTAGGTTTGATATTTATTTAACCTTATTAACTAACTTATAATCATTATTAGGAAAACACTAAAATTAATCACTTTTAACTATTTACAAAATATTTTTTTGGTTGTTTAAGTTAAACTAAAATTTATATTTAAGTTGACCCTCCAATGTTATATTCAAATTAATAATTTAAGTATTTATACAAATTGTTCCAAAATTGTATCTTTAAAATGATAATAGTTAATATCCAACAATATATTAAAACTAATAAATTAAGTATAATTTGTTAAAAGTTAAAAAATCACTTAATAAGTAGAAGTAAATATATTATTTTAATATTAAAATTTTGTTTATATGTGATTACATTTTAGGTTTGATATTTAATTAACCTTATTAACCAACTTATAATTATTATTAGAAAAAAAAAATGAAAAGTCATGGGAGTTTCAAATGAATGTGATGAAACGTAAAAAGCTTCCTTTATAGTATAGTATGATATGATAAATTTCACGAAATGAAACAATTTATATATATATATATATATATATATATATATATATATATATATATATATATATACATATATATATATATATATATATATATATATATATATATATGCATGTATTCTCAGGATCCTTAACAGCCGGAATAACTCGTATAGAAGACTTTTCATTATTGCGCTATATTTTTGTAATTGCCAAACTGTTAGGCATGTGTTGTGATTTAGTAATAGACAACAACGATGTAATTTCTATTTTTGGTAATAATAGAAGTTTTTATCTTGTAACATTTAGTGTATGTTTGTTAACTATGATCCAATTTCAGCCTTGCAACCCCAACGTTTCCGTCGCCGGCGAGGTGTAACAATACTTCACAAGACTGGGAACCCATCAGTCTAAAACTCCAGTGACATGTCCCAAATTAGTATATGCTTGTTTCTGATTTGTTTTTAGATTGCATGTGTAGTTATATGGTTATATGTTAATTGTATATGTATGACAGGTATAGAGAATATGTAATGTTATGTTATATATGTGTTGAAATTCACTAAGCTTTGTGCTTACCCTTTCTCTTAAAAACTACTAATTCACAATTGTCAGGTACAAAGGATGGTGAGGCGTGATCGTACGTACTGGCTCTGTTTAGTTTAATGGAAATTTATCATATATTGGAGTATGCTTTCACGTGATTTTTGGAATTTTATAATTTACTGATAGCTTTTTGATTTATGTTGATCTTGGGGTTGATTTTGAAATCTTTTAATAATAAAAGTTATTCTTTTTGTTTTAAATATATGATTTTCTTAAAGTTTAAATTTATTGAAATTTTTGGGATATTACAAGTTGGTATTAGAGAACAAATTTAAAGAATCAGCCTCACTTCGGTGAGTTCGGAACTCAAGTTTGCACCTCAATATTTTTTTTTAATTATTAAGAAAAAAGAAAAGGTTTAGAAAAGGGTGATCAAAAGCGCAATGTGTATAGTCAGCCAGTGCTAGAGGAAAGGGAGAAGGATGGTGAGGTGTGACCGTACATACTGACTCTGTTTAGTTTAATGGAAATTTATCATATATTGGATTATGGTTTCGCGTGATTTTTGGAATTCTATAATTTACTGATGGCTTTTTGACCTATGTTGATCTTGGGGTTGATTTTGAAACCTTTTAATAATAAAAGTTATTTTTGTTTTTAAAATATATGTTTTTATTAGAGTTTAAATTTATTGAAAATTTTGGGACATTACAAGTTGGTATTACAGCACTACTTTAAACAATCAACATGTCACACCCCAAAACCAAGAACGGCGGAAACGTTCTGGGGCGGAGGACGTCATGTATAATATCAACAACAAAGTAAAGTAGTAAACAAGCAACAACATCATCCATTGCATTAATAATATAATTATTATACAAATTGTGTTCTGTCAAATTTTGATAAACACTAAAGCATAAATCGAAATGAAAGATAAGTCTTGAACAAGCTCCATCTTCCTTTCTCCTTGCATCGATACCTGTCTATGATGACCTGAGGATACAAGTAATTTTGAAAGCGGGTATCAGCTTTGAAGCTGGTGAGATCATAAGTATTTAGTGTCTTAATTTGTATGTAAGTATTTGTATGTAAGAATTTGTAAGTATATGTATTGAAAGTGTATATGATCTGTAAGTGTTTGAAAAACCCTAGAAATCCCTATGATTCCTACTAGTACATGAAGGTGTCTTCTACCAAGACCTAACTGTTCTGAAGGTATTCTTCTACCAAGACCTAACTGTTCTCAATGTTCGTTTCTTGTAAGAGTGTGTGATTTTCCCAAGTGTAACTATTATTAACAAAATATAGTTTTTACATTTATAGTTTAAGTGAAAAGATCACTAAATATATGTACAGGGAAAAATTAATGTAGTACTAAAACGTAGCGCTATAAGAACTATTGCTGTACTAATTACCTTAAACCGGATTTATATTAAGGCATTATGTGATAAATTGCACCATACTATCGACGGATAACAACGACATACGAATGGTTGTAATAACGGAATGACGTTTGGCACCCGCAGACCTGCAGGTCCGGCTGTAGCTAGCAACAAGGTGTAGGATTGTCAATCCAGTATAGATCTATACGCAAACTCACGCTCTCCCTACAAGAGACTCTGGCTACAACTCGAGTCATGACATTTAAGTCATGCTCCGATTTAAATCACAATAATTATCGTATTCTCGTATAAGTACTATAATGAACTGTTCTAACTGTAATGTACGTGCTCTCTACCTAGCAAGTATAGTAATGTAATCATCCTAGTATAGTCGTATATGTAATGTACTGTAATGTTCTAGAAAGTATTCACTCTTGAATGAACTGACTCATTGTATGATATCATGTTCTAGTAATAGTTCTAGTATCTTCCTAAACTACCCATATGGTAGCTTACTAGTAGTCTACTGGTACATATGGACAAGGATGTATACCCTTGCTACCCAAGGGCATGGGATGAAGTGGAAGGGCCTTTTATGACTATACATGTACACATGATATATAACTAATATTTAAACGACCTTCGGACGAGTACCCGATATCCCACCAGACCACATCTCAAGCGCGAAAAGGAAATAGGGTGGATAGCTTTCCTAAGTCTTTTAAACATTTCTTATATAACTATACATATAGAGGCATGCAATTTATAATATAAAAGCATAAATAAGTTTTGTAAGACATTTGAAACAGAAATATTATTTTAAGAAAAGATCGACTTGATGTCAATCTATAAAACAATTTGAAGGCATAAGTTTGATAAAACAGTTTAAGTATAAGGAAATATTTGTTTGAAACACAGTTGTAAATAAGTTTGAAAGGTAATGTACAGAGTAAGATGTACAGTGTAATAAGGAGTTTAAAACATATAAAATGTTTATAAAAATCATTTGAAGGAAACTGTTTGGTAAAACGGCTAATGAGTAGCCAAATCATTTGAATGATGTATATTAATCACATGTGATTGATGTAATACTAGCATAATTCTACTTATTAATCACATGTGATTGATATAATAACAAGCATGTTTCTACTTGTATCCCCCCCCCCCATAAAACATTTAAAATAGTTTAGAACATTAGTTAACGGGTATGAACTCACCTGCAGTAAGTGACTGGAATTGAATGGACTGTTATCGTACGGAAGGATCGGGCAAGTGCTTGGTGTCAAGTGAAGACTTAGACACACACAATGATCCTAGTTACATATGAAAACATATGTATATAAATAATTAGTGATTAAAACACTAATTATACAAGTAATAACATTTAAGCGCGAGGAAAACACTTTTGGTCAAGTGCTAGGAGGCTAATGGGTTGCAACAAAGGAGTGCAATGCCCCTAATGGAAGTTTATGGTCCAATGACCATATGTTTTGGAGTTTACGGCCCAGGGGAGTAAACTCCTGGCCGTAAACTCTCCTTAGGGTCCCTAATTGAAGCTTAGAATTATTACAACTCTAGTGGGGAATTATTTCAAGGCTATACAAGTGTTTGGGTACCATATGAACTCCTTTGGGGAGTTTACGGCCCATAGACCATATTCCCTTGGAGTTTACGGCCGTAAACTCCCTTGGGAGGGTTTATATGGTGCTTTCAAGTCTCTAATTTAACTAGGAACAAATATAGGCTTTGGTACTTGGCTTTAGAAGAGTTTATAGCACATTTGGCACCATTTTATGGAGTTTACGTCCTGGAACCTTTTGGGCCATAAACTCCCTCACTCATGGGGTTCTAAGTGTTTTAACTAGTCCATAATTCATTTAGGTACATGCCCAAATTGTCTCTTGGCTTAAGGAAGGATTTAGGGTGTCATTTGACCCCTTTAAAGGAGTTTACGGCCCAAGAACCACTCTTGGCCGTAAACTCTTCAACACTTGTGCTTTCTTATGTTTTCTAGGTACTAAGCACTTTAGGGTATTTTTCTAAAATAGAGTCCAAGCCTTAGGTGCCTTAAAAACACCATTTGAGCAAGTTACAAGGGAGTTTACGGCCTAAGCTATTCTTGGGCCATGAATTCCTAAAATTGGGTGTTTCTTGGTTGATTTCTTGCCCTAAACACACTCCTATACAAGTCCAAGGTAGTTACTAATCACGGGGGACAATCTAGGCTTGGTTTCGGGAGTTTACCGCCCAAGAACACCTTGGGGAGTAAACTCCTAAATCGGATGATTTAGCTATGTAATCTATGTTATGAACACAATTAAAGCTTTCTAACACTACTAGAAAGAGTTACTCACAATTTGGGATAAAAACCCGAAGATCCATGAGAGAGAATTTGGCTTTTCTCTAATTGGAATTCAACTAATGAACCAATTTGGTTCAGAATTCTATTTATAGTCCTGAGATTTTTGGCAGAAAATATTTCTATTCTCGGAATGAACTCTAATGTCCTAGAGTATTGGAATTACAGTGTTGCACAAAAACCCTAGTGCATCCACTCTCCTAATATCTTCTTAAGTGTAAAATCCTGAAAACTACCAAACTTATACTTGAAATCCGAGTTTTCACTGTAACTGTTCTACTTCTATTGGATTGAAATGGTTTGTTCAGAATGGAAATTTCGGGTTGTCACACAGCATCACTTCGGTGAGTTCTAAACTCAATTTTGCACCTCAAGAGTTATTTTTTTAATTATTAAGAACAAAAGAAAAGGTTTAGAAAGGGGTGATCGAAAGCCCAGTGTGTACAGTCAGCCAGTGCTAGAGGATAGAAAGAAGTGTTAAAGTGTTATTTATTGTTTTGTAGGACATAAGATATTATGTATGCTATAATGGCTTGTTAGTTGACGGCTTGACTGTTGATTGCTTTGTGCTTTTAGAAAATTTTACTGATATTTAGTAAAGGTTAAACGAATAGGTTGCATGCCCATAGATTTAGGAAATCTTAGATGCTTGGTTTAGCTCTATTTCTTAGCTTTTATTTGAGTCTAATTCTTGTGGTGCGGGATCTCTAAGTTAAAAGACTTCTTAATTCTGGTTAGACAAAAGTGCAAAAATGGTCCCTGTGGTATGCATTTTTTTGGGGTTTTAGTCCAAACCCCGACTTTTTTTGATTCGTGGTCCTTTTGGCCATGTTTTTATGTAAATTTGGTCCCTCGTAAAATTGAAATGACTATAATGCCCTTCTGATATATTTTTTATGTTTTTTCTATTTAATTTAAATAAAAAGGAATTAAATAATTAATTTGGGCCCACTTATCTCTCTCTCTCTCTCTCTCTATCTCTCTCTCGTAAAATCAAGAACAGATGGAAACACACCCATCACTAATCTCCCCTTCTTCGCTCACCTGTTCATCTTCTCTGATTTCCAATAGGAATACACCCAAATCGCCGATGTTACTACACCCAAATCTCGATTTCCGGTGGTACTACAAACAGAATGAAAGCTTCATCCAGAAAAGGTTGATGTTGATTATGAGATGGTACTGTGATCTTAGGAAGATTGGTCTCAAGAACCCTAAATCTAATCTGAACCCCAGATGATGGTTTTGATCAGTGAGATTTGTTCTGGATTGGTGGAATGTGATGGATAGGGTAAGTTAAGCCGAGAAGAGGGTTTAGGTCTTGTATGGTGTTGTTGTGAGTTCAAAGTACTCTTCTAGAAATTCCCTAAATCCAAATCATGATGATCTTGTTTAGTTGGTGGTGGATCAAAATTCAGAAAGGGGAGGCGCATTCGTTTTCATCAGATTGAGAAAAGAACTGACGAAGCAGCAAGAGAGGTTGTCTAGTGGTGGATCAAAAATCGCGAGGAGGGAGAAGGGGGTCCATCTAGATCGGCGACCCTTTGTGGGTTTACTCTTCATCAACGGTGGCAACTGTGGTGGTCACTGTCATCTGCGGTGGCGAGGGAGATAGACTGTTCTTTCTTTTCTGATCCAACAATTATGCAAGGAAAGAGGTGTTCTGGGTTGTGTTTTCTCGACAATCCTGATGCGTTAGGTGGCTCCAGGCAACAGAGGAAGAAGAGGGGAACGAGGGCTCTTTTCCCTTTCGATCTCGTCGGAATTTGCAACCACTCTGGTGGTTTCTTTCGCAGTCAACCAGAGAGAGAGAGAGAGAGAGAGAGAGAGAGATATCCTTTATTATTTAATTGTTAAAATATATAAATAAATATTAAATTTAAAAATAAAAAGAAAGAAAAATGAAAAATAAATACCCCAAGGGTATTATGGTCATTTCAATTTTCGGAGGGACTATTTTCACATACAAACCACTCCAAAAGGACCACGAATCAAAAAAAGTCGGGGTTTGGACTAAAACCCCAAAAAAATGCATACCACAGGGACCATTTTTGCAATTTTGTCTTCTATTTATATATAATAGTATTCGTGAGATAGTTAACTGACATTGATAAACGTTTCTTTCCTAGCGGAATAGCAAGGTGGGATGGGATTCCTAGTGATCTAGGAAAAGTGTTAGTATATGCTAGTATAAGCATATATGTTAGAATTGTCAGCAAGAATCGACTTGATCACTTTGGAACAGATCTCAAAATGGGCATGGATAGGTGTGCAAGATAATAATAGAGTTCCTACTATCAGAAGCACATGATCTACACTCGATTTGGGAAAAGTTACGAAGGAACTCAATGAATTGAGAGCGGGATAATAAGCATATTGATAGTATGCTAGTGAATCATAGTAATCTTTACCCATTTCATTGAGTATGTTGATCATGAGGATACTGAAGAGAAAGTAAATAGAGAATAGGTTAATGAAAATGAAATGAATATATGGTGTCGGTTCTATTTACGTTCACTGGAATGCCGACCGCTAGACATGGAGCAGGAAGCTCTGGGATTGGTGCGGAAAACACAATATTGTGTGGTCGGATTGCCTCGTAGGTCTCGCATACCTTACTAGAGGAGTTTCTTGGTGTCTTTAAGTAGATAACTGAAATGTTGACTGTCAGGTTAGAGGAACAGATTACATTCATTCGGGTTATTGATGAGACTGTTGAATCAACTCACAAGGGAGAGCTTGGAATGGAAACATTTCCCCGAAAAGGAAACAAACATAGTATCCAACACCACCGATGATAGTTGTGGAGTTCAATGTTGTTTATTTGGGTACTGGCAATCTGAGGGACTTTGATGTCTATGGCAAGTTTGAGGAAACCTACATGTATGTGTATCACGAATTCAAATGCTACAAGTATGAAGACTAACGGCATGTCATTCGTGATTGTAAGAAGGTTCAAATGTGTTTTTACTGACACAAATCGGATCACCACAAACTTAATTGTCCATAGTGGGAATATTTCTGATCAATGTTATATTGTTCGATATAATATTTACTCCGAGAGCAATGAGGTAAGATTAGTTCCTTGACTACCTTATCATTTGTTGATATTGGGACTATCCACTCGTGTATATCTCATGTTCTGGATCATGATATTGAGAGAGTTTAGTTCATCCTCTTGTGGTTGAGGTCCTTGACGATAAGACGGTGGTAGTTACCCACGTTTACCGTGGTTGTCCCTTAGAGGTCTAGGGCGAGGGGTTATCGATCGACTTGATTCAGTGGTGATGCACGAACTTTGTGTGATAGTGAGAAAGGATTGGACACACACATTTATGTAGGAACTTTTTTCGTCAGAAACAAGTGCAGGTTCGAGCCCCATGTGGCGGATAACTATTAGTATAGGGCAATTCCTTAGGCAGAGGATGAAAATATGCTTAGTTGTAAGAGCTCGGAAGTACCTATAGCATAATGGTTTTGGGTATTTAACATTTATGATGGATACGTGTGGTGACAAAGAAAACAATATGGGTGAGGATGTATAAGTCATTTGGAAGTTTGCAGATTTTCGCCTTTGGAAACGCTGATTCTTTTCATGAAGAAAAGGTTTATTTAGCTCTGTATTATGCATAGTTACTTAGAATGCAAATCATATGGCTCGTTTAAGATAAGGGTTCGATCGCTCAAGGCCCGACGACAGAGGTTCATCGGATTCCAAGTAGGAGAGAGTTACCATCCAAAGCAAGAGTCTAAGGAACGCACAAATTTCGGTATGGCTGAGAAGACTTGAGGCAGCTATGGCGGATTTTCATAAATTCTAGTCTTTTTAGGTAATGTGCGTAGGGAGGAGAAAATCAGACAACAATGGGAGACGGAAGATTCAGTTCGGTAATGGTGTATCTATGATTTTTCCATAAATATTATTTCAAATGAATTGTAAAACCTATTTTTCATTCATCTATTGTCATTAGATATATGGAAAGCATTTCCATACATTTTGATTATCTATGAAACATACAAAAAAAACAAATATGGTATGTATTTTGCTAAAATTATTGGAGTAACTTCAACCTACAAGACATTTAGCATAGATTTTTCCTTTATCGTTAACAAAAAGGATGAGAGCTATAAAGTGGCTGTCATCGTGTCTAAGGTTGACACTAGAAAAGTGCATGCAACCTCGTGTTATAGTGACGCACAAAGAGTTGGCATTTGTGAATGCATGCCAACAAGTTTTCCCGTATGCCACTAACTTATTTTGTTGCTGGCACAATACTGAAAATATTAGAAAGTATTGTAGGTCGCATATCTAGTTGCAGGTTAAGTTGGATTACTTTCGTGCTTTGTGGATTATAGTTGTTGAGTCTCCAACATGGATATTGTATACCAAAAACTATAGTAAACTCCAATAAATGTTAAGAAAACATGAGGTACAATTCTAATTACTTTTTAACTAATTGTTTATAATTTTAGAAGGTTTTTTTTTTGAAATGTTTAAAGAAACCTGCAATAAGCATGAATGTTGTGAAAAAAAAAAAACATGTTGAGAAAGCTACTAGATATATTCCAGCTAAGTAAAACACATATTAGAGGACTCACAATTCAAAAATATATTTGCGGGCGACCTAGTTTGGAGAAAAAAAAAACAAAACGAATTGATTCTATAAATTAAGCTCCTGGAAGACGCAACTTATTAACCATGTCAAAACACATTGAGTTGAACAAGGAACCGACAAGATATAGTTCATACATAACCACAATTCCAACTTGAACGAAGAGCCTCTATCATGCTACATTCATCGACTAATGGATGGAATTCAAGTAATGTTTCATCCTTACATCCAACTTTATAGACAACTGAAACCTTACAATCCTGAAACTGCTTTTATAACTATTGAGCATTGTTAAAGGGTATTATTTTTGTCTTGAAATTTTCATTTATGTATTTATGAATGATTGTTAATGATATTGTTTTTGCATCATATTTTTGTAATTATGTATTCATTTCTATTTAAATATTAAATAATATATAAATATATATGTTATTAATAATTTTTAATTAGAAATAAATAATTAATTTATTATATTTAACTATTAAATAATATATATATATATATATATATATATATATATATATATATATATATATATATATATATATATATATCTATCTTTATTAACTAGAAATAAAAAAATTTGTCATTTATATTATATGTATTAATTAAAAGCAAAGTAATAAACATTACTTAATTACCACAACAATAATAACATTTGATTTAAAAAGTGTTTATAATCATTATCTAATAATTATATTTCACTATAAATAGCTAAAAGGTGTAATTTAATTATTAAGGGCTTTTTTAGTATACGTTGTTTTCTTAGTAAATTGAGTGTTTATTTAGTTAACCCATTATGTGTTTAGTTTTGTTGAGTGTAACAAAGTTTTATTGTGTTTTAATTTGAGGTTCAAGGAATATGGGTTGAGTTTTCTGTATTTTTGTTGAGTTTTGATATTTGTATACATCTTTTCTCAAAAGGTTTTAGAATTTTGTTTTTTATATGTATACTTATTAAGTTAAAGGTTTTGTTTGTATGGATATTAAAAAATGCTTTTTGAATGTGTATTTATAAGCTGTTTGTTTCACGTATGTGTTAATTTTCCCCTAATATTTACGTGTTTAGTTTTGTTGAGTGTAACAAAGTTTTATTGTGTTTCAATTTCAGGTTCATGGAATATGGGTTGAGTTTTCTGTATTTTGGTTGAGTTTTGATATTTGTATACATCTTTTCTCAAAAGGTTTTAGAATTTAGTTTTGTATATGTATACTTATTAATTTAAAGGTTCTGTTTGTATGGATATTAAAAAAATGCATTTTGAATGTTTATTCATAAAGTTGTTTGTTTCATGTATATGTTAATTTTCCCCAAATTTTATGTGAAAGGGTACTGTGATTTGGTTGTCGTATTTGTTGAAATGATAATAATAACTATAATAGTGAAATGTTAATTTTAATTATTAGAATAAATCCAATGCTTAAAAATAAAACAATTTGATTTTTTTTAATTTTAGGATTTTGGACCGTTTGAAAGTAAAAATATAAAAATATAGGTTATTTTCAAGAAAAATAAATGCATTAAGGTACAAATTTAAATTTTATATTTTACTTATGATTTCTTATTGTTATTTTTGGTAGATGTAGGTTTGAAGATAGAAGTATATGGTTCTATCTAAAAATCATCCTCGTTTCCTCCCATTTCCTCTAAAAACCTTCCACCACCACATGCTGGAGTTCCCAAGAAAATATCTGAAACACCGTAGAAAAAACCTCTCCGATTACCTAGGACCCCAGGATCCTACTGTGTTGATTTCCACCAATGAAATCTTTGCTATAATAAATAGACTAGAGCAACAAGTTGTCACACCCCAAAACCAAGAACGACGGAAACGTTCCAGGGCGGAGGACGTCATGTAAAGTATCACAATAGTGCAAAGTAGTAAACAAGCAACAACATCATCCATTGCATTAATAGTAAAATTTTAATACATGTGTGTTCTTTTATAGAATAAGAAATGAAAATAAGTAATCAAAATAAAAGACGAGTCTTGACTGCTCCGTCTTCTCAAAACCAGGTCATCGTACCTGTCTATTGGTGACCTGAGAATACAAGTTATTTTGAAAGCATAGATTAGCATTTAAGCTGGTGCATTCATAAGTATTTTAGTGTCATTGATTTGTAAAACTGAAAAGAAAAGACTTGTAAATGTTTGATGCAAAAGTTCGTATAAGTATGAAAACCATAGAAAATCTCATATTTCCTACTAGTATAAAAAGTATTCTTCTACCAAGACTCGACTGTTTTGAAGGTTTGCTTCTCTGTAAAATGAAGGTTTTTCTCATGTACAACTATTATTATCAAAATATAGTCTACCTCATCGTTTATGTGAATGTGTCACAAAATAAAAGTAATAGGGAAAATTATATAATCATTGAAATCGTATCCTTTTGTCTAGGATAAACACGATGCGGTAACTCGCCGAACAGTACAACCGAGAACATCCGTCGATGAACAGGTCCCGCTGTAGCTAGCAGCTAGGTGTAGGATGGTCAGTCCCGTATAGTATGTAGTAATTCTCCTTGTATAGTATATAGTATTTCTCTTTGTATAGTGTGTAGTAATTCCCTTTGTATAGGATATAGTATTTCTCTCCGTATAGTATGTAGTAATTCCCTTTGTATAGTATATAGTATTTCTCTCTGTATAGTATGTAGTAATTCCCTTTGTATAGTATATAGTATTTCTCTCCGTATAGTATGTAGTAATTCCCTTTGTATAGTATATAGTATTTCTCTCCGTATAGTATGTAGTAATTCCCTTTGTATAGTATGTTTTTATAGACTCATGAATGAACTGACTCATGTGTGATTCCTTATGCTAGGAATAGTAAATAGTATCTCCTAAACTATACCTATTATAGTTACTAGTAATGTATGTATATGACAGAATGAAAGTATGCCTTTGCTACCCAAAGGCACTGAACTGACTGATAGAGCCTTTATGTCTACATATGTATACATAATATATAACAAATATTTAGACGACATTCGGACAACTAGCTGATAGCCTTAAGGCCACAATCAAACAAGGAAAATGAATTAAAGCGAGTTAGCAGTCCTAAGTCCTTTAAACATTGCTTACATAACTATACATATATAGGCATGCATTTGACAATATTGAAGTTTGAAAGAGGTTTTGTAAAACATTTGAGGAACGATTTAAAAGCAGTTTGTTTGATATAAACAGTTTAAAGTATAAGAAATCCTTTGTTTAAAACACAGTTATAAATCACATGCGATTGATTCTATAACTTCATGTTTTCTACTTGTATCCCTCCACCCCCCCCCCCCCCCATTGAAGCATTTAAAATCATTTAAAAGGATAGATTAAGGGGTATGAACTCACCTGTAGTGAGTGGTTTGGATGAACGGATGGTATAGGATGCTAAGTGTCAAGTGAAGACTTGAACACACACACGGATCCTATTTAACATACAATGACACATATATGTATCCAATTAGTCATTTAACAACTAATTAACCAAGTTAAGACACCCTAGGACATGGAAAAGACTCTGATTTAAGTGCTATAAGTACCAAAGGGTTGCATCTAAAGGTTGTATGGCATCACATTGGAGTTTACTGCCCAAAAGGTAACACCATGTGAGTTTACGGCCAATGGTCATTTCCCCCATGAGTTGACAACCTTAAACTCATGGTAATTAGTACCATAATGTGTTTTAAGGTCTTATAAGTCAAGTTTAAGTATCTTATGATCAAGTCCAAGTCTTAGGAAGTAATACTGGCACAATTGCACCACTTTTTGGAGTTTACGGCCCATTGTCAATTCCCCATGAGTTTACAGTCGTAAACTCATGTGTGCTTGATTCTTTTGTTTGTTTAAGGTCCTATACTCCTCAAGGAAGTGATCTAGACTTGTATCCAAGGCTTAGGAAGGGACTAGGGCTCATAATGGCCCTTTCATTAGAGTTTACGACCCAAGGAGATTGCCTTGGACGTAAACACTTATGATCTTGTGTTTCTTGATGTTTCTAAGGTGTAAACAAGTCCATTCTAGTATACAACAAGCTAGGACAAGAGTACTTACAATCTAGAAGCTTGTTTGTGTGTTTAAGGTCCAAGAACACTAGTGTGTGTTCTTGGTGTTATGAAGAACACTTGAAGATCTATGTAAAAGTGAAGATTTCATGGATGAAATGGTGTATAACAACTAGATGAAAGGTTATAACAACAAATCAAGGGTAGAAACAGTTACATTTTTGGAAGATTGGAAGAAAAGTGTTATGATACTTGAGAGAGAAGTTGATGTTCTTGAGCTTGAAAGTTGGAAATGAGGAAAATGAAGAGTAAACTCATGCTATATGCATGAGTTTACGACCATAAGGGAGTTGACGGCCCAAACTCCAAAAGTTTGGTCGTGAACTCCTTATTAAGGTGTTATGTGTGTGCTTTCTACTCCAATACCCTAGAAGGTACTTCATTTTATTCATTCTTTTGAAGAATTATTAATAAAACACCTTAAACGGACTTTAATCCGGTTAAAAATTAGCATAAATGTGTTTGACTTTTATTTGAAGTGCTTGACTGTAGGGTTTGTTCAAATGGAAATTTCGGGTTGTCACACAAGTCACCCAACAACAGGAAGCTAAAAGGACGATCCTTAAGGAAGTGGAAAGATTAAGAACGAAGATCCACAAGCCTCAGGAGGCAGTGCCCTTGATCTTGTAGCCCAAGATCCTAAACTTTGATAAATCAAGATCCTCATCAATTCTTCGTGAGATAGGATTCTCTGTACCGGCGTCTGTTAACGCTTGGGGCGCGACTCCGAGAAACCTAGCCCATGCGACTCAGGATCCTAACGAAACATTTATTACTCTTAATAACAAGGATCTTGGTAACTCCATCAATAATAATAATTTTACAACTAAATCGATGGATCGTAACACAGGTTTAAGCCCGATAATGGCTAAGGAGCCACAAAGACTAAGTCAGATGATCTCAAGCGTACTTAGAGTAGTTCAACTAGTACCATAAGTATCCCCCACAAGTCCCAGGTTCACTAAATTCATTCCAGCGATAGCTGATACTGAAGTTCCAAAATGCTTCCAGACGCCCTACTTGAAGCCCTACTACCGAACCATGTATCCTGAGGTGCACGTATCACAATACAAGGAGAGGATGGAAAATACTCCCATCCCCACTCACTTGAAAGAAGCTTGCATGTTCAAGGGCTTTGGTTCTACCTGTTGGATTAATGTCTAAGTCCATAACTATATTTGGTATGTACTTGACCCGACCCGGCATGGTCCATTTGGGTTGCACTTCACCGGCACAATTTATATGGATAGTATTTTGAGAATAGTATATTTATGATTTATATTAAAATATTATAAGTTCTAATATATTAATATAATCATATTATTTAATTAGTATTGATCAAGAATTAATTTATAATTAATTAAGTGATCAAAATGAACTAATTAAATATGGACTCTTATATATATATATATATATATATATATATGTGTGTGTGTGTGTGTAGTGGGCCAAGTTCATTTAGGTTGGGCTAAGTCTTCATGGATAGTCCATGGAGCTTTAACCCATGGATCCTAGGAAATGAAAGGTCATGGGTATTAGGGTTTAACCCTAATCCTCTACACTATATAAAGATGTCATTTGTTGGTGAAATGGGCACTAGTGTGGGTACACTAAGAGGGCTAGCCAATTTCACTAGAGAGAACCAAGTATCCATATTCTCTAAAGTCTTCCAAGGTGCTTTGGTGATTTGTGATTCCATTTGAGGCTTCCACACTATTGGGGCTAAGCTCTTAAAGCTTGAAGACATCAAGCTACACCAAAAGGTATGTCATCTAACTAGTCTTTGTAGTATAGTTACCTCATAGTATGCTATTTAGGATTAAAGCCTTGGAAAGTTCTTATTTGCATGTATAATAGAGAAAACATAGATCCAAGGTTTATAGGGTTGCATGTACACCATAGAAGTGTTAGAATGCTCAAAACCCAACAGTGGTATCAGAGCCAGGTGTTGTTTTCTGTTATATTGATAAAAATGTTTTATTTTCAAAGTTGAAAAAAATGAAAAAAACATGACGTTTGTCAAATTTTAAGATATTTACTTTTTTTTTGTGAAAAACTAATTATTTGTAAAATTTGAATCATTTGCTATATGAGTTGAATTAGGTCAAATTTAGTAAAGGATAAAATGATATGATTATTTTATTAGTTTTAAAAGTTTGATCTAAAGAGTTTTTTAAAACCTCCATAAGTTATGGATATGAAAAGGTTTAAAAAAATTGATTCAAAGTTTTTATGGAGTTACAAAATTTGGTGTTAATGTTTTAAAGAATTCCATAACTTATTCTTAAGTTATGGAACATGAAAAGTTTCATCATAAAACAAACATTTAACTCCATAAGTTATGGATTACCAAAAGTTTTATGTTTCCCTTGTTTTATGAGTTATTTTTTAGATTAATGAAAAATATGTGTTAGATGTTTTCAATCCAAATTAATCTAAGAGTTGTTCATAAAATGTGTTTTTGTAACTTGTCCTCAAGTTATATGAAAAGTCACATTTATGAATCTTAAAAACTCATAAAAATGCCTTAGGTTATAAAAAAAATGAAGAGTCTTTTCTTATAAATAGTTTTTATGGCTCCATAACTTGTCATCAAGTTATGGATGTCCAAGAGTCTCTTCATTAAAAGTTTTAATACTTTAATTAAAACTCATAAGTTATGAAAATCCAAGAGTTTTGAATAGTTTCAAAACTTGCCCTCAAGTTTTGGAATTTGAAAAGTTTTCTTTTATGAATACTTTAATTCCATGTTAAGCCCTTAGAATTTTAAAGAGTTAAAATTCAACCCTTATACTTTATAATATTATAAGTTAATAATATTTATATATATATGTATAAGAGTAAAGTCAGTCTTACCGTTAGTAGGCCTCATTCACGAAGCCGATCTATAAGGAGGGTATAAGGTTATTGCCTATAAAATGACAGTTTAATGGGTGTCCACTCTCACCCACCGTTTCCTTGACTGGTGGAGGGTCGTTAGCCGAACGGGTTTGACAGGACTATAATTCTCCCTTCATTAAAAGTATTAATGATAAATACTAAGTAACTAAACTCTTAATAATACCCAATCTTAGTTACTTAGGAAAATGTGAATAAGGTGCTAATCCATGAAATTACACTTTGCACTTTGTTTAAGTCGGTTAGTGGAGCGTGTGTGCTTAACCGGCACACTAACTTGTATTTAACAAGGTAGGCAAAGGGTAAATTAATGTTTATCATAGTATCGATGGAGCGTGCGTGGTTAACCGGCACATCGATTGACGGGTAAACACTTAAGGGTACCAAGTAGTTTGCATGGTTACTTCACACCTTGTTTTGTGATCCTCGGCATCCCAGTCACAAAAGCTGAAGGGCACACTTGAGATTGAAACATGCCATTGAAAGTTAAATGAATCTCAAAGATCTAGGAATTTCAAATCCAATTAAAACCTAATTAATTATTTCGTTTTTCATGGTGGAAATTGGTGAATCGTCATTCACCTACCTTCAAATATTCTATAGCTTGGATTACGGCATCCCTCTTCCAAGTTATAAATAGTTTGTTGGGTCCTAGCCTTAAGATTTCATATTGGGTGTTATATTAAGGACTTTAAATCAACTATCTTGAATATCTCCCAAAAGATGTCAAGTTCAGACATCTATGATCTTCCCAAATATCTTGGAACCTTACTTCCTCCACCTCCTCCAATTATTCTCCCTATCCCACAAGTTCAAGGTCACTCAAGCCCTATTGGCAAGGCAAGGTCTAGGTGTGATCACATCTTGGAGATGAAGTCACATGCTGACAAGCCGGGAGAGTTGGGTGTCAAAGTCTTGAGAAAGTTAGTGGTTCAATCACTTTCTAAGTCACATAGTGAGTTCCTTTGGGACTCCTATGAGATAGACTATGACAAGACCCTTAATGATCATATCTATTTGATTGGTTCTGCTAAATCAGAAATGATTTAGTGTACTAGTAAAGCAAATTTGATTAGGAGATCAACTTCCCAAAACTTTATGGATAGGGACAATAGTGACACAGGAAATCCAGAAATGCATTCTCTTCCCAATGGAAAGGGATTGGCCATAGTTAACTTGGTTGACCAAATGGTAAAGAGAAAGGCTAAGTCTGATATAGTCCCATGTACTATTACCTAAGGATCCATATATTTCTATTGCCAAAGGAAGGGGCTTTGGTTATGAAGCTGCCAAACTTACCTAAGGATGATAAAGTCAATAAGTTTGACTTTATTTCAGGTAAAGTCCATGGTCTAACTCTATTAAGTTGCTACTTGGACATTCTTATTACATGATGTGGCTGGTTCAGATGTTGATGTTTTAAGAATCAAAGAAAAGTAAAGAAACTTAAAGGAAGTATATGCTGATTCTGATCGCGAAGATGGATCGCATGGTTCAGTGATCAGAATTTTGAGCATGTGCTTAAGAGTTATGATAGATTGCTTAGGAATAGATGACAACAAGTTTTCATATACATTTGCATTGTAAGGATTAGTTTTTCCGCAAAGTTTTAAAATAAAAAGAAAAGCTTTTAATTTTATTTATTCTGAAATATCCTTACAATGGCATTTGTAGAAAAAGGAAAAGATGTTGCTTATATGATTCCATTGATAGCAATATTGGAAATATGAATTTGATTCTTTCATTTGTGGTAGTGTCTAAATTTACCAAATAAGGAAAGATTCTCATCACCCAAGTTTCAGTTGGATAGAAACTTGGAATCGTGCAAGTTGTATAGTATGATGAATGAGAACTTTTGAGCATTGGAAAATTAAGACTAACTGCTTGTTCACATGGATGTATGAGTCAAGAGAAGGACTAAGGGATCAAGTACACTTTCTTGTGCACTTGTCAAAGTCCACCACAAAAGATGGATAAGACTATTCGTCATGATTTACTAAGGTTTAGTAAATATGATTATACTTACAAGCTTAAGTATAATTCTGAAGCATTGAAAAAATTTTCAATGTATGACAGAACGAATAAGAAGAATCAAATTAGGCAGAAGGATAAAAGTTTCTCAAAACTGAAAAGATGGGAGAGTCCTTTTAGTATCATGTTTTAAGATCATCTTAATGATTTTGAGACCTTATCACAATTCATCCTCTAAGTACATTCTGAGAGTTAAGAAGAGGAGTTATGAATTGTTGAAGTGGTTAAATCAAGAAGATGATTCATACTTCATTCGAAAACAGTTCATAGAGTTATACTCTAAGATTGTAACTTGAGTGACATGTCTTTAAGAAGGTTTAAAACACTTGTCAAATGTAAGAGTAATAGTTTTCTACTCTTGTACATTTGAAATTGGTAAGTTGTGATGTTTTGGATAAAACAAAGATCAACTAAGTCTAATTGTGTTAAGTATCTGTCTTGATTAGAATCCATACACTATCTCTTGAATATTTGGCAAGAAAGTCTTATAGGTCAAGGAGACATTGGGAGTCTAAAAGATCCTGAAAGGGTTTCAAGAAGTAATCAAGAACAAAAAACTGTATTTCATCACTAGCACACAACTAGAGGTTTATAACCTATCGTGTTGACATTTCTGTGCCCATTCCAGTTAAATTGGCTATACATTTGAGTTCTACAGGTTCTCAATTGTTTGGATAACTACTTGGAAGCAATGGCAGGCCCTTGAGCTGCCAGGTGGCAAGAAGTTAAGATTGCACAAGTTCAATCCATATTAGTTAGGATTTGTCACTAACCTAGTCATATGGTTATGGTTTTGACAAATTCACATGGATAGGAACGCTTACACCATAAAATCTAACTGTCATAAGGTTTCTCTTCGATTCATGAAAATGATGGTAAGGAAACTCTTTCACTAAGTAGATTTTAAGTAGATAGCAATTGTGACTTTTGCAGTTCTCAAAGTCGTTAGTGGAGCGTGTGTGGTTAACCGACACACTAACATTGACTTATGAGAAATGGCAAAAGGTCTAAACAATTTAGACTATGATTACGGCATCCCTTTTCATAGTTCTGAAATTGTTTGGACACACTTGTGAACTATCTAAGAGAGGTGTGTGATTTTGATAAAGTCTTATCAAGGCAATCTAGTATCAGAAATCTGAACTTTGGTAAGAAAGTCAATAAAGTATTGATTTCTAGAAGTCCAGTTGATTTTTGGGTACATGTCAAAGCTAGTGGGAGAATAAGTGTTGTGCTATTAATCATCATGTTAGTGGGAGCATGATAATTATGATAAAGGTTGCAAGTTATCAATGTTAATTATAGAAAAACAAAAGGTCTCAATTGGGAAAAAAAGTTGTTTTGCTATAATTAAGGGAGAGGATATTATACTTCATCTCAAATCTAAAAGTTTAGCTTGAGGTATTAATCATATTTAGTCAAGAATATATATGAATTTCATGTTGGAATGGCTCAACATAAGGAAATTCTATATATGGGTTCATTATTTGCGTTCTAAAATTCGATTATGATTACAACATCCCTTTTCATAATCTGAATTATGAGAACTTGGCAAATAGAAATGGAAATATTATAGCAAAAGAGTGGTTTAGTCTTTATGTGAGACATCATGAATCGTGTCCCATATGCTTCGGATATAGGATCGATTACATGTGCTATATTCATCCTTTCTAAAATTTTCCAAATGCCTAGGGCATTAAGAAGGGAAAAGGTCTAGAATTGGATATGACTAAAATGATTAAGCAATTGTTGAGGACAATCTAAGGTTTACCAAGGATTGGTTGCTCAAGGACAGTTGGAAGTATAGTGTTGACTTTGGAAGGACCATATTGACATAGTCTGAAAAGAGGCAACTCTTGTTTGGAAGTGATAGTCAAAATGGAATATGGAAATGGTTCAAAGTTAGAAAGTATTCAATATGTAAGATTAGGAAACTTAATGCAAGAAGGATGTTTCCAAGGAGTTGATCTCCGTTGGAATACTCTGTAATGATTGTTGCCAAGTCTGGTTGAATTTGTGCATAATCATTACAAGAGGATCAATGCATATAAGTTTAGAATCTAACAGATTTTAGTAAATGGCATGAATTTGGAATTCTTGCATTTGCAGTAAGGGTTTGGGACTGTGAAAAGATGATCATTGGAGTTATGCTCAATTGATCTATTTCACAAAGTAAAGATCATAGACAAACATAGTATGCATACTTTGTGTATGGCATGACTAGTATTTAGAAAACATAATGTACATGCTTGGAGCATGGGACAACTATTGTTTTAAATTCAAGTATAAAGTTGATAAAACCGAAACAATGAACAATGAGTAATCAGTATGGTGATAAAGAAAAGTGTTTATTTATATTCATAGGGTTTGATACCATATTTGATTCATTTATTCTTGTGTTTCACTTTGCATGTTTTGACTTCCAGAATAAACTAGGTTATTCTTCTGGAATGACTAAGTTATTCAAACCATCCACAGTCGGTCATATGTTGGAAGTAGATATGAATTAAGACTGTCGTGGGTTGGCTTGTAGAGGTCTAAGATGTTGGACAAAGGGCTACAACACTCATGAGTGCTCATAAGTTCTGAGTATTGGATTCAGCCCGCGCTCATTGGAATCACTTCATGGATTTTATCACGAGTGATCATGAGACGATAATATCTTATATTCTTCAAACCTAGAGATATGAGTTGTTACTATGAGTTGGTTGTACATTGATTGCACGAAAACGCATTCGGTAACTCGGTGTTATAAAACATGCCTTTGTGTATGATTCAACAAGTAGTAGAACAAGCCATATGAGTCGAATTTTATCCATTCCTTTTACCTTCGGGATAAAAGCGATATCTGTGGGCCCCTCGATGATTTAATGATGATACATGTGAGTGCTTGGCCAAGCCAGGACTGATTTGATTTGTTCAATCAGTCAATCATCATGAATCGGAAATCGGGAAACAACAAATGGATAGAGAGAATGATTATAATCCATGTCTCAGTCCATATGATATCTAGAATGGAGGAATATGATCCCTTATCTAATGCACAAGTTCGTAGACAAGATCAGAGTTCGAGGGCGGCTTTAAGAGCTACGATTTCCAGTTAGGTTTTGAAGTCATACTCAATAATAGTTTTAGACTTATCCAAGTGGGAGACTGTTGGATTAATGTCTAAGTCCATAACTATATTTGGTATGTACTTGACCCGACCCGGCATGGTCCATTTGGGTTGCACTTCACCGGCACAATTTATATGGATAGTATTTTGAGAATAGTATATTTATGATTTATATTAAAATATTATAAGTTCTAATATATTAATATAATCATATTATTTAATTAGTATTGATCAAGAATTAATTTATAATTAATTAAGTGATCAAAATGAACTAATTAAATATGGACTCTTAGATATATATGCGTAGTGGGCCAAGTTCATTTAGGTTGGGCTATGTCTTCATGGATAGTCCATGGAGCTTTAACCCATGGATCCTAGGAAATGAAAGGTCATGGGTATTAGGGTTTAACCCTAATCCTCCAGACTATATAAAGATGCCCTTGGTTGGTGAAATGGGCACTAGTGTGGGTACACTAAGAGGGCTAGCCAATTTCACTAGAGAGAACCAAGTATCCATATTCTCTAAAGTCTTCCAAGGTGCTTTGGTGATTTGTGATTCCATTTGAGGCTTCCACACTATTGGGGCTAAGCTCTTAAAGCTTGAAGACATCAAGCTACACCAAAAGGTATTTCATCTAACTAGTCTTTGTAGTATAGTTACCTCATAGTATGCTAGTTAGGATTAAAGCCTTGGAAAGTTCTTATTTGCATGTATAATAGAGAAAACATAGATCCAAGGTTTATAGGGTTGCATGTACACCATAGGAGTGTTAGAATGCTCAAAACCCAACACTACCCTCACAGGATCCACTCTAAAATGGCTCCTAATGTTCCTCCTTATTCGATCACATCATTTTATCACTTAGTTAATTTCTTTAATAATCAATTTTCTTGTAGCAGAACATTCGAAAAGACCATAATGATCTCTATCAAGTAATTCAGGATCCTAAGGTATCCTTTAGGACTTTTGTGAACAGGTTTTGCAGGGAAGCTCTAAGTATCCCCTACATCGACATGGCAACTGCAGTCGAAGCTTTCAAATTGGGCTTGAATAAGGATTCTCCCTTCTATGAAGATCTCTTAATGACCCCATGCAAAAGGAGGGATGAAGTCTAGAGTAGGGCATTGAGATTCATAAGGCTCGAAGAAGTCAAGGATATCCAAAAGAGGAGCAACCCACCAAGCTCTTACGATCTCCCCAATAGGAAAGTCGGTTCCTCGGCCCAAAGATCCTTTAAATCAAAACCTTATTCCAAACCTGACCATCACAGGTTTAAGGCCCTTGAATATGAGGGAGAGGAAGAAGATTTCCCTAAAATTACTGACTATTGTTTTTCTATGGATATTTCAGGTGTGATCTTTTCCAAGTAGGATCTTGGAGACAAAGCAAGATGGCCAAGAAAAGGAGAAAAATCCACCGCTTAGAAAGACAAGTCCAAATGGTGTGTGTATCATGAATACTTTGGTCATGAAGACTTTGGTCACATCATGGAGAAGGAAAAGGGACCGTGGAAGAACACAATTATCACCAATGAAAAGGAGATCACCTTTGACGAAGTAGATAGGCAGGACATCTAGGATCCTCACCATGTCGAACTAGTGATTACTCTCTACATCTGCCAACCAATTCGTTAGAAGGATCCACGTCGATGGAGGATTCTCAGTTAACATCATACTCCTTGGCGCATTGAAAAGAATGAACGTCAAAGAGATAGTTACAAGATCCTCAATGTTAATCGGATTCAACGGTGAAACCAAGCACACCATCGGAGAAATAAAGCTACCAATCTACATAGAGGGGGTAAATTCGGTACAATGTTTTTGTGTCATTGATACATTATCCTCTTATAATTTTATACTATGTAGACCATGGATCCATGAAATGAAGGTCATTCCATCAACATATCATCAATGTGTAAAGATGCCCACCCCATGGGGGACAGTGAAGATCATAGGAGATACAGAAGAATCCAAGGATGCTACTAGACTTTGATGAAATCCTCACCAATACCACGACAAAAATAGCAATTAAGGCAGGGGCACGAGACGTGCTAGAAACAAGAGATCATGATATAAAAGAAGTGCCCCTGAAATTTGATGATCATGAAGCCAAAATTCTCATAGGATCCTCAATGCTTGAACAAATCGAATAGGATCTCAAAAATTTCCTCAAGGCTAGAAACAAGATGTTTTTGTGGAAGCATGAGGACATGACAGGTATCGATAAAATCATAATAGCCTATAAAGTTAACATAGATCCATCTTTCATGCCAATACACCAAAAGATAAGGAAAATTGCACCGGAAAGAAACCAAGTTATACAAGAAGAAGTAGAATAGCTTCTCAAAACTGGCATGATCAAGGAGGTGAAGATCCCAAGATGGCTAGCTAATGTGGTCGTGGTACAAAAGAAGAAAGGTAAATGGAGAGTGTGTGTGGACTATACGGATCTTAATAAGGTTGTACCAAGGATCATTTCCCTCTCCCACACATCGACTCCATGATAGACGCAACAACAGGCCACAAATTACTAACGTTCATGGACGCATCGGTAGGATTCCAACGACTACAGATGGAACCCTCTGACAAAGAAGACACTGAGTTTATAACTCCAAAAGGTATCTTTTGATACATTTCCATTCTATTTAGTCTTCAAAATGCAGGTGCAACATACCAAAGACCAAGGTTCTAAATGGCGTGAGGCGTGGCGTGGCAGCAAGGCCAAGCCTCAAGCTTAACGAGCCATGGCGAGCCACGGCGTTTTTCAAGGCGTGATGTAAGGCGGCGATTTTGTATTAATTTAAAATTATATTACCACATAAATATAAATTTATATTAAATATAACTACTTTTTAGAAGTGTAAATCAATAACTAATAACAAAAAGTTAACAAAAACCACAATACTTGTATCTCCGGTTCGAAAAGACATAACAAAGAGAAAAAAACTGTGTCTTAAACAAAAAAACACGCGCCATAACACGCCATAACGCGCCATGGCGCGCCATATCACGCCTTGCCATTCGTTACGCCTAACAACAACATTATGAAGCTTTTCGTAACGGCGAAGCCACACCTCATGACATGGCGCGCCTTAGCGCGCGCCATGGCGCGCCTTTTAGAACACTGCCAAAGACTGGTCAATAGGATGTTCAAGGAGAAATTGGGGGACATGATGGAAGTCTACATTGATGACATGGTAGTCAAATCCAAAAAATTTGTGGATCATCTCAAGGATCTAGAAGAATCCTTCGACATCCTAGACCAATACATCATGAAACCGAATCCCTCTAAGTGCCACTTTGGGATGATATCGGGTAAGTTCCTAGGACACATGGTGACCAAAAGAGGAATCGAAGCGAGCTCGGAGCAAATCAAGGCCATCCTTGATCTAAGATCACCATCCTCAACAAAGGATATTTAGAGATTAATGGGAAGAGTGGCAGCCCTAAACAGGTTCATCTCAAGATCCTTAGAAAGATGCAAACCCTTCTATGACATCTTGAAGAAGAACAAAATATTCGAGTGGACCTAGGAGCATGAAGATGCTTTCTAAGAGCTTAAAAAATAGTTAAGCTCACCACCCCTATTGGTAAAGCTGCTAGAAGGGGAACCACTTTTTCTTTACCTGTCAGTATCCTTAAATACGATAAGCACTGTACTAGCTAAGGATCTCGATGGGAACCAAAATCCCATATACTACGAAAGTAAAAGTCTTCTGGATCCTGAGACCATGTACTCTCACCTAGAAACCCTTATACTTGAATTAGTAACAACTTCTACTAAGTTAAGACATTATTTTGAAACACACCCTATAATTGTAAGAACTAACTATCCAATCAAGAATGTTATAAGAAAACCAGAAATGTTAGGAAGAATGCTAAAATGATATGTGAAGTTAAGCACATATGACATAAAGTATAAACCAAGATCCTCCATAAAGTCCCAAGCATTGGCAAGTTTTGTGGCTGACTTTAGTGATGTTCTAAGAGTTGAAGTTGAAATATAAGCTAAACAACTTCTAGAAGAGGAATACATGGGAAGATGGACTCTATTCACAGATGGAGCATCGAACTAAAGATGAACTGGCTTGGGGATCATCCTAAAATCGCCACAGAGGGACATCTTAGCCCAAGCAGTTAGTTATGAATACAATGCAACCAACAACGAAGCAGAATATGAGGCGCTAATCATGGGACTATAGTTAGCCAAGGATCTTTAAATCAAGGATCTTCATGTATGCGTCAATTCTTTACTACTAACTAAAATTTTAATGGATCCTATGTAGTGAAAGGAGAGAAGCTAACTCTATATCTCCAAATCCTCAAAAACGTGGCCTTAAAGTTCAAAACATTTAGCCTAAACCAGGTTCCTAGAGAAGACAATGTTGAAGCAGATGCTTTAGCCAATCTAGGATCTTCCTTAAGGATCCCGCCGGAAACCAAAATCCCTATAACCAACATATTCACCCCGGTAATCGAGGATCCCACCAAGGGACTAAAAATCCCGACGATCACGAGGAGACTACCGACGTCGCCGCAATCAAAGATCATGACTCGACAATCCAACACAACAAACTAACATTCAGGATCCCTCTCTAACTTCATGATCCTAGATCTGGCCCATCATGGAATACCTCAGAAATGGCATGATCCCCAACGAGGAGAAAAAGTGAGAGAGCATTCAAAATAAGGATCTCAAGGTTTGTTATAATCCAAGGTAGGCTGTAAAGAAAATCTGTAGCAGGACCATACCTTAGGTTCCTGGAAGATCATGAAGTTGCAGAGGTCCTAAAGGACATACACGAAGGAGATTGCGGCAACCACACTGGGGGCAGATCCTTATGCTCCAAAGTATTGAGGACAGGACACTACTGGCCAACTATGAAGAAAGATTCCTTCCTTCATTCTCATAATTGTGATGCTTGTCAAAGACATAACAACTTCCTACATCAACCAACAGAGCCCCTACATCCCATCATCTCCCCTTAGCCATTCATGAAATGGGGAATGGTTATAATGAGCAGGCCCTAGAGGAAAGGTTTGCATGCTAATGATGACTAACTATTTCTCAAAATTGATAGAAGTTGAAGTCTATGTCCAAATAAGAGACAAAGAGGTAGTCTCCTTCATCAAACGTAACATCTTGACCAGGTTCGGTTTTCCCTGCTGAAATTATATGTGACAATGAATCGCAATTCATAAGCAAAAGGACAAGGGACTTTTGCACAAGTTGGGGAATCAAGATGGTGATGTCTACTCTTATCCACCCTCAAGCCAACATCCAAGCAGAATCCAACAACAAAATTATAGTCAACAACTTGAAGAAAAGTTTGGATGAGAATAAAGGAAGATGGGTAGAAGAACTTCCTTTCATATTAAGGGCGGATAGAACCACTTCCAAGATAGCTATGGGCCAAAACCCATACTCATTAGTGTCTAGAACAGAAGCAATGATCCATACTGAAGTGGTGATCCCAAAGGAAATATACCTATTCCAAAACCAAGAGGACAACAATAGGATCCTAGCCCATGATCTCGACACTATAGATGAACTTAGGGATTTTGCCAAGATCTATATTGGTGTTAATCAACAGAGGATCACCAAGACATACAATAAAAACATAAGAGTCAGAAGATTCCAAGTAGGAGACTTGGTATTCCAAAATACCAAGGATCATAGTGTAGGTAAACTAGCACCTGAATAGGAAGGACCATATCTCATAGATGTTGAAGCTTTAAAGGGGGCATATTGGTTAGCCACCTTAGATGGAAACATATTATCAAGATCCTAGAATGCGGTACATCTCAAAACCTATTTTTTGTAGGTAAGGTCAATTATTTCCCGATACACCTAAGGTACGCACACTATTGACCTTTTATCTTTTGTTACTATTTATTCCCTTCAAACACCATTACTAACTTAAGCATCGGAGGGGCATTAGCCAGGTTAATGCCCACCCCTAGCTAACGTTTTCTGCATGTAGAGACTAAAGGATCCCGATGCTCCAGGATCCTAACCTCTAAGGATCTCAAAATTTAAGGATCCAGACACTTAAGGATCGAGACTTTCAAGGATCCTGACCTATAAGGATTTTTACAGGTGTATATTCAGAAATCCTGATATCCAAAGGACAACTGGCACACAAGAATCTTGTGACTAAAAACATCTGATGATTCACGATATGAATCTCCTAAGAATAGAGACTGATCATCTCTCTCCTACGAATAAGGTTACTTAATCCCCTCTAAGGTTTAAAGAGTTAGTTACCTCTTTCTCACGAGTTAAGGTCCATACACCTCACTTGGATGCACGCTATCTAACTTTGGGATGTGAATAAGGGGATTATTTCATGCTTTAGTGATTTGGAAACCCTCTTATTTCTGAACATCAGTTAAGATCCTGAAGTTTGAATCTAAGGTTTATAACATTTACATGTTATCTTCAGTTGGGATTGTCCCCAGAAAATTCCTAAGGTTTATAACATTTACATGTTATCCTAAATTGGGATCTTCCCCAGAAAATTCCAAAGGCTTGTAACATTTACATGTTATCCTAAGTGGGGATCTTCCCCAAAAAATTCATAAGTTTTATAACATTTACTTGTTATCTTAAGTTGGGATCTTCCCCAGAAAAATGCATAAGGTTTTTATCATACGGTTTGGGATTTTCCCCAGTAATTCGCTAAGGATTATAACATTATCGTGTTACCTTAATTTGGGTTTTTTCCAAAAACTTTCCATAAAATCACGACATATGCTGAAGATAGGATACTGCCCAGAAAATAAACAAGATTCATGGCATTATCATGCAAAGACTTTCCTCAATGATAAAATTGAGGATCCTTCTTGAAGTTTGATAAGATAAAGTCAAATGAAGATCCTTCCCAACGAACTCCTAAAGCAAAGATCTCCTCGCATGAGGATCATACGAAGATACGGAAGTCATAAGATCCTTGTTAGGGCTAGGATCTCGGAACTACTTTGAGATCCTCAAGAACTCAGGAACCTCGAACCTCAGGATCCCAAATATTCTCCAGGATCCTGATTGATATTTTTTATTTATTTGTTTATAACAACTATATATTCTTTTGTCTTTCTCACATTTGTAGAAATAACTAGTCAAAGTCTCAACAAATTGTCACAACCATGCAAAAGACCCGGAGGACCAAGTCATGCAACGACTATAAGTTGATCTTGGAGGATCTTATAATTTTCTCAATTGTTGTTATTAACTTTAGACTATCTATATCACTTGTATTCATCGCATAACACACGCATTTTGATAGTTTTCTAGCACTTGTACTCATTATATTTTCTCTAGAATCATTCATTTCAATCAATAAAGTCATCAAGGTAGGTGATCATTATTACCACCCATGGTTTTGTGTCGGAGATCCTAGCAAGGATCAAGGGCTTTCGTTGTAAATCGCTTGTGTAAGCTTGTTCTAATTTCATTAATCACTTCACTAATAACACCACAGCCTCTCATACACTTTGGTTGATTTCCATTTAGTTGATTTTTTTACCAAAACAATTTGATGCCCACCGTGGGGCCATGATGTTCAAAATCCCTCAAAAAAGTCATGTCTACTCAGGTGACTCTGTCCTCCTCCTCAATTCCTCCCATTTCCTCTAAAAACCTTCTACTTCCACAAACAGGAGCTCCTAAGAAAGTCTCTGAAACACCAAAGAAAAATACATCTTCGGGTACCCCAGGACCCAAGGATCCTACTGTATTGATTTCCAACAACGATATCGTTGCCATAATAAAAAGACTAGAGCGACAAGTCGCCCAACAGTAGGAAATAATAGGACGATCCTCAAGGAAGTAGAAAGAGTGAGGCCAGAGATCCACAAGCCTCAAGAGGCAGTGCCCTTCTTCTTGCAGCCCAAGATCCTGAACTTTGATAGCTCATGATCCTCAGCAGTCCGCCGCGAGATAGGATTCTCAGTGCCAGCCTCTGTGCTTGCCTTGTGTGGGACTCTAAAAGACCAACCTATACGATTTAGGATCCTAACAAAACCTTTGTTACTCCTAATAATAAGGATCCTAGTAACTCCATCAATAATAATAATTTTACAACTAACTCAATGGATCTTGATACATGTTTAAGTCCAATCATGGCTAAGGAGCTACAAAAACTAAGGAAGATGATATCAAGCTGTCACACCCCGAAACCAATGGCGGAAACGTTTCGGGCGGAGGACGTCATGTAAAGTATCACAACCAATGTACATAGCAAGCATAGTAAACACATCCATTACATTACATAGGAATATTTACATTTGTTTGAAAGAAAAGTAATACGTGTTTTATATATATACCTCAGTACAAACAAAAGTAAAGACGAGACTTCTACACGCTCCATCTTCTCCAAAAGAAAGCGGGATACATATCTAACGTGAACCTGAGAATACAAGCAATTTTAGAAATATCAACATAAAGCTGGTGGGTTCATAAGCAGTTTGTTTCTTGTAAAAGAATGTGTTTCCTTTGGTTTTATGAAAAGTTGTTTCCCAAGAAAATCCCATATTTTCTTATAAAAGAAGTTTGTCGATTTCCATAAGATAAGAAAAACCCTGGTTATCACCAGTAAGATAAGAAAACCATAAGTTATGATCCCTGGATTACCCTCCAGTACGAAAGTAGGTAGTTTTTATTACGTAAAACTATACGTTAAGATCCCTGGAATACCCTCTAGTACGAAAGTAGGTAGTTTTATTACATAAAACTATAGAAGAAAGAAAGAAAGAAATCCGTGACCAAAGTTAGATTGTTTAATACGTATTATGAGTCGTATAACCATACTGATTTGACCCGTGACCTCCTTGACGTTCTTCAGGCGTCGATCGATTTCCAAAATGTGTCACCCCAGGCGTGCCCGCCTAACTGTAGCTAGTAGTTTAGGTGTGGAATTGTCAGTCCCGAATAGATCTATCCACAAATTTCACGTTCTCCCTCCAGGAGACTCTAGTTATACTTCCGGAAAGGATTTACTGGTACCCCGAAGGGTATAACGAAGACAAGTCTCACAAGCTAGTATTAAATAATTCACGGGATAATTGGTTGTTATCGAGTTTCGAAATCATTTTGAACAATGTAGAGTATAAATAATTAAATACAAAGTAATTATTTAGCATGATACTCTAGCTTAAACATGGATAAACTAAATCAGACATAGTTTATATATTGACTTTGCATGGAATCTGAATCCGTAAAACAAGTAATAAAGATCCCAAATTATTCCCATGATAATTTGAATGGTTTGATAAGTTCCCACGCTGTTTTGAAAACCATGTAATTATATTCAGAAAACGTCCCTAATGCTCCGCACAGTACAAAAGGGATAAAGTATCTAAAGTTTGTCAGAAAATTGTATAATTACATCAGTTTTTAAGTTAAGAAAACCTTTATGATTTGCTTGTATTCCCCCCCCCCCCCCCTTGAAAACATGAAAAACTCGGAAAAAGTGTAGGGGTATGAACTCACCGGTCGGGAAATGTGCCGGATAGGATGCTAAGTGTTGCAACCCGATATTTCAACTCTTTGTAATGCCCTAAAAGGTCAAGTATTGTAACCACTTTTGAGTTAATAAAATTAACTTTCATAATAAAATGTCCAAATAGTTCTATTTTAATTCCTTCTATGTTTAAACGTCTTTAAACCATGATCGTACGTAAAAAGAACGCCCAAATCCGACTTCGTATATTGAAGTTATGATTTTTCCAAGCTCAGCATAGCAACAAACAACTAAAAACTCGAATCAGAGATCGAACGACTTTTGGCTGGAATGAACTAAACGAGAATCGAAGGTCTCGACAATGGTATTTCAGCGGTAAAAAGTCTGGCAAAAACCAACGTCAGATAAAGAAGTTATGAATTTTTAAAGAAATTTCCTTAAACACGATGAGTTATAAAATAAATAATAAAAATAATTTCGGAATTTGCCAACAGAGTCTAAACGAAAGTTGTAGAGCGTAGTCTCACCTACGCGTGGATATAAAGACCATCGAAAACGGAGTTCGTATGAAAAAGATATGAATTTTTGAAGTTTATTAAATAAATTATATATTTATTTAATTCAAAAATCAAGCCTTATCCGAAGTGGAGTCAGTGTCCTCATCCGAGGTACGCGCTGCGTACTCCTGTACGCCCTGCGTACCCGAGGGCCTTGGCCTCTGATCGTCCATGTCGCCCTATGCGAGGCTACCGACCCGTCCGACCCGCCCGTCCGACCGACCCGTCTGACCCGCCGTCCCATCCGACCCGCCAGACTGATCCGTCCCATCCGAAGCCGAGGCAGTCGAGGCTTCGGTAATGCATGACGTACGCATACGCCCCGCGTACGAGGCTTCTCAGACCCTCCTATAAATAGCATGCGAGGGCTTCTGAGAAAAATGCTCATTTCTCTCCTTTCTTTCACGATATTGCCTCGTTTTCCGTGCCCGTCAAACCTGAAGCTCTGGTCTTTTTGCTCAAGTCCCGAGGGTCGATTTTACTCCCGAGATTCCCGAGAATCCCGAGAAAAATCCGTTTCCCGAGACGAAACTCTGCCCGGTTTTCCATCTCGCTATCTTCAAACTTTCAAGTGAGTTCATACCCCTTAATTTACCTTTTAAATGTTCTATAAAAATTTTTATATGCTTTCAAGGGGGGGATTACAAGTAAAACACACGAGTATTATCGTGTGTTACATAAAGAACTCTTTTATATGCTTTTATATATCCAAATCACATGCGATTTACAAACTTTATAAGGAACTTTCATATATATAACATATGTTAAAATAGCATTCTATCTTTTGAAATATAAATTTGTTGTAATGCATGTATAAACTAAACTTTTCTTAGATTATACTTATCATTCTTAGACTCTACACCAAAAATCTATGCTTTCATAACAAATGATTCCTTTTCTAGGTATTTCTAAACAAACGAGAACCACTTTTAGAAAACTATAATAGGTATAGTTTTACGAACAAATTTCTAACTCTTATGTACTAGAAACAAGAATTTCAAGATGTCACTTTCGTATACAAGAACAAACGTAACATTTTAACAAGTAGATCTGTTTTTATACCACGGTTTTGTGAGACACTAACTTCATGTATGTTCGAGTACACATTTCAAGTCCTGTATTATATACCAGAATCCCTTGGAGGGGGAGCATGGTGTTTGTGTATAGATCTATACGGGCTTGACAACCCGCGCCCTGACTGTTAGCTGCAGTCCACCGTTTGGGGTGACAAACGTCATAACATTCCAACGCCTGAAGAACGTTGTGTATAGGCATTCCGAGTCAATAGTATGGTTATAAAACTCACATGGGGTATTAAAAATGCATTTACTTACAAGGTTTTCAAACACATTGGTTATTTTACACTTACATACATTTTTAGAAACAAACGTTGGTCTTGAGTGAAGGCTACTTTTATACTAGTAGAAAATATAGGATTTTCTAAACACAAACAAACAAAGACAAAACATTTCATTTCATACAAACATTGTCATTTAAATACTTATGAAACTCACCAGCTTAAATGCTGATCTACTCTTTCAAAATTACTTGTATGTCCCAGGAAATCAGTAATTTCAGGTATTCATTATGCTTTTGATGAAGGGATGCTGCGGCGCCAGTTAAATCTCGTATTTTTGACATCATATTGTAATTATTTTTGAACATGTAACTTTTGACAAATGTAAACTTTCAATTATATATATGATGGTTGTATTGCTTTCTTTACTATGTATTCAATTGTTACGTTACCACATGAAGTCATCCGCCCCCGAATGTTTCCGCCATTCAGGTTTAGGGGTGTGACAGATTGGTATCAGAGCAATGTTTATAGTGAACTAAGTATATCGAACCACATAAGATATACAAACTATAAATGCTTAAGGGACTAATACTCTCTGACAAAACAAATTTTCTTTTTACGCTTAAGCAGCATTGCGTTCAACTTAAATTGATAGTTCATTTAAGTACAATTACATGCATACCACAAATTATTTTCATGTTACCCAACTATACAAGTATTTAGAAAAGTTGACACTACGATTGAGACTTGATATATGTAATCAGATTTTGGACAAATATAGCGTGATCAACTATATTTGCCCAAGATTGGACCAACGTATATCGAGGAATGATCGTAGTAAGCAACAAGTCAAAACTTACCAAACCATTACTAGAATCAAACACAAGAATTTAAATACTATAGGAGTATTTGCTATCTAAACTAGTTTAACTTACATGTTTTGCATGTTTCAAGTTTATTCCATTCTTATAACCCTATTTCTCGTATAGTCAAATGGCTGGATTTCACCACCCTGGCGACCCCTACTTTCCCAACCAAGGCAACGGAGGATGGATCGAAGATGATCCCGAAGAGGACGAGGAACCCATAGAAGTGGGTGATGACTCCGGTACCGACTCAGAGCCGGAAGTTATCGATCCACCACCCATTCAACCTCCCATCTTCGTAAGGAACTTTCAAGGACCGACTCCCGTCTGGGGAAGTCACCTCCACCATTGGAGCCAACAACAAAACCTACGCCCTCCCTACGGCATGTGCCGGGACTTCTATGATGTCCGAGGCGGAGGTTCGGCTGATCGAGCACTCCCAGTAATGGTGGGTAAGTTAGCCAATCAGTCCTATCAGTCTGGAGTTCAAGCTAGTCGACTCCGGGATGTCAACGTGGAAGTGCAGGTTCACACTTCTGACATCCGTAGGCTGGACAAGATACAAGACAATGCTCAACTCCAAACCGAAGCATTTCAAGTGCAAATGATTGCAGCCCTCGCTGAACTGAGGGAACAACAAGCCGCTTTTGATAGGCGTCTAATGGAGTCGAAGCAATCAGATGCGGAGTCAAGCTCCAAGTGCAACATACGTCGCAAGTAGTGCTTGTCAAAGACTCAAATTTTGTTATAGCTTAGGACATCGGCTAAAAGTCTTTAAATTTCTCGAACTATGTAATCGGAGACCCTTATAGGGGTCAAATTTTCATGATTATTGTAACAACTTTTATATTAATATAAGTGACACTATTATTACTATGTTAAGTATTTCGTTCAAACCTTGAAAGGTCTTTGTGAAACCAAATACTTGTTTCATACCTTCAGTCTTACAAATAACTTTCATTCTTCTATTTTAAGACTCATACTATCATCTGTTGTTGAACTATAGCGATTTAGTTCATGAGACACATACATTTTCTATTCTATGAAATTATTATCCTTGTCTTTTCAACCTATAGTTGAAGGATGCCTCCGCGTAGGAATCCAAGGCGAAACAACGGTGAGGAAGCACCTGTACCACCACCACCTCCACCACCTCAATTTGATGCTATTATGTTTCAAGCAGCAGTCACCGCAGCGGTGGCAGCTGCCATGTCACAGATCAATAACTCGAGTACTAATGGCTCGGGATTTGGCACACACCTATCCAACCATGGCGAGAGTCATGGACCACCTCGAGAATGCACCTATAAGGACTTCACCAATGCCAAGCCTCAGATGTTTTATGGAACTGGTGGTGTGATGGCCCTGAGGCAGTGGATTGAAAGGACGGAGGCAGTCTTTGAAATCTGCTCCTGTCCCGAGCACAGCAAAGTCAAATTTTCAAATTTCACCCTTATTGATAAAGCTTTAACTTGGTGGAATGGCCACGTTAAAGTACTTACCCTAATCGTGGCCAACTCCATAAGCTGGGAGAGCATGAAAACCATGATGATGAGAGAATACTGCCCACGGGGAGAGATTCAAAAGCTCGAACACGAACTATGGACTCTTGGAATGGTTGGTACTGACATCGCTACTTATACCAACAGATTCTGCGATCTGGCAATCCTTTGTCCTGATATGATTGCTCCCGAGAGCAAGAAAATAGAAAGGTACATCTGGGGACTGACGCCCCAAATTCGATCAAGCGTGTTAGCTTCCAAACCTGACACCTTTGAAAGTGCTAAGGAACTGGCACAATTTCTGATTGACTACGGAGGTCATCAGAACTCAACCACTTCTGCACCAGAACCACAGAAAGGAAACAACAACAACAACAACTACAATAACAACAACAACAATAGCAGGAAGAGAGTGTGGAATAAAGGGAAGGGTGGGTCTTCCCAAGAATACGCAAAGAAACAACTGGTTTCAGTGAATGCTGCCACTGTACCTGCTATAGCTCCTACAAATACCTACCCAACAAAGCCTTATATAGGTAACCTCCCAAAGTGCACCAAATGCAATTACCACCACCATGGACCTTGTCGGGAAATGCAGTGCGCCAATTGCAATAGGAAAGGACACACAACCCGTTTCTGCAAGGACCCCGCAAAGCCGATCACTCAAGTTCCCAGTGCGGGTGTAGGACAGACTTGCTATGGTTGTGGCGAGGTGGGCCACTACAAGAGGAACTGTCCTAAGGTAGCAGGCACCGGCGGTGTGGGACGAGTTTTGGCAATAGGCCACGACGAAGCTGTAGCTGACCCAACTATAGTTGCTGGTACGTTCCTTCTCGATAATTCATATGCATGCATATTATTCGATAGTGGAGCGGAGAGAAGCTTCGTGAGTCAAAACTTTATTCATTTACTTAAACCCAAACCTAGCAAGTTAGAAAAATCATTCACGGTAGAGATGACCAATGGAAAAACCGAAAACACTAACTGCATATACATGGGTTGTACGTTAACTTTAGACGGCCATTCTTTCCCAATCAATCTCATGCCGGTCCAAATTAAAAGTTTCGACATCATAGTCGGCATGGATTGGCTGAGCCTTCTTCGCGCCAACATCATGTGCTTTGAAAAAGCAGTTCGTCTTAATCTCCCTAACAACGAAACATTAGTTATCTACGGCGACAAGTCTAGTACAAACCTTCGCATCATTTCGTGCATCCAAGCTCGCAAGTGCTTGCGGAAGGATTGTCGAGCATTCCTAGCGCACATCGTTGATACAAGTCAAGAACCGAAGGACATCAAGAGCATCTTGGTAGTACGCGACTTTCCCGATATCTTTCCAGAAGAACTACCAGGATTACCACCGCAACGCCAAGTCGAGTTCAGAATCGACTTAGTTCCAGGAGCTACCCCAGTAGCGAAGTCGCCTTATCGTCTTGCACCAGTAGAGATGCAGGAACTTTCCATTCAACTTAATGAACTCCTTCAAAAAGGATTCATAAGACCAAGTTTCTCACCTTGGGGAGCACCGGTCTTGTTTGTAAAGAAGAAAGACGGATCGTTCCGTATGTGCATCGACTGTAGAGAGCTGAACAAACTTACTGTCAAGAACCGTTATCCTCTACCCCGTATTGACGACCTATTCGATCAACTTCAAGGGGCGAACTACTTCTCAAAGATAGACCTACGATCCGGATATCACCAATTACGAGTTCTAGAGGGGGACATTCCAAAGACAGCTTTCCGAACTCGTTATGGACACTACGAATTTGTAGTGATGCTGTTCGGATTAACCAATGCACCAGTAGTATTTATGGACCTAATGAATAGGGTATGCCGCCCTTACTTGGATCATTTCGTCATCGTCTTTATCGATGATATACTTATCTACTCCCGAAGTGAGGAAGAGCATAGTCAGCACCTACGAAAAGTCCTAGAAACACTGCGAACGGAGAAACTCTATGCGAAGTTCTCTAAATGCGAATTTTGGATTCGAAGAGTCGAATTTTTAGGCCACGTTGTTAGCGAGAAAGGTATACACGTGGACCCCTCCAAAATTAAGGCCATTGAGAACTGGTCGGCACCAAAGACACCTACAGAAATTCGTCAATTTCTAGGTCTAGCTGGCTACAATCGCAGATTCATAAAGAACTTTTCGAGCATTGCGAAACCTCTTACTACATTAACCCAAAAAGGCGTGGCCTTTGACTGGGAAGCGAAACAAGAGAAGGCATTCTAGACACTAAAGCAGGCCTTGTGCACCGCACCGATACTATCCCTCCCCGAAGGGATAGAAGACTTCGTAGTGTATTGCGATGCGTCAAATCAAGGACTTGGTTGTGTTCTTATGCAGAGAGGGAAGGTTATCGCTTATGCCTCCCTACAGCTTAAGACACACGAAGTGAACTATACGACACACGATCTCGAGTTAGGAGCAGTGGTATTTGCTCTGAATATCTGGAGACACTACTTATACGGAACAAAGAGTACTATTTTCACCGATCACAAGAGCCTTCAACACATTTTCGATCAGAAGGAACTCAACATGGGAAAACGACGATGGGTTGAGTTACTAACTGACTACGAATGCGAAATTCGTTATCATCCTGGCAAGGACAACGTAGTAGCTGACGCCCTCAGTCGAAAGGAATACACTGGTCGGAGGGTCAAATCTCTGACTATGACTATCCATTCCCACTTATCCACTCAAATTAAGGAGGCACAAATGGAAGCTTTGCAACCTGAAAATATGGCGAGTGAATCCCTGCGAGGAATGGAAAAGAATCTAGAAGTCAAGGGTGGCGGAGCCTACTATCTCATGGACCGAATCTGGACCCCGAAACATGGTGGTTTCAGAAACGTAGTCATGACCGAAGCTCACAACTCAAGGTATTCCGTTCACCCGGGTTCAGATAAAATGTATCTGGATCTTAAGAAACTGTACTGGTGGCCTAACATGAAAGCAGAAATTGCTACCTTCGTAGGTAAATGTAACAACCCGAAATTTCATATCACTTCTTGTACCTCAACTTGTAATCCAATTCGATCAACCAAACGTCATTTTCAATTTCGTTTCCAGTTTTGCCATTTTATTTAGTCATTAGTTTATATTGACCTAAAATGACTTAATGGGTGTCTTAATACGTTTAGAAATCATTTTAACACCCCACTTTAGTGATCGGAATAATTATAGAATCGGCCATATTGAGTCACGACAATTTGGTCGGGTATGACCAAAAGCCTCACTTAACGTCAGTATCGGGTAAAATTTCATCGTGTCCAATTCCCGAACACTATATAAAGTGTTTTAAGACTTCATTTGAAGCCTTTGGCCAATTTCTCACTAAACTCTCACAACCTCTCTCCTCAAGCTAGAATTAAGGTCCAAATCTCAAGTTTAAGGCTTCAAATCTTTAAGGTAACCTCCCTAGCATGTTATTCAACATCTTTAGCCTTCAAATTGATGAATTAATTGAGTTTTGGGACCAAGAACATGAGTTTACGGCCAAGGAGCAAGCTTGGGACGTAAACTCCATTAAATGGGGTTTTTAAGCCAAATTACCCTTCCAAATCAAAGTTGGGACTTAGATATGACTATAAGGCTTGCAAATCTAGACCTAAAACAATTGGAACATGAATTATGAGGGACAAAAGAGAGTTTACGGCCAAGGTATGTTCTTGGGCCGTAAACTCCTCTTAAATGGGGATTTAGTGCCTTAAAACATGTCAAAATGCTTTCAAACTCAACCAATGGCCTTGTGGTAAAATCTAGATGCATCTAAAAATAGTTTAAAGGTTTGAAACATATCAAAAATGTCATTTATAGGAGTTTACGGCCTAGGAACACACCCTTGGCCGTAAACTCATAAAAATCATGTTAATGATGCATCAAATACACTCATATGGCTTGTATAAATTTCTAGAATCACATGTGATTGTTTTAAGCATCAAAAACTAACTTTTTCATGGGTATAAGAGAGTTTACGGCCTTAGAACATACCTCTAGGCCGTAAACTCCAAAAAGTGTGATGAATGATGTTCTAAATCCATAACAAGGCTTGGAAAATTAACTAGAATCACATGTGATTGTCCTTTGAAGCTCAAATTAATTTTCCTTGGCCATAGGTGAGTTTACGGCTGTAAACTCTTATGGGGTGGCCGTAAACTCCCAATTAAGTGTTAAAATTTCATTCCAAATGTTCCAAGGCATTTTAGATAATCCATTCTAGCAATCCCCATGTCCATTTAAGCCCTTAAACCATCAAAAACACACCAACATGAGTTTACGACCGTAAAATCATGTGTGGGTGTGTTTTGTGGTTGTAAAATCATTTAAATGTTTACTTATGGAGAGTAAGCTCAAGTCCCAAGTCCCTAGTGCCATTACACGTCCGAAGATATCACCCGGGTCACTCCAAACGCTCATTTTGAGGTGTTTAACCTCGTTGGAGTGTAATGTTCCATATGATTAGTGAATGTATCCTTAATTGTATATATATGGACATTATTTCATTTTACATAAGGACATCGCGAGTAAACAATCCTCGAATCAACGTCTAGTATCCAAAACCGACACATTCCCGAGTCCGGTGAGTTCATACCCCTACCCTTTTCACTGTTTTTCACTGTTTTCAGGGGGGAACACAAGCAAAGTACAAGGGTTTTCTTGTACTCAAAAATTATTTTCATGTGTATACTTCACATTTCATATGCTTTTAATATTGATTACACAACTGATAACGAGTTGAATACACAGATTACTTAAACATTTATTTGTGAAATGAGTTTTATAAACTGTTATGTTTTATATATTTCACAAATGGTTTCCACATTTTATCAGTTAAAAGCATGACTTATAACACATGAATAATATATTTCGTACACTGTCCTGTCCTCGGTAACATTCCACAGAAATACGTGAATGGAGGATTACCCTATTATTACTAGTAAATTTGTTATTCCGTATGATTGGAGACACGTCCTCGGCAAACACTCCACAGAGATACGCGAGTGGAGGACTACACCCGTAACCAGAATCTCTGGAATTTAGAGAGCGTGACTTGAGTGTATAGATATATATGGGGCTGACTACCCCACACCTGGCTGCTAGCTATAGCCGAACCGAAATGGTTCAAATGTGACGAAAGTCATAAGGATTGTGGACCACTTATTGCCACAAGGCTGTGGACTACTTATTGCCACAGGTTCAGTCTTTAGTATGGTTATGGAACTCGCAACTAGGATAACAGAGATTTACTTATAGTAATAATGAACCACATACTACATTTTACAGATAACCAGGATTTAGTTTACATCTTTTACAAATGATAACCAACATTCAGGAAGGTATGGGACCTTCCTGGGAAATTTTGTACATCATCAGGTCTAACAGAATACATCTTTCACATTGAAAACCAACATATAGGAAAGCATGGGGCATTCCTGGGTAACATACACATAATTAGAAAAGAGTAACCAACTGAATAACATTACAATTTTTACAATAACTAACAACTCAGGAAAGTATGGGACTTTCCTGGGAATACACTGGTACATAAAAGGAATAGAACAATAAAATGGATAATCCAACTATACTTTAGTTTTGTGATACAACAACCAACTTTTAAGAAAATATGGGATTTTCTTGGAGTGTGTTACATTTTCAGAAACAGAAAGGAAACATAAACATTTTCACAAAACAAAACTGCTTATGAACTCACCAGCGTTATGCTGATTTTCAAACTGCTTGTGTTCCCAGGTCAACGATAGTACAGGTACCCGAAGACTTACTTGGTTCAGGATCGTGTGCGTGCAAGACTCGTTCGTTTTGTTTATATCTATAATATATATATATATATATATATCACAACTGTATAAACTGTGTCTTTTGAAACAAATTGTAAAACTCTTAATATGTAATGTAATGTTTGTTTCACTTTACTTACTATGTACATTGGATTTGATACTCAACGTGGAGTCAACCCCGGAAATGTTTCCGCCTATGGTTTTTGGGGTGTGACAGTAAATGTCTTACTTGCGCTAAGGTTAAGGTCGAGTATCAGAAACCGTCAGGATTACTACAACAACCAGAGATACCAGAATGGAAATGGGAGCGGATTACTATGGATTTCATAACCAAGTTACCTAAGACGACAAGTGGACTCGATACCATATGGGTCATTGTCGACAGATTGACCAAATCCGCGCATTTCCTACCCATCAAGGAGACTGACCAAATGGAGAAGCTTACAAGAACTTACTTAAGGGAAGTAGTGCGACTGCATGGTGTTCCGATATCCATTATCTCCGATAGAGATAGTAGATTCACTTCAAGATTCTGGCAGTCACTACAAAGTTCCCTGGGGACTAGGCTTGACATGAGTACAGCTTACCACCCACAAACAGACGGACAAAGTGAGAGAACGATACAAACTTTAGAAGACATGTTGAGAGCCTGTGTGATTGAATTTGGAAAGGCATGGGATATGCATTTACCCCTTGTCGAATTTTCATACAACAATAGTTATCATACAAGCATAAAGGCTGCTCCGTTTGAAGCCCTCTATGGTCGAAAGTGCAGATCCCCTCTATGCTGGACTGAAGTTGGCGATACCCAGTTAGCTAGAGGAAGAGTTCCTGAAAGCACTCTCACCGGTTCGGAAATCATACGAGAAACGACAGAGAAGATCGTTCAGATTCGTGAACGATTGAAAGCCTCTAGAGACCGACAGAAAAGCTACGCTGACCAAAGGAGGAAACCTTTGGAATTCTAGGTAGGAGACCACGTCTTATTAAAGGTCTCACTGTGGAAGGGTTTAATACGCTTTGGAAAGCGTGGGAAACTAAATCCAAGATACATAGGACCCTTCGAGATTCTTGCCAGAATCGGCCATGTGGCTTACAAGCTTAACCTACCGTGCGAACTTAGTAACATCCATCCAACCTTCCACGTCTCAAACTTGAAAAAGTGTCTGTCCGACGAGACTCTTGTTATTCCACTCGATGAGATCGAGATCAACGAGAGCCTCAACTTTGTGGATGAACCAGTAGAAATCATGGACCGAGAGGTCAAACAAACAAAACAAAGTCGCATACCCATCGTGAAGGTTCGCTGGAACGCCAAGCGGGGACCTGAATTCACATGGGAACGCGAAGATTAGATGAAACAAAAGTACCCTCATCTCTTTCATGTTCACTAGTATCTTTACTACTTTAAATTTCGGGACGAAATTCTCTCTAACGGGGGGATGATGTGGCAACCCGATATTTCAACTCTTTGTAATGCCCTAAAAGGTCAAGTATTGTAACCACTTTTGAGTTAATAAAATTAACTTTCATAATAAAATGTCCAAATAGTTCTATTTTAATTCCTTCTATGTTTAAACGTCTTTAAACCATGATCGTACGTAAAATGAACGCCCAAATCCGACTTTGTATATTGAAGTGATGATTTTTCCAAGTTCAGCATAGCAACAGACAGCTAAAAACTCGAATCAGAGATCGAACGAGTTTTAGCCGGAATGACCTAAACGAGAATCGAAGGTCTCGACAATGGTATTTCAGCGATAAAAAGTCTGGCAAAAACCGACGTCAGATAAAGAAGTTATGAATTTTTAAAGAAATTTCCTTAAACACGATGAGTTATAAAATAAATAATAAAAATAATTTCGGAATTTGCCAACGGAGTCTAAACGAAAGTTGTAGAGCGTAGTCTCACCTACGCGTGCATATAAAGACCATCAAAAACGGAGTTCGTATGAAAAAGATATGAATTTTTGAAGTTTATTAAATAAATTATATATTTATTTAATTCAAAAATCAAGCCTTATCCGAAGTGGAGTCAGCGTCCTCATCCGAGGTACGCCCTGCGTACCCGAGGGCCTTGGCCTCTGATCGTCCATGTCGCCCTATGCGAGGCTACCGACCCGTCCGACCCGTCCGACCCGCCGTCCCATCCGACCCGCCAGACTGATCCGTCCCATCCGAAGTCGAGGCAGTCGAGGCTTCGGTCATGCATGACGTACGCGTACGCGCTGCGTACGAGGTTTCTCAGACCCTCCTATAAATAGCATGCGAGGGCTTCCGAGAAAAATGCTGATTTCTCTCCTTTCTTTCACGATATTGCCTCGTTTTCCGTGCCCGTTCAAACCCGAAGCTCTGGTCTTTTTGCTCAAGTCCCGAGGGTCGATTTTACTCCCGAGATTCCCGAGAATCCCAAGAAAAATCCGTTTCCCGAGACGAAACTCTGCCCGGTTTTCCATCTCGCTATCTTCAAACTTTCAAGTGAGTTCATACCCCTTAATTTACCTTTTAAATGTTCTATAAATTCTTTTATATGCTTTCAAGGGGGGGATTACAAGTAAAACACACGAGTATTATCGTGTGTTACATAAAGAACTCTTTTATATGCTTTTATATATCCAAATCACATGCGATTTACAAACTTTATAAGGAACTTTCATATATATAACATATGTTAAAATAGCATTCTATCTTTTGAAATATAAATTTGTTGTAATGCATGTATAAACTAAACTTTTCTTAGATTATACTTATCATTCTTAGACTCTACACCAAAAATCTATGCTTTCATAACAAATGATTCATTTTCTAGGTATTTCTAAACAAACGAGAACCACTTTTAGAAAACTATAATAAGTATAGTTTTACGAACAAATTTCTAACTCTTATGTACTAGAAACATGAATTTCAAGATGTCACTTTCGTATACAAGAACAAACGTAACATTTTCCCAAGTAGATCTGTTTTTATACCACGGTTTTGTGAGACACTAACTTCATGTACGTTCGAGTACACATTTCAAGTCCTGTATTATATACCAGAATCCCTAGGAGGGGGAGCATGGTGTTTGTGTATAGATCTATACGGGCTTGACAACCCACGCCCTGACTGTTAGCTGCAGTCCACCGTTTGGGGTGACAAACGTCATAACATTCCAACGCCTGAAGAACGTTGTGTATAGGCATTCCGAGTCAATAGTATGGTTATAAAACTCACATGGGGTATTAAAAATGCATTGATTTACAAGGTTTTCAAACACATTGGTTATTTCACACTTACATACGTTTTTAGAAACAAACATTGGTCTTGAGTGAAGGCTACTTTTATACTAGTAGAAAATATAGGATTTTCTAAACACAAACAAACAAAGACAAAACATTTCATTTCATACAAACATTTTCATTTAAATACTTATGAAACTCACCATCTTAAATGCTGATCTACTCTTTCAAAATTACTTGTATGTCCCAGGAAATCAGTAATTTCAGGTATTCATTACGCTTTTGATGAAGGGATGCTGCGGCGCCAGTTAAATCTCGTATTTTTGACATCATATTGTAATTAGTTTTGAACATGTAACTTTTGACAAATGTAAAATTTCAATTATATATATGATGGTTGTATTGCTTTCTTTACTATGTATTCAATTGTTACGTTACCACATGAAGTCATCCGCCCCCGAATGTTTCCGCCGTTCAGGTTTGGGGGTGTGACACTAAGTGTCAGTTTAGGTCTTGAACACGCGCGAGGATCCTATGTAACATGAGGAGATACATAATTGTTTCTAATTAGACTTTGAACTACTAATTAAGTAAGATAATACACTCCGAGGCGCGAAAACACTTTATCTCAAGTGTTAGGAATGATCCGGGTTGCATCTAAGGGAGTGTATGGCCTAGATAGGGAGTTTACTCTTCAAGAGTAAACTCTTAGGGGAGATTACGGCCCATAGACCATATCCCCATGAGTTTACGGCCGTAAACTCATGGGTGGTGTGTTCTTGGTTGCTCAAAGGCCTTATAACACTTGGGAAATTAAGCTAGGTTCAATTCTAGGGCATAGGAAGAGATTAAATCATCAAATGGACCATTTATGGGAGTTTACGGTTGTAAACATAGAGTTTACGGTCGTAAACTCTTACTTATCCCTTCCTTTTGTGTTTTGATGGTTCTAGGTTAAGCACACATGATTCTAGTCCAATATACAAGCCATGGAAGGAAGTTAGGGCACCATTTGACCTCCTTAGAGGAGTTTACGGCCAAGGGACCATTCCTTGGGGGGTTTACGACTGTAATCTCCTAAGGTCATGGTTTCCTTGATGTTTAGGGTCCCTACTTCGATGGTGGTTGATTCTAGACATTATTCTAAGCCATAGGAGGTGTTTAAGGGGCAATTTAACACCTTAAATGGTGTTTACGGTCTATGAATGAGTGTTTACGGTCCAAGAATGTTCTTGGGCCATAAAATCTCGTTTACTCCCCAAATGATAAGATTTTGGTGTTCTAAACTCGTACATGCAAGTCCCTAAGTCATAGCTAAGCACTAGGAATGAATTGGAAGGGTTTTGGGGCTTCAAAACCCCATTTATGGGTGTTTATGGTTTTGGGCTGTTCTAGGGCTGTAAACACACGATTTTCATACATTTGGATGATTTAAACACAGATTTGCATGTTAAACAAGCTACACAACAAGCTAGGATAGGTCACTTACCAATTTGGAGCTTGAAAGGGGTGTTTTTGGATCAAAATCACTTGTAGAGAGAGAGTAGAGAGAGAGAGAGGGTGTTAAGAGGGTGGAAAAGCTTCAACTGTGACCACTCAATCCCTTATATAGGGGTTGAGTTTGCGGCCCGGTGGGAATATACCCGATACCGACGTTAAACGGAGCTTATGGTCGTACCCGATTAAATGTTCGTAACCCGACGTGATCGTGAATTAGAAAATTTTGAAAAGAATAACAATGGCGTTTCACGTGTTTTAAATGCGTTCCGACACTTACGAAGTCAGCATAAAAGTCTTAATTCAATTAACCTAATTCAAAACGTTAACGGAACAATTTGATAAAGACGGGTTTTATTGACGGAAACGGGTTACAATGACGGGATAAATTTCAAGTTGTCACATTATCCCCCCGTTAGAGGGAATTTTGTCCCAATTTAGAATTAAGATACAAATCATGGATTTTGAAAGAGATGCAGATATTTCTATTTCATCGAGTCTTCGCGCTCCCAAGTGAATTCAGGCCCCCGTTTGGCATTCCAGCGAACCTTCACTATCGTGATGCGGCTTTGTTTCGTACGTTTGATTTCTCGATCCATGATTTCGATTGGTTCTTCCATAAAGTTCAGGATCTCATTGATCTCGATCTCATCAAGAGGGATCACGAGGATTTCATCGGATAGACACTTTTTAAGATTTGAAACGTGGAAGACAGGATGGATGTTGCTAAGCTCTTGAAGTAGTCGGAGTTTATAGGCTACGGGACCGATCCTAGCGAGGATCTCGAAAGCTCCTACGTACCTCGGGTTAAGTTCCCGCGCTTTCCAAAGCGTATCATCCCTTTACAGGGCGAGACCTTCAACAGGATACGATCTCCAACCTGGAATTCCAAGGGTTTCCGTCGTTTATCGGCGTAACTTTTTTGTCTGTCTCGTGAAGCTTTCAGTCGTTCTCAGATCTGGATGATCTTCTTGGTGGTTTCATGGATGATTTCAGGACCAATGAGAGCACTATCGAGGACTCGACTCTTGGCTAGCTGCGTGTCTCCTACCTCGGCCCAGCACAGAGGGGATCTCCACCTACGACCGTAGAGGGCTTCGAACGGGGCAGCCTTGATGCTGGTGTGGTAGCAGTTGTTATACGAGAACTCGATCAAGGGTAAATGGGTGTCCGACGACTTTCCAAAATCAATGACACATGCTCTCAGCATGTCTTCCATGGTCTGGATAGTTCTCTCACTCTTTCCGTCTGTCTGAGGATGATAAGTCGTACTCATATCCAACTTAGTTCCAAGAGCTTTCTGAAGGGACTGCCAAAACCTTGAGGTAAACCTGCTATCTCAATCGAAGATAATGGACACAGGCACACCATGCAGTCGGACTATCTCTTGGATGTAGATTTGCGTGAGTCTTTCCATCTTGAATGATTCTTTAATCGGAAGGAAGTGAGCAGATTTTGACAATCGGTCGACAATTACCCAAATGGTATCGTACCCACTCGGAGATTTGGGTAACTTGGTGAGGAAATCCATAGTAATCATCTCCCATTTCCACTCAGGTATCTCGGGCTGCTGGAGCAGACCCGAGGGCTTCTGATAGTCGACCTTTACTTTGGCACAAATCAGACACTTGCCCACGAAGGTAGCGATTTCGGCTTTCATGTTTGGCCACCAGTATTGTTTATTGAGATCCATGTACATCTTATCTGAACCCGGTTGCACAGAGTATCTGGTCTTGTGACCTTCGTTCATAACAACTTCCCTGAAACCTTCGAACTTTGGGGTCCAGATTCGATCCATGAAATAGTAGACTCCGTCACCTCTTATCTCAAGTTTCTTATCCATTCCTCTCAAGGCTTCGTTCGAAACCTCTCTGGTTTTATGGCTTCCAACTGAGCTTCTCGGATTTGCACGGATAAGTGGGAATGGATGGTCATTGTCAGTTTCTTCACTTTGTGGCTTGAACTCTCCTTTCAGCTAAGGGCATCTGCCACCACATTGGCCTTGCCGGGATGGTAGCAGATTTCGTATTCATAATCACTGAGCAACTCTACCCATCTCCGTTGTCTCATGTTTAAGTCTTTCTGATCGAAGATATGATGTAGGCTCTTATGGTCGGTGAAGATCGTGCACTTGGTTCTGTAGAGATAATGTCTCCAAATCTTCAGTGCAAAGACCACTGCTCCTAGCTCTAGGTCGTAAGTTGTATAGTTAAATTCATGTGCCTTCAGCTGTCTCGATGCATAAGCAATAACTTTTCCTCTCTGCATAAGCACACAGCCTAAGCCCTGATTGGACGCGTCGCAATAGACAACGAAATCCTCTGTCCCTTCGGGCAGGGACAAGATAGGTGCGCTGCACAAGGCTCGCTTCAATGTTTGGAAGGCAGTGTCTTGCTTTTCACTCCAACAAAATGGTACACCTTTTTGTGTCAGAGTGGTTAGGGGTTTGGCGATTCTAGAAAAATTATGGATGAATCTGCGATAGTAGCCGGCGAGACCAAAGAACTGACGGATTTCTGTGGGTGTCTTCGGTGCCGACCAATTCTTTATCGCCTTGATTTTGGACGGTTCCACGTGTATACCCTCCTCACTTATCACGTGACCTAGGAAGGTTACCTTCCGAATCCAGAATTCACACTTGGAGAATTTCGAGTATAGCTTCTCCGTTATAAGTGTTTCCAGCACTAACCTCAAGTGTTGTTTGTGATCTTCTTTGCTTCTGGAATAGACAAGTATGTCGTCAATGAACACGATGATGAACTTGTCTAGAAAGGGACGACACATCCGGTTCATCAGGTCCTGAACAATGTCGGTGCGTTGGTTAGACCGAAGGGCATCACTACAAACTCGTACTGCCCATATCGAGTCCTGAATGCTGTTTTGGAAACATCACTCTCATGAACTCGTAGCTGATGGTACCCTGATCTAAGGTCTATCTTCGAGAAATAGATGGCTCCCTGAAGTTGATCGAAAAGGTCATCAATTCAAGGAAGAGGATATCGGTTTTTGACGGTCAACTTATTCAGCTCACGGTAGTCTATACACATCCGAAAGGATCCATCTTTCTTCTTTACAAACAATAACGGGGCTCCCCAGGGTGAGGAACTCAGGCTAATGAACCCTTTACTAAGTAGCTCATTGAGCTGGTTGGATAACTTCTGCATCTCTGCTGGAGCTAAGAGATATGGAGACTTGGCTGTAGGATTTGCTCCGGGAATTAGGTCGATGCGAAACTCGACTTGGCGTTCGGGAGGGATTCCCGGGAGCTCTTCGGGAAAGACATTAGGAAAGTTGTAGTCTTCGGGGATGCTCTGGAGGTCTTTAACTTCCTGTTTCTCGTTTACCACATGGGCTAGGAATGCGCAGCACTCCTTTCGCAGAAGTTTTTGAGCTTTGATGCAGGAAATGATGCGAAGATTGGAGCTAAGTTTATCGTCGTAGATCATGAGGGTCTGGCCAGAGGGGAGATTGAGACAGATGGCTTTCTCGTAACAAAGGATATCAGCATGATTGGGACTCAACCAATCCATACCAATGATAACATCAAAGCTCTTTATGGAAACTGGCATTAGGTTAATGGGAAAGGAATGATCATTCAGAGTAAGGGTACAACCTATGAATATATTGTTAGCGTTCTCTTTCTCACCGTTATCCATCTCGATGGTAAACATTTCAATTAATGGTTGAGGATTAGGTTTAAGAAGATGTTTGAATGAATGGCTAACAAAACTCCGTTCAGCACCAGAATCGAAAAGGATGCAAGCATAAGAGTTGCGAGAAGGAACGTACCCGAGACAACGGTAGGATCGGCGACTGCTTCATCTCGTCCCATAGTTAGAACTCTCCCGGTGTTGCCAGTTTTTACTGCCTTGGGGCAGTTTTGCTTGAAATGCCCGACTTCACCGCAACCGTAACAGGCCTGACTGACACCTGCTCCGGAAGCTTGATTGGTTGGTTGGGCTGGGTTTCTACAGTTTCGAGCAATGTGGCCCTTCTTGCCACAGTTGTTGCAGAGTTTTTCATGACAAGGCCCGGGAGTACGATGGTGGTAATTGCACTTGTCGCACCAGGGGAGGGTACCAGTGTATCCACTAGTAGGAGCTTGAGTTGTAGGAGCGGCGGCAGGAGTTGTAGCAGCGTGAACTGCCACAGTTTGCTGTTTCTTCGAGGATCCTTGCGAACCCTGAACCTTCCATTTGTTCCAGAACTTCTTTTTATTTTCACCGCTCCCTTTAGCCGGTTCAGGAGCGGTGGCCACTTCCTCGAGATCGTCACCATGATTGATCAGAGTTTGCGCCAAGCATTTAGCGCTGTCAAATGTGTTTGGCTTCGTAGCCAAAACATTTCCCTTGGTTGGTTGGGTCAGCCGCCAGATAAATCTTTCAATCTTTTTGCTTTCCGGGGTAACGATTCCCGGACAGAGAAGCGCTAGGTCATCAAATCTGGAGGTGTAAGCGGCGATATCGGAAACCTTCATCTTCAGGTTCCAGAGTTCATGTTCCAGCTTCTGCATTTTGTCCCGTGGGTAGTATTCAGCAAGTAGAAGCTCTTTCATGCTCTCCTAATCCATAGCATTGGCTACAAGCAGGGTTAAGTATTTGACTCGGCCATTCCACCAAGTCAGGACTTTATCGATGAAAGTGCAGGCGGCGAACTTCACCTTGTCAGCTTCAGAACAGACACATATTTTGAAAATAGACTCGATTTTCTCGAACCATCGAGTCAGAGCAATAACACCTCCAGTGCCATTGAAGGGTGTGGGTTTCGCGTTCATAAAATATTTGTAGGTACACTCCTTCCGGTGTTCCTGACTACCTTCCTGGTTTTGGGGCTGAGTGCCACCTCCTGGCCCACCCAAACCACCAGGGTTCATTTGTGACATGGCACCAGCCACAGCAGTAGTAACAGCTGCTTGGAACATGGCGGGATCAAATGGAGAAGGTGGTGGAGGAGGATTGTTTTTCTTTGAGCTGGGTCTTTTCCTTGGAGGCATCTTGATCTAAAATGGTCAGTAAAGAGAGGATGATAAGTCCTCTGGATTGAATCAAGAGATATGGAACAAGAGATATCTGATTATGGCAGGTAAAGTGTTCTACTATGCGATACTACAGAAAAGCTACCAAAGCAAGGGAATTTATCGCTAAAGGAAATGAGTAGTAACACTTGAACGAGGATTTCTATGATGAAGTTGATTCTAGAAAATACTCCCATAGTATTTTATGTTTCGTTGTGACGATGACTCATTGTTTGGATATTTGGTAGGTTTTAGGCTTGCTGCACACCACAGTCACTCCCAAGCACATGTTGGTCGTGTCTCGAATGAATATAGTTGATTAGGCTATATTGACCCTAGACACGACTACATAACTGCACAGGTTTAACTACAGCGCACAACACCCAATTACTTATGTTTTGTTCTACTCAGGGTTACGGTTTCTGGCGTTTAGATATTCTTGTATACTTGGAGTAAAAATACTTATATTTTCAAAGTATACTTTTAGTTCAGAGCACTTCAGTCCCTTGGTGATTATAGTTATATACCATGTAAGGTTCGGTATACTTAGTTCACTATAAACAAGGGCTCTGATACCAATCTGTCACACCCCGAAACCAATGGCGGAAATGTTCCGGGGCGGAGGACATCATGTAAAGTATCACAACCAATGTACATAGCAAGCATAGTAAACACAACCATTACATTACATAGGAATATTTACATTCGCTTGAAAGCAAAGTAATACATGTTTTATATATACATCAGTACGAACAAAAGTAAAGACGAGACTTCTACACGCTTCGTCTTCTCCAAAAGAAAGCGGGATACCTGTCTAATGTGAACCTGAGAATACAAGCAGTTTTAGAAATATCAGCATAAAGCTGGTGAGTTCATAAGCAGTTTGTTTCTGGTAAAAGAATGTGTTTCCTTTGGTTTTATAAAAAGTTGTTTCCCAAGAAAATCCCATATTTTCTTATAAAAGAAGTTTGTCGATTTCCATAAGATAAGAAAAACCCTGGTTATCACCAGTAAGATAAGAAAACCATAAGTTATGATCCCTGGATTATCCTCCAGTACGAAAGTAGGTAGTTTTTATTACGTAAAACTATACGTTAAGATCCCTGGAATACCCTCCAGTACGAAAGTAGTTAGTTTTATTACATAAAACTATAGAAGAAAGAAAGAAAGAAATCCGTGACCAAAGTTAGTTTGTTTAATACGTATTGTGAGTCGTATAACCAATACTGATTTGACCCATGACCTCCTTGACGTTCTTCAGGCGTCGATTGATTTCCAAAATTTGTCACCCCAGGCATGCCCGCCTAACTGTAGCTAGCAAGTTAGGTGTGGAATTGTCAGTCCCGAATAGATCTATCCACAAATTTCACGTTCTCCCTCCATGAGACTCTAGTTATACTTCTGGAGAGGATTTACTGGTACCCTGAAGGGTATAACGAAGACAAGTCTCACAAGCTAGTATTAACTAATTCACGGGATAATTGGTCGTTATCGAGTTTCGAAATCGTTTGGAACAAAGTAGAGTATAAATAATTAAATACAAAGTAATTATTAGCATGATACTCTAGCTTAAACATGGATAAACTAAATGAGACATAGGTTATATATTGACTTTGCATGGAATCTGAATCCGTAAAACAAGTAAGAAAGATCCCAAATTATTCCCATAATAATTTGAATGGTTTGATAAGTCCCACGCTGTTTTGAAAACCATGTAATTATATTAAGAAAACGTCCCTTATGCTTCACATATTACAAAAGGGATAAAGTATCTAAAGTTTGTCAGAAAATTGTATAATTACATCAGTTTTTAAGTTACGAAAACCTTTATGATTTGCTTGTATCCCCCCCCCCCCCTTAAAACTTGAAAAACTCGGAAAAAGTGTAGGGGTATGAACTCACCGGTCGGGAAATGTGCCGGATAGGATGCTAAGTGTCAGTTTAGGGCTTGAACACGCGTGAGGATCCTATGTAACATGAGGAGATACATAATTGTATCTAATTAGACTTTGAACTACTAATTAAGTAAGATAATACACTCTGAGGCGCGAAAACACTTTATCTCAAGTGTTAGGTATGATCCGGGTTGCATCTAAGGGGGGTGTATGGCCTAGATAGGGAGTTTACTCTTCAAGAGTAAACTCTTAGGGGATATTACGGCCCAGAGACCATATCCCCATGAGTTTACGGCCGTAAACTCATGGGTGGTGTGTTCTTGGTTGCTCAAAGGCCTCATAACACTTGGGAAATTAAGCTAGGTTCATCAAGCTAGTCCACTCGTATGAATGAGATATAGTGGTTTCATCATTTGTTCTGGTATGATCGGCAATGGCCTAAAGGATAAATTTTGGGTTCTAGCACCAATGACACTAGGAGAGGAGCGGTAGCAGGAACATATGGGTGTTTGTGAGAACAAGATCAATGCGTAGGGACAAGGTTTGAGAACTCAAACCTTGAGTGAATGCTTAAGACCAATGTCTGCTTACTCATAAATGCAAGTCAAGTCTGGAAAGACCAGTCAAGTCTTAGATAATGTATTTAACAAATGATCAAGTCATTAAACGAAGAATAAGAGTAAATGATCAAAGTAAAGTTAATAAATGAAGAACAAGAAGAATGTTTGAAATAACTTAGTAAAGAGCCAAAAGTTGAGTGAAAGATCTGATGTTGACTTGTATTGAATGCTCCTTTAAATAGGAGTAAAGGTTACAACGAATTAACTAGAATGTTTACATAGGACCGGACAAAAGAAATGTTTCTGACATTCGGATTGTCCAAATAAGATAAAAGACTAAGTCCTATGAAACTTTACATCAATACAAGTACAAATATAATAAATACTCTAAGACAAAATAATGTTCTTTCGGACCAGAATTCATTCCGGACATGAGAGTCACTCCGGAATGCCTTTAGTCTTTGCTTCGTCTTCTCTCCTGGTCCGGACTGTGATCCGGACCACACTCCACTTCGGAACATACATACTTCGGAATGAGTAGATAGGATTGCTAGAGGTTCACATTCAGGTTCCAACAATCTCCCCCTAAATGAACTTAGCAATCCAGCAAGCTTAGTTCATTTCTTCCTTGATGAAGGTGTATGCTCTGAATAACCACTCTCAGACTTCTATGTACCATGCCATCTGACTTACAAACTTTGCCTTTACCTGTTCCGGAGCATCGAACTTGGATGCCCTGTATATGAACTTCTTCAGGGCTTTGGTCGGAACTAGATGTTTGTCAAGGACTCGGAAACAACCCTTCTTGTTAGTTTTCCTTGTGGTGTAGACAAACCCTAGAACTGGTTCTTCAATGGGACCATCAGCAAGGACTTCAGCTTCCGAAAGAACAAAGTCAATCTTGGCTAAAAATTGTTCAGTTCTGTAGAGGTGTGCAAGCTCATAATCACGTCGGCAGAATTCCACAATGTAATCCTTTAGAAAGCTTAGAGTGGCACGGTAAGATCCCATAATTATGTCATCCTTATGATTTCTCTAAAGTAGGCATCTAAGGTGAGAATGTCGTTTGGATTCATGGATGGGAAGTCCGCATCAGTAACAGTCCGGGGAGTAGGCTTGTTCCGTAGGATGCAAAAACGAAAGAGAGGACAGTTGAGCTCAAATTTCGCGAGAATTTTTCTTCTGAAACCTTCCACTTTGGTGATCCTTTTCCTTGACCACACTTCCTTGAGAGGTTGAGCGTGTTTGGAGTAGAAGGTTTTGAGTCTATCTCTCTCTCTCTCTCTCTCTCTCTCTCTCTCTCTCTCTCAGTCTGGATAATCACCTGCGGATTGTCTGATGGGTGAAGAGGAGCACACTTAGTGCAAAATTTGCTGAAGGGAGAGAGGGGATGATCCAGCCGATCAGAGTCATTTGGAGAAATTTTGTAGTACATGCATGGGATTATTTCTTTAGCCTTAAGAATGCCTTCGCGGCAAAGAGGAGAGATGCCTCGCATTGGATCAGGATTATCTTTTAGGGCTTGGATCCGAATGATGTCATCTAATGCCTGGTTGATTTCTTCCTATGACCATCCAAGTTTTTGCTTGAGGGGAGGTCCGGAATAAAGGGCTTGTTGCTCGGTAGTCATAGGCTTTTTCCCTTTGTCTCTTTTTAGAGCTTCCATGACAAGCTTCATGTTATCATCGATCGTAAATTCCGGAGTGGGATTTTGAAGAGGTTCTTCCGGAATTTCATCAGGGATCCAGAGAGGGGAACCCTGGTCGATCAGAGCAATCTTTGGTTCCGGAATGGGAGGTTGCATGGAAGGAGTGGCTCGGAAGGCTTGTGCGGTGAGGAGAGTTTTTCCTTGGCCATTTGAATGGCCTTTTGAAAAGCATCTGGTAAAGAGGTTAGCCAGGAGATTGCATATCATATTTTCTTCTCTTCCTTAGTCAGAATCTTTGGAAATATCTTCTTTGGAGCTTCAAGGCCTAGAACTCCTTTGGTGGCGTACTTTTCTTCGTCACTATCTTCTTCATCAGCAAAGGAAATTCCTAGTAGTCCGGACACAATTTGGACTTCATCATCGAAATTCAATTCTTCATCTCGGAGTGTGGACTCTGAGGTAGGTTTCCACGGTTTACTTGGACCCTCTCCCTCTCTTGCATATGTGGTCCTCGGAACCAGTGCAAGTAACATAGTATCCTTGATATCGTCAAATTTGGAGAAGACTTTCTAAAGGCTCGTGTTAAGCTGAAGGGTGAGGGTATCATATGCTTTGGATGTTGGGGCTTGAGCAGCAATGTGTTTGAACATGTCATCGTGGATAGATATCATCTCATCAAACTTCCAGTTCAGAACATCAACGATATTCCAAGTTGAGCGAAGAAGTTTGATGAGGACTTTTTGAATTATGATGTGAATTTCATCCTTCTACTTGATCTCCTTCTCCAGCCTTTGAATTTGTTTCTCATGACGAATGTGGGTCTGCTTTATTAGGTCGTTGGTAGCAGCCACCAAGTCGTCATGGACTTTTAGTATGGAAGTGATTGTGTTGAGATACTGAAGGGGTAGACAGTACCCATGCATGCCTAGCAGTATGTTCATGATATGTTATTATGTGGTAGTGGTAGGGGTGAAATAGTCCCCAAAACCGGTTGAGATAAATCGGAGGGTAGGTCGGGCACCCAGATATGCCTGACAGGGGAAGCTCGGAAACCATGGTATGTCTGATAGGGGTAGGTTGGGCAACCCAGTATGCCTAACAGGGGTAGGTTGAGCACCTTGGTATGCTCCGTAGGGTAGGTCGGGCACCTATATATGCCTGACAGGGATAAGTCGGGCACCCCGGTATGCCTGACAGTATGTTATTCTATGGTATGTGGTATAATGGGGGAACTCACTAAGCTTCGTGCTTACAGTTTTAAGTTTTGGTTTTAAGTACTTCGTTTGTAAAGGAAGGAGTTGGCTCGATCGCAGCGCATCATATTATGTTTCTACACATGAGATCTTTAGTATTACACTCTGATATTGTTTTATGTTAACATGTTTTGATTATTGACACTTTGGTTTTGACATGGAATGTTATTATGGATGTTTTCTTATACTGTTGGTTTTATAATAACTTAATTAAAAATGAAATTTTTGGTCTTGAATTTTAGGATGTTACAAGTTGGTATCAGAGCCCTGGTTTGTGGGATTCGGACACACTCTCGGGTGTGTTTGGACTCAAATCTGGGGTTTGAAAGATTTTTTTACAAGAAATTAATTCTCTAAAAATTAAAATAAAGAGTGTTGATAAAGAACAAGGAGTATGATGTGTGCAATCAGCCGAGATCAAGTAAGTTTTTCCCAAGATGTTATGTTATGTTGTGTTGTGTTGTGTTGTGTTGTGTTGCGTTGCGTTGTGTTGTGTTGTGTTGTGTTGTGTTGTTTTGTGTTGTGTTGTGTTGTGTTGTGTTGTGTTGTGTTTTGTTGTGTTGTGTTGTGTTGTGTTATGTTGTGTTATGTTGTGTTATGTTATGTTATGTTTTGCTATCTTATCTTATCTTATGTTATCTTATCTTATCTTATCTTATCTTATGTTCTCTTATCTTATGTTATGTTATGTTATGTTATGTTATGTTATGTTATGTTATGTTATGTTATGTTATGTTATGTTATGTTATGTTATGTTATGTTATGTTATGTTATGTTATGTTATGTTATGGGGTTTTTGTCATAAAAGCCCCCAAATTTACATAAAAAAATCGGTTATGCCCAAAATCGATTTTTTTTTACCACAGATGCCTAACATTTGCCCCTCATGTTTCATTTCAATGTTTTTTACCGGTTCCCCTTAAACACCCGGTTACTTCCCCATTTGCAACCGGTAACATTTGCCCGTCTCCTCTCCTCCGTTTCTCCTCTGTTAACAATCTCCACCCTCCCATTTTGGTGAAGAAAGGGTTTTTCAAGAGGTAAGAAATTACGGTCTGATCATGTTTTTTACGAGAAATCATCTCTATTAAGTCCTTACTTTTCATGATAATGGTTGCGATTGTGCAGGGTTAGAAATGGGTTCTTCAGACGATGGTTACGACAACCCATTTGCTGGAATTTACGAGCCATTTTCTGGGTTAAATGAGATGGATTTTGAGCTGCACGGGATTTACATGGATCATGAACCACGACAGGAGTTTGTATCAAGACTTGATAAATGTAAGGATCATTTTCTTAACATTCTACTTTGTGATGCGAACATTAGAAATGCAAGTATGACTGATGAGATGAAAGATCGAGTGGACCATGGTAATGATTTGCAAAATGATGAAGAGGCAGAGGAAGAAGTGACTAACAAATACAGAATACACGATCCAAATGTTAGGTGGGATAAGATGGAACCTAAGTTAGGGGACGTGTTCGAATCACCTGCACAACTAAAATTCTATGTGACAAACTATGCAGTAAATGGAGGGTACCAAATATACTTTCAGAAGAGTGACAATAGAAGAATTGTTGCAAGATGTGGTAAGAGACATGAAGATAATAAATGCCCTTTTAGACTTTATGCAGCATGGATGTATAATGACAGAACCTTTCAAGTTAAAGCAATGAATTCTGAGCATCTTTGTTCTAGAGTGTTTAAATTTGGGTCTATTGTTACCCCGGAATGGATTGGAAGACACTATGTAACTGAGATAGCAAATAAGCCCAAAGTTAAACTTAGGGAGATGATCAGTGACATCAAACAAAGATATAGATGTGTGGTATCTATAGGACAGGTTAGAAGGGCAAAACAGTGGGCAAAAGAACTGATTGAGGGTAAATTAAATGAACACTATGCAAGAATTTGGGATTATGCCCAAGAGTTATTGAGATCAAACCCTGGGTCTACATGCAAAGTTGGTGTTACTAACAATCCAGATGATAAGAATTATTTTAAAAGGTTTTACATATGTTTCAAGGCTTTAAGTGTTTGCTGGAAAATAGGGTGTAGGAAGGTAATAGGGTTGGATGGATGCTTCCTAAAGGGTCAGGTAAAAGGTGAATTACTCACAGCCATAGGTAGAGATGCTAATAACCAAGTGTTCCCAATAGCTTGGGTTGTTGTTGATGTGGAAAACAAGGATAATTGGACCTGGTTTCTGGAGCTTCTGAAGGATGATCTTGACCTTGGTACTGGTGTAGATTTGGTTGTTATTTCTGATCAACATAAAGTAAGTTCCCTTATAATTATAGTATACTTCAATTTGATTATTTCAATATGGTTATAAATTCTAAGATAATATGTCTGTTCATAGGGTTTGCTTGAATCTGTTAAGGTTATTTTGCCACATGTGGAGCACAGGCAATGTGCTAGACACATTTATGCAAATTTTAATAAAGCTTTCTCTGGATTGGAGTTGAAGAAGCTATTTTGGGCTTGTGCAATGAGTTGTGTTGAAGGTGACTTCTTGAGAAACATGGAAAAAATAAAGACCATAAGCCCTAGTGCATATGAGTATCTAATGTCAAAAGAACCCAAAACATGGTGCAGAGCTTACATGAGTGTAGGGTTTGCTTGTGAGGCAGTGGAGAATGGTATTTCAGAGTGTTTCAACTCCATAATTGTAGAATCTAGGAAAAAAAACCTTTGATTACAATGCTTGAAGAGATAAGGATATACATAATGGACAGGTTTTCCTTTATGAATGATGAATGCAGTAAATGGAAAGGTAATATATGTCCAGAGGTGATTAAGAAGATGAATCTTTTTGGAAAGAACTTTAGGTAAGAAACAAAATAATTGTTTCTTTTTCTAATTGTCATTATAGTTGATATATAATGACTAATACATACTCATTTGTCTTCATGCAGGCTTTGGTTAGTAGTGCATAGCTTAGGAAATGTATTTGAAGTGAGAAGAGCATGTACTAGTTACAAGGTAGATTTGGATGGTAGGATTTGTTCTTGCAGATTATGGGATTTGTCTGGAATCCCTTGTGTCCATGCCATAGCAGCCATTAATTATATCCATCAAACTCCAGATGGATATATTAGTGACTACTTTTCAGTGAATAAATTCAAGGAATGCTACTCAACAAACATCAGTCCTGTGAATGGGAGTAATATGTGGCCTCTAACTGGATACAACAAGCCTTTGCCACCTGTTGGTAGGAAAATGCCTGGTAGGCCCAAAACCAAAAGAAGGAGGCATGCAAGTGAGAAAGAGAGTAAGTTTAGTTCCACTTCAAGGGTGAAACCCCCAAGGACAGTGAGATGTGCTAATTGTCTTGAGTATGGGCATAATAAAAAAGGCTGCAAGAATGAAAAAAAAGGTACCTGTTCCTATGCCACCAAAGAAGATTGGGAGGCCTAGGAAATATGATGTAGCTGGATCCAATCCACATGTTTCTGTACCCACTCAATCTAGTCAACAAGCAAGTCAACAGGGCAGTCAACCACTTGTGACATCAATTGTAACCACTCAACCTAGTCAACAAGCAAGTCAACAGGGCAGTCTGCATGCTTCAAGTTCTAACACTAGCAAGAAAATGAGGAAATTAGGTTTAAGAGGTCCAAGTTTCAGAGTTGGTGAAATTTCAAGTGAAGTAATTGTCCCAGATGTTAGAAGGAAGAAATTGGGTGTAAGAAGGCCAAATAAGAAGTCAACAACCAAATTTCAGGATGAAGTCAACAACCAGGTTCCAAATGAGGTTGCTCAAGCTGCTGCTCTTAATGATGTTCCTTTGGTGAATGAGATGATAGAAGAGGAAGAAACTGAGGTGTCAGTGAAGGTGCCAGAGCCAATTTTTAAAGAAGTTCATTTGGTCAATAACCAAGTTCCAGTTGTGAATGAGGTGATACAACTTCCTGCTGTTAATGATGTTCCTTTGGTGAATGAGGAGATACAAGAGGAAGATGGCATTATGGTGATAGAAGAAGAAGTAGTTGATGTTCCAGTAAAGGTTGCCCAAGATCTAAAACAAAGTCTTGATGAATTTGGAGATGCAATTGATCAAATTCTTGGTTATGGAAATGCATCAGATGCATCTGATGTTCCATTAGTGAATGAAGGTGGTGTAGAACCTGAATTCACTGAAGGACATGCATCAGATGTTCTCCCAGATAAAATGAAGATAAGTGTTGAAGACATAGCAAATTTACTTGAAGCAGGATATTCCATGGGTGAAATTGAAAGCATGGGGTGGTTGGAAATTGAACTTGATGACACTCCACCAGTTGAGATGGTAATTTATTAACCTTGTAATTTTAAATATATGTTATTTATTAACCTTGTAATTTTAAATATATGTTATTTATTAACCTTGTTATTTCTTGCATCAGGACTTAAATGAAGATGAGCCTGATGTTGATGAAGGTGAAGCTGACTTTGTAAATGATGTTCTAAATGATGGTGGTGTGATTGAAGGTGAAGGTGAAGGTGTTGAAAATCAAGATGATGGTGATGTGATTGAAGGTGAAGGTGTTAATCAAGGGAATGAGGCTGTTGGTGATGTTTTAAATAATGAGGTTGCTGATGATGGGAATGTGGCTGATGATGAAGGTCATCTGATGGTGCCTAAGACAAGGAAAAGAAAGCAATCAGAAAGGATCACTAAACTAAAGCTTAAAAAGGCAGTTTTTGATAAAGATGGGGGTGGTTCCACATGTTCAAATCCAGTGAATCTGGAGTAGTTAGTTATGTATATGGGGGATTTAGGTGGGAATGGTATACTTGGGCATTTGCACAGGAAGCCCTTTTTGGTACATTTTGTACATGTTAGTTTATACACCCACTAAGTGTACCTTTCATCCACTTGTTCTCATGTACCTTTTGGGTTGCCTTTTTGGGATATATTTTTGGCAATTTGGTACAAATGGATGGATGGTACATGTTAGTTAATCTTTTGCAATCTTTTGTATTGGTACATGAATATGATGTAATGAATCCCCTCATTATGGTTATAATATGTTTGTTATGTTTGTTATTTTATACTATGTTTTTTTGATCCATACCATTGGCATATATATTATGTATCATTTGTAACTACAATTAGCCAATTTTAGCATTGTACTTTACCATTTAGCAATTTAATGTATATTATGACCCATATGTTTGTTATGTTTACCATTTACATTTCACAGATAATTTCTATTTTACCATTTCACTGCATTGTACCATTTCATTGTACTTTACCATTTCACAACATTGAACCATTTCATAATTGTAGTTTACCATTTGCATTTCACAAATATTTTGTATGATCCAACCATTGGCATATATGTTATGTGTCATTTGTAACTACAGTTAGCCAATTTTAGCATTGTACTTTACCATTTAGCAATTTAATGTATATTATGAACCATATACCATTTAGCTATTTAATCTTCATCCAAAACAATAGTTACTAGCCAACTTCAGCATTGTACTTCCATTTGCAACTAAAAACCAAAAGCCAATCCAAAATGATTTACATCTTCAAAACAACTATTGTCACCATTACAAAAATAAGAACCAAAAGACCTACAATTATTTCTACCAAAGTCTTCAACTGTCCATGCCCCTGCCCCTGCCCCTGCTTCTGCTTTGTGTGAGTTGGGTCGATAATGTGGCCATCTTCTTCATTGTACCATTTGAAAAAACCACAATCCTCTTCTTCCACCTAGAAAAAAACAATAATTTGTATGAATTACATACAAATTAGGGCAAATTGTTTCAAGGTTTCTCAAGGTTTCTTCATTGTACCATTTCAAGGTTTCTCAAGAAATTTACAACTTAGGGCAAATTGTTTACCTTGTAATTAGGGCACCCGTAAAACTTCTTTCCATAGTTCTCAGGTGTTCGAGCAACAGATACCTTGCACACATCTCCACAGCCACATCTAACTATTCTTTTCTTTCTCAATGTTGGACCACCTTGGAAGCTTGATTTGGCAGACGAAGTCGACATTTTACAGATACTTAGGGTAGAAGACGAGGGAGAGAATAGAAGACGGGGGAGGGAAAGACTTTGGATCGATGTTAACGGAAGAGGTTTATGTTTGGGGGTTAAAAAGGTGGAAGTAACCGGGTGTTTAAGGAGAACCGGTAAAAAACATTGAAATGAAACATGAGGGGCAAATGTTAGGCATCTGTGGTAAAAAAATCAATTTTGGGAATAACCGGTTTTTTTATGTAAATTTGGGGGCTTTTATGACAAAAACCCTTATGTTATGTTATGTTATGTTATGTTATGTTATGTTATGTTATGTTATGTTATGTTATGTTATGTTATGTTATGTTATGTTATGTTATGTTATGTTATGTAATGCTATGCTATGCTATGCTATGCTATGTTGTGCTATGCTATGCTATGCTGTGCTATGCTATGCTATGCTATGCTATGCTATGCTATGTTATGTTATGTTATGTTATGTTATGTTATGTTATGTTATGTTATGTTATGTTATGTTATGTTATGTTATGTTATGTTATGTTATGTTATGTTATGAATTGAGAATATGTGAATTGCATGCTAGATTAGGGCTAAGGATCTAGGAAAGATGCTTTATATGCCTATTATATATGCTTGTAGACCTGCATGCTAGTACTGATCAGTCAGTGATAGGATGACCTATTTAGGTTATGCCTGATTGTATGAGCCTTTAAATTGCATGTACAGATTCCTAATTAGAGGATAGAATGGTTTAATTGGACTATGAAGGTTAGATTTTCCATTTTCTGAATGTTTATTGCTTTGTGCTTTATGGGACTCTTAGTGATGTGAGTTAGCTACTAAGTGAATATGCTAAGTCACATGGGACACACCCCGGATAATCTCGGAGTGGTGGACTTGACCCTATTTCGCAGCTCTTGTCTGAGTCCAACCATTCTAAGGATGGGTCTTTTACTTGAACGATTATCTAATCTCTGTTGCATGTGGCTATATTCATGAGGTAGCAAGTTGACATTACTGGGTGCCTAGGATAAAGTAAAAGCACCCTGCAACTCAGCTAGTTGGCGCTCGGCTACCAATACCCTCTCCTCAAGAACAGCATGTATCTCCTGATATTCCCTTACCTCCGCTCATACAGTAGTAAAGTCCTCGATGAGTCAGTCTATAGGTCAATAATCCCTCTTGAGGTCTCGAGTGCGCGCGGTTGTGACCTCTACTGCAGCTCTCATCTTCATGACTCGGTTGGTTGTCGTCTGAGCCTGATCTCCAATGTCAGAAATCCTCCGAACCATGACGAGAAGGGCTCGATCAGCGGGTCCTCCATGGCAAAGGTCATAAAATCCGTGCTCCATCCCAAAAGGTGAGCGTTGCCCCCGACGTCAGCTCCATCTCTCCAAGTCATATGCCTAGGGGGCAGAGGGCCATTATAGCCCCAACGCTGAGCAGGTACTCTAGCCATGTAGGGAGGATCGATGACTTCAGACTCCGCACCTGACTCATCTTCCTCTTCTTCCTCTACTTCCACTTCAACTTCTTCCTCCGACTCCTCCTCTAGGATCTCCTCGGGATCCTCCTTAGGATCCTCCACGATCCTTCCTTCGTTCCCCTGGTTAGGGAAATAAGGATCGCCGGGATGGTGAAAACTTGTCATGGCGTCTGTACGACAATATAAGCACAAGAGAACATATGAAAGATTCATAAAATGTTAAAATACTACTATAGTATTTTATGTCTTTATGTTTTGCTCTAATATCCTTTTGGTTTAAGGTTGGTAAGTTTTAGATTTGTTGTTCACCTCGACCACTCCTAAACACATGTTGGAAATATCTCAAATAAATATAGTTGACCAAGCTATATTTACCCTAGATATGATTACATAATTGTCTAAGTTTAATCGCGATGTCCATCTCTTCTAAATACTTCTTATTATAACATTATTTTCTAATATGCTTGTATGTATGTACATTTTTATATAATACTTATATTTTTAAAGTATACTTTTATTCAGAGTGTTTTAGTCACATTGTATTTATAGTTGTATATCTTGTATGGTTAGATATACTAGTTCTCTATAAACAATGCTCTAATACCAATCTGTCACACCCCCAAACCAGGACGGCAGAAACGTCCGGGGGCGGATGACATCATTGTATAGTATCATAGCAGTTAAATATAAATGAAACATAGCAAATTGCAGGACTTAAAGTGTAGGCTAGGTAGCTACGGTGAAGAGAAGATGTCTCACTAGAGCATTAACGGATTTACGTGGACTTCGACTCCTTTTTTCTTATATAATAAAATAATTATTCTATTGGAAAATTTATGACATGAATTTTATGGCACACAAATTATACCATAAATAATTTGCCTTGTATGTTTTTGTATAAACTATATATATATATATATATATATATATATATATATATATATATATATATATATATATATATATATATATATATATATATATATATATATATTCTAAGGTTGTTAAAACATAATATTCTAGGGTTTTTAAATCATCAAAACAGTGACGACTAAAATCCGACCATTTTTACTAGAAGGGTTATTTTTAGTAAAAATCTCCAAGAATTCGTAGTGTTGTATATCCCATATTTTTTTCCAGTTGAAATTTCGTAACACAAAATAGTTTGATTTTTGTCATCTTTTCCATATAGCTCACGATTTTTATAAAAAGAAAATATATGGTGAGTTCAACATTTTTATACTTATACAAATTTTACTTTGTAAAAGTAATACATGTATAAACATATGTTTTTGTTATACTTGTATATATCAACCCATAAACACGATTTTTATGTAATAAAAATGATGATAGTCACATATGTCATGATTTTAATGTAGTGAACAAGTAATATATATCTTTATATACAAGATCTTGATCAATATTCAAACAATACTCCTAGTGCATGCAAATGTCCAATGGACAAACACACTTAGACATATATAAACCATATAAATCACTATTTGTATGAACATATGTATGATAATCTTTAACATTCCATGCACCTTTTATATCACAAATAAGTTGGTGCATGCAAGTATCCACGGTGTAAACGTATTTTGACTTGTATCCCCCCCCCCCCACCTAAAAGCATGCAAAACACAAAAAAATTGGGGGTATGAAGCTCACCTTGGTATTTTCGTGTGTGGTATGAAGGAAAGTGAAAAAGATTTTGAGCTTAGATTTAGGTAGTAAGCTTGAAGGGCTTCTTGAAAATGTTAGTGTTTCTAGGATTCTAGCATAAGGAAATGTATGTGATCATGAGGAACCAGACAACAAGATGTATACCAAACTCACAAGGATCGGCCTTGATGTGGTGAGTCTTGAAGGAAAATGGTCTTCATCTAGAGAGCAAAGAGATTTGGAGGTATGAATGAAGTGGCAGGAGTTGGATAAACCCACTCTCGGCTGCAATTTAAATAAGGAGAGGGAAAAGAGTGTGGATGTTTGGTGGTTAATTGAATGTCTAGTGTGGAGATTTGTTGGTCACTGGGAGGTCATGCATGGAAGCTTGTTGCGTAAAGGTTTACATGGTATAGAAACATGAGGGGTAAATGGATGTAAAGGCAATGAGGTGTCAATGTGTGGTCAACCCATGGCTTATGTACCTACAACCGATTTTTATTGGCTTAGGATAGGGGTTTTCGGTTCTAGGGTGGCTGAAAACACGCTCCATTCTCAAGGGTTTTCGGTTTTTAGGATGTGTATGGTCTTTCGGGTTTGGCATGGCCTAATAAAAGGTTTTCGGTCCCAATAAGGCCCAAAGAAAAAACTTTTCGGACTAGGGTTATTTGGGCGAAGAACTTCTAAGCATAAGGCCTAACAATTGGTTTTTGTTTTGCTATTAGATCAACTTGAGCTTATAAAAGGCTATTGCAACTTGATTCTAAGTGTAAGCATATACGTACTTATATAACATTGTCATTTTGAACTTCAATAATCTAATGCAACAAGGTTTCATAGAGAAATTGTTTGTTCATGAATAAAATCTCGACCCTAATATTCCTAGTTGTGACATCATCCCCCCATTTGAGGGTTTTTGTCATGAAATTAGTTCTAGAGCGACCCTCAAGAACCAGGAAAGAGATGTGGATACTTCTGCTTCATCTGGTCTTCGTGTTCCCAGGTGAATTCAGGTCCTCGTTTGGCACTCCATCGGATCTTCACAATGGGGACGCGAATTTGTTTCGTTAGTTTCACCTGTGTATCCATTATTTCTATCGGTTCCTCGAAGAAATGAAGGTTTTCATTTACCTCATTTTCTTTAAGTGAGATAATGAGAATTTCGTCAGATAGGCATTTCTTCAGATTAGACACATGGTAAACAGTGTGTACATTGTTGAGTTCAGGCGGTAACTGGAGTTTATAAGCCACGAGACTAATCCTGGCAAGGATTTCGAATGGTCTGATGTATCTTGGGTTCAATTCCCCACGCTTCCCAAAGCGTATCATCCCTTTCCAAGGAGAGACCTTTAGCAATACGCGATCACCAACTTGAAATTCCAAGGGCTTCCGTCGCTTATTCGCGTAGCTCTTCTGTTGGTCCCTGGACACCTTTAGTCGTTCCCTAATCTGAACGACCTTTTCAGTTGCTTCTCTGATGATTTCAGGACCCATGAGAGTGTTGTTGGGTACCGACCCCTTTGCCAGTTTTGTGTCTCCCACCTCAACCCAACAGCGAGGTGATCTGCGTTTACATATAGAGCCTCAAAGGGGGCGACCTTGTTGCTTGTGTGATAGCTATTGTTGTATGAGAATTCGATCAGTGGAAAGTGGGTATCCCATGCCTTGCCAAAGTCTATCACACAAGCTCTTAGCATGTCTTCCAATGTTCGGATGGTCCTCTCACTTTGTCTATCTGTTTAGGGATGGTAAGCAGTACTCATATCGAGTTGAGTTCCTAATGACCTCTGAAGTGACTGCCAAAACCAAGAGGTAAATCTATTGTCACTGTCAGAGATTGTAACACCCAAAAATTTCATGCCAATCTAAAACTTTTTCAAAATATTTAAAAACCAATCATCATTACAAAGTTGTTTTCAAAATATCTAACATCAGAGTTTTCCCAGAAACATAAACAAATCATGGAGAGTGGTACAATCACGCCTTCGCATTGTCGCGGTCCCCTGATGTACCTGAAACAATAAACTGAAGTTTTAAGCTCGAAAGCTTAGTGAGCTCCCCCAAAATACCAACTCCATACCAAAATAACCACAACAAATAACAATTTCAGATCAGCATGCATAATGAGCCTTCAGCCTGAACGGACCGCCTCATAGGGCCTATAGCCTATCTGGACCGCTCTCGAGCCTTCGGCATGACTGGACCGCCTCGCTGGGCCTACAGCCTATCCGAACCGCTCCCCGGGTATGTTGGCCTACAGCATAAAGCAGGATCGCCTCAACCCAACCCCCAGTCAACGAACATGTGCACATAAATACCATACGCTAGCTCATATCATATAACAGTCAAACCGATCTAACATATCACTAATCATAGAAACATCCCAATACCGGGATACAGACCTAACCGGTCACTAACATAGCATTATCCTATAACCAGGACGTTGACCTAACCAGGTCGCTAAGCATAAGCATACCATTATCCTAACTACCAGGATGTAATCAATAAACATATCATGCCATAATCCCGATACAATCTATAAAGGGCCGGCCGAGGTGCCTTAGACCCTGTTGATATAGTGAGTATAACTCACCTCACAATGTCGCACTAAAAATGAAAAGCTCAAACTCTCGAATCACCAACACGAACTCCACCACCTATAGTTACCATAAAACCCTTTTTCCATAAATCTCTAAATTACCAAAATACCCCTAGATGTCAACTGGTCAACCCTGCGTCAAGGTCAAAGTCAACAGTCAAGGTCAACAGTCCATGTTGACCCAACTCGTCGAGTACAGTTCACCGACTCGTCGAGTTCTTCCTGAACTCAAGAAGTCGTGAAATCCTAGGTTGACTCGTTGAGTTCCCTTATAACTCGTCGAGTTCATACGTGTCCAAGGGTTGAGGAAAACCCTAGCCGACTCGCCGAGTCTTCGCCTGACTCGCCGAGTCCAAGGCAATCTTCAACGGACTCGCCGAGTTGTTCATCAACTCGTCGAGTTCACGCACATCTTCATATGACCTGCCAAGTCGACCTTGCGACTCGCCAAGTCCCTTCAATCCTTCATCCATACAGGTGCTTTTTAAGCCATGCTAAGGCTCCATATTGTAGATCCAGCTTCCCAAGACATGTGTTATCACGTAAAGTTGCATACTTTACGTGCATGCAAGGCTCTAAAGGCTCTACATGACAAATCTAGGATTATAATGGAGTTTTACACTCAAGGAAGAATTCATGCAGGACCAAGCTCAAAACGTTATGAACATAGAACCCAAGAAGGGTCCAGATCTGAAGTTGCAACTTCAGATCTAGGTCATACACCACAATATCATCATAACCAAGCCAAAAATACCTTAAACTCCACCCAAATGAGATCTTGAAAGGAATGAGGTAAAGGTGACGACTTGATACCTTCAAATGATGTTAACTCAGGTAGATTTTTGATCCCCACAAGTTCCTTACTTCTAGCCACTTGTTTCTCCAAGCTTTCCTCACTAAGATTCACCTTCCATAACTTATAACACACAAAATGAAGCACACACACAAATTAGGGTTGGTTTGGTTCTCAAAAGACTAGAAGGGGGGTAAAGGGAGGCTGTTGATCCTTTAAATAGGGTGAAAACCCCCGGGAATTAGGATTTCATCTTCCAGCTCCTACTCATCGAGTCCCTCCTTGGACTCGGCGAGTAGGTCATTAAAACATGTGGACTAGCCCGCTGCTACTCGACGAGTAGGGCAACCAACTCGTCGAGTATCCCTTGAAATCAAGAAACTTTATATTAAAACAATACCTGAAAATTGGGGTGTTACAATTCTCCCCCATTTGAACTAGACTTCGTCCTCGAAGTCTGCCATGGTGAACAGTTCCAGATAATGCTCTTGCATCTCTGGCTCTGGCTCCCACGTCCACTCGGACCCCCTACGATGTTCCCACTGTATTTTCACCAAAGGTATCTCCTTGTTCCTTAGAATCTTCATCTTTCTCTCTAGTATGGCCACAGGCCTCTTCACGTAATTCAGGCGCTCATTGACCTGAATATCATCCAGCGATACCACCGCCTCCTGGTCCATAACGCACTTTCGCAATTATGAAACGTGGAAGGTGCTGTGAATCCGACTAAGCTCCTCCAGAAGCTCTAACCTGTATGCCACCTTGCCAATCCTGGCAACAATACTGAACGGCCCAATATATATCAGGGACCCAATTTTCCCCACTTACTGAAGCGGATCACACCCTTCCAGGGCGAGAACTTTAAGAGTACCATATCACTGACCTGAAACTCTAACTCGGATCGGCGTCGGTCGGCGTAACTCTTCTGCCGACTCTGAGCGGTCTGCAGCCGCTGCCTGATCTGTTGAATCTTCTCGGTAGTCTGCAAGACCACCTCCGTCCGAACCATCACCCTGTGTCCGACCTCGCCCCAACAAACTGGGGTGCGACATCTCCGTCCATACAATAGCTCGAAAGGTGGGGCGCCAATGCTGGAATGATAGATGTTGTAGGCGAACTCTGCAAACAGTAGGTGGGAATCCCGACTCCCACCGAAGTCAATGAAACATGCCCTCAACATATCCTCGAGGGTCTGAATGGTAGATGTTGTTGTAGGCGAACTCTACAAACAGTAGGTGGGAATCCCGACTCCCACCGAAGTTAAGCACCTCTCAACGTACCAAGCGATTTCTCGCTTCATGCACGGATACCAGTAGTTCAAACTCAAATCCATGTACATCTTGGTGTCCCTCAGGTGAATAGAGAAGTGAGACTTATGAGCCTCCTCCATGACTGTCTGTCTGACTCCACCAGACATCAAAACCCATACCTGACCGCACCGGGTCAATAATCCTCGGCTATCCTGCGCAAACCGGGTGTTCTCACCCTTGATCCTTTCCAACCTCCAGTTCTCCAGTCGCATGCCCTCAACCTGGGTATCTCTGATCAAATTCAGAAGTGGAGAATCCACCGCTATCCTCATACATACCGCTGGAATGGAAGACCTAGCTGACTTGCGACTCAAAGCGTCCGCAACCACATTCGCTTTATCGGGGTGGTAAAGGATCTCGCAGTCGTAGTCTTTGACTACATCCAGCCACCTGGGCTGCCTCATGTTCAGGTTTGGCTGATCCATGATGTGTCTCAAACTCTTGTGATCCATATATATGGTACAACGAACCCCATATAAGTAATGTCTCTATATCTTGAGAGAAAACACCACCGCTCCCAGCTCCAGATCATGAGTAGGATATCTCGTCTCATGCAGCTTCAACTGCCGCGATGCATAAGCTATCACCCGTCCCCTCTGCATGAGGACTGCCCCTAAACCTATGATGGATTCATCAAAGAACACCACGAAATCCTCAACTCCCTCCGGTTGTGTCAAAACTGGAGCCTCACACAACTGCTGACGGAGGGTCTCAAATGCCCTCTGCTGCTCGAAACCCCACCGGAAATCTGCCCCCTTCCTCGTCAAACGAGTGAGGGGTACCGCAATCTTAAAGAAATCCTGTAGGAATCTCTGGTAGTACCCTGCCAATCCCAGAAAGCTCCTGATGTCTGAGGGAGATTTCAGAACCTCCCACTGCATGACTGCCTCGATTTTGGCCAGGTCAACCAAAATCCCATCTTGGTTAACGAGGTGCCCGAGGAACTGGACCTCTCGTTACCAAAACTCGCACTTCGAGAACTTGGCGTATAGCCGTTCTCGTCTCAGAACTCCCAACAACTCCCTGAGATGCTCCTCGTGTTGCTCTCGAGTCTTGGAATACACCAAGATATCATCTATAAACACGATGACCGAGCGATCCAGCATTGGTCTGCAAACCCGATTCATCAGGTCCATAAATATTGTTGGCGCGTTGGTGAGCCCATAACGAGTCCGAAACGCAGTCTTCTCCACGTCCTCCTCTCTAACCCGTATCTAATGATACCCCGACCTCAAATCTATCTTGGAGAACCAAGATGCCCCCTGCAACTGATCAAGGACGCCATCTATCATCGGGAGTGGATAACGGTTCCTCACCGTCAACTTGTTTAACTCCCTATAATCAATGCACATCCGGTGCGAGCCGTCCGTCTTCCTGACGAAGAGGATCAGTGCGCCCCATGGAGAACTACTAGGTCGAATGAATTGTTTGCCCAGCAGTTCCTGCAGCTGCGAAGACAGCTCCTGCATCTCGGGTGGCGCCAATCGGTATGGCGCCTTGGCGATAGGAGTCGCACCCGGTACCAGATCGATTCGGAACTCAACCTGCCTCTCCGGAGGTATCCCTGGCAACTCCTCCGGGAACATGTCAGCAAATTCCCTAACCACTGGAACCTCTGAAACTAAAATCTGATCCCTGACTCGCGTATCCACCACATACGCTAGATAACCCGCACACCCGTGCTGAATACACTGCCGAGCTGTGGCGGCTGAACAAAACCTTGACCCCACTCTGGTGCCCTCACCATATACCACCAGTTCTCCCCTACTTGGGGTTCGAACTACCACTCGTTGGCCCTCACAGTCAATCATAGCACCGAACCGACTGAGCCAATCCATGCCTACAATCACACACACCTCCCCCATGGGAATTGGAATCAAATCTATCGGAAAGGACACCCCGAAAATACCCAACTCACACCCTCGATAAACCGAAGAAGCTGAAACCCCATGTTCGTTGGCGATAGAGACTCGCAACAGACACTCTAACTCGCCCGCTGGCACATTGAACTCCCTACTGACTGGGATATGAAGGACCGACTCGCCCCCGAGTAAAATAAAACCAAGGCAGGCAAAGAGTTCACTAAAAATGTACCTAATCACAGGTACAACAGATAAGCATAATACAATTATAATAATTAAAATAAAAGAGAGAAACATACCAGCAACCACATCTGGTGTTGCCCTGGCCTCCTCTGCGGTCAACTGGAAAGCACGCCCTTGAGCCTTCAGAGGCTCTGCCTTGACTGGCCTCCCATCTGGTATCCTCAATGTATCCAGCGCTGGAGCCTGCGTCGGCCTGGCTGCGAGTTGTGGACAGTTGGTCTTCACATGACCAACCTGATGACAGTGATAGCATAGCCTCATATCCAATGAAGGGGCTGTCTAGCGACAATCCCTAGCAAAGTTTCCCTCCTTGCCACACTTGTGGCACCCACTACCTGTCCGACAAACTCCGAGATGAATCTTGACACACTTTCCACAAGTGCGGCTCTACTGGCCCCCGATCCTAGCATCAGCGGTCTTCGGCCGCTTAGGTGCCGGCTGCGACTGCACCGGGGCCTGCCGCTGCTCCCTCAGTTGCAGCTCAATCTCCAACTCACGCCACCTAATGGCCTCCTGCAACTCCAAAAGAGTATCACATCGCTAGGTAGATACAAACTGACGGATGTCAGTCTTGAGCATGCTCAGATAACGGGTCATCTGAGCCTGCTCAAAAGCAAACTCTGGGTAGAACATCACCCTCTCTGTGAACATGCGGGTGATCTCCGTCACCGACTCTTCCTCCTGTATCAAACTCAAAAACTCCTGCGACAGCCATTCCCACTCGACCCATGGAATGTATCAGGCACGGAACGTATCCCTGAACTGCTCCCAAGTAATAGCAGCTCTCTGATCATCAGTGTACGACCCAGTCGCCAATCTCCACCAGTCCTTGGACCCGGACCTTAACAGGTTTAGAGCACACCTGACCTTTTGGTCAGTAGGACACGAGCTGGTAAAGAAACACCCCTCCACATCTGTAATCCACCTCATCGCCTTGATGGGGTCCTGTGTCCCATCAAAAGTAAGGGCTTCATGTTATCGAAGTCCCTATACTGGAAGCCCTGAGTGGCACCTCCTCCTCCCCCTGCCGCTGTTACAGCTGATGCAGCTGCAGTGGCAGCCGTCTCCGCAAGGGTTGCGTATCGCTCGTCGAAGTACTTAACTATGGCGGTCTTAATAGACCCGAACATCTTCGGTAGCTGCGCCCAGAACGCAGCAGCAACCTCATCATGCAGGATCTCCCGGATCCTGGTTCCCAACTCCTCAGTACCCATCTGCACCATGGGCTCAGGTGTTGTCAGCTCCTCCTAACCTCCGTCTCCCGATCCTAATCCTGAACCGGATCCAGTCACAAAGCGTCTCGTCATCACCATACTGAAACATACCACAAGATATCAGATAATCTACAAAAATAACTGGAAACCAACTCCCGACTAAACCCTAGGGGTTGTGACTTCCTTGCTACACGTATGGGTCCTGTGCTTTCAGTAGTATGGGCCCCTACTACCTTCCATACCTACCCATATTTGTCTCAAGTATCACCACAACGCCCTAACTGAATGCATAACATGGCGAGTGCTCAATCCTCACTCCTAGAGAAATGCTAATTATCTCATAACTGGCCTCTCGGCCTCTCACAACCCACCCATCCATGAAACTTCCACCAACCCTGCAGCACTAGTGTATGCTAATCATACATAACGTTGGACCCTATAGACTTTTGAATACCTCATTCTACCCTAAGCCTTTCATCAAACAAGAACAGTAAATAAGGCCAAACCAAACATTCTCAGGCTATAAGATCTTAGTTATGTACGACTATGATGTATACACTAAGCAACTATAGCAATGATGTCAATTTCATATAAGGAAAACCCTAGGCTACCAGGCATCATGTAATCAGGCTATTCTATCATGCAATTCCTGAAGAACCCTAGCCTAGAACTAGCATGTTGTTCTAACATATCACGTAATCAAATAATTGTGTGGTATTTTGGGGTCACTTACTGGCTCTGGCTGATCGTACACCCTGCATCCTCCTTTACATATTTTGAAAACCATTTGAATATTCATTTTGAAAATCTTTTCCTTGGTTTGAGACAAGAGTCACACGAGTGTTCTTCCAATTCACTCAAACCAAGGCTCTGATACCAACTTGTAACACCCAAAAATTTCATGCCAATTTAAAACTTTTTCATAATATATAAAACCAATCATCATTACAAAGTTGTTTTCAAAATATCTAACATCAGAGTTTTCCCAGAAACATAAACAAATCATGAGGAGCGATACGATCATGTCTTCGCCTTGTCATGGTCCCCTGATGTACCTGAAACAATAAACTAAAGTTGTAAGCCCGAAAGCTTAGTGAGCTCCCCCAAAATACCAACTCCATACCAAAATAACCACAACAAATAACAATTTTAGATCAGCATGCATAATGAGCCTACAGTCTGACCGGTCCGCCTCACAGGGCCTACAGCCTATCTGGACCACTCCCAAGCCTTCGGCATGACTGGACCGCCTCACTGGGCCTACAGCCTATCCGAACCGCTCCCTGGGTATGTTGGCCTACAGCACAAATCAGGACCGCCTCAACCCAACCCCCGGTCAACGAACATGTGTACACAAATACGATACACTAGCTCATATCATATAACAGTAAAACCGATCTAACATATTACTAATCATAGCAACATCCTAATACCGAGATACAGACCTAACCGGTCACTAACATAGCATTATCCCATAACCAGGACGTTGACCTAACCAAGCCGCTAAGAATAAGCATACCATTATCCTAACTACTAGGATGTAATCAATAAACATATCATGCCATAATCCCGATACAATATATAAAGGGTCGGCCTTGGTGCCTTAGACCCTGTTGATATAGTGAGGATAACTCACCTCATACTGTCGCACTAAAATGATAGGCTTAAACTCTCGAATCACCAACACGAACTCCACCACATATAGTTACCATAAAGCCCTTTTTCCATAAATCTCCAAATTACCAAAATACCCCCTGAGGTCAACTAGTCAACCCTGGGTCAAGGTCAAAGTCAACAGTCAAGGTCAATATGTTGACCCAACTCGTCGAGTACAGTTCACCGACTCGTCGAGTTCTTCCTGAACTCGAGAAGTCGTGAAATATTAGGTTGAATCGTTGAGTTCCCTTATAACTCGTTGAGTTCATACGTGTCCAAAGGTTGAGGAAAACCTTAGCCGACTCGCCGAGTCTTCGCCTGACTCGCCGAGTCCAAGGCAATCTTCAACGGACTCGTCGAGTTGTTCATCAACTCGTCGAGTTCATGCTCATCTTCATATGACTCACCGAGTCAACCTTGCAACTCGCTGAGTCCCTTTAATCCTTCCTCCATACAGATGCTTTTTAAGCCATGCTAAGGCTCCATATTATAGATCCAGCTTACCAAGGTATGTTTATCACGTAAAGTTGCAAACGTTACATGCATGCAAGGCTCTAAAGGCTCTAAATGACAAATCTAGGATTATAATGGACTTTTACACTCAAGGAAGGCTTCATGCAGGACCAAGCTCGAATATTTATGAACCTAGAACCCAAGAAGGGTCCAAATCTGAAGTTGCAACTTCAGATCTAGTTCATACACCACAATATCATCATAACCAAGCCAAAAATCCCTAAACTTCACTTAAATGAGATCTAGAAAGGAATGAGGTAAAGGTGACTACTTGATACCTTCAAATGATCTTAACTGGGGTAGATTTTTGATCCCCACAAGTTCCTTGCTTCTAGCCACTTGTTTCTCCAAGATTTCCTCACTAAGATTCACCTTCCGAAACTTATAACACACAAAATGAAGCACACACACGAATTAGAGTTGGTTTGGTTCTCAAAAGACTGCAAGGGGGATAAAGGGAGGCTATTGATCCTTTAAATAGGGTGCAAAACCCCAGGATTTAGGGTTTCATCTTTCAGCTCCTACTCGTTGAGTCCCTCCTTGGACTCGGCGAGTAGGTCATTAAAACGCGTGGACTAACCCGCTACTACTCTACGAGTAGGTCAACCAACTCGTCGAGTAGCCCTTGAAATCAAGAAACTCTATATTAAATTAATACTTGAAAATCGGGGCGTTAGAGAGATAATAGATACTAGCATGCCTTGTAATCTCACGATCTCTTTTATATAGATCATGGTTAACTTTTCCATTTTATTCATTTCCTTTATTGTGTAAGTTCGAACCTTATAATATGATGATGTTTGAAACTGATCACTCAGCATCAGCACATAATCCAGCATCAGCATACAAGTTATTCAGTGTGTATCTTTTTATTGTAACAGATTTAGTATTTATCTTGTTTCCATAGTTATCATTTATTAGTTAGCTGGAACACCCTGATTTGTAGGGATTGTCTATAATAGTTCTCTATAGTCTTTTGTACAGGTTTGTGAGACGTTGTCTTTCACAAACCCTAATAGCCGCTTTGTGCGAACAATAATCTCTTTGTGAGACTATCATTCTTAGTGAAAGTTCTTTGTGAAACTTAATTGTTCTTATTAATAGTCATTGTTTGATAAATCGTTTGATCTAAGGTCCTTTCAATTGGTATCAGAGCAGGTTTCTTTTATCAAACAAATGGCTTCATCATCTTCCTCTTCAAACTCATCAAATCATCCTTCCGCTAAAATTCCTCTGTTTGATGAAACCAATTTTGCTATGTGGAAAATAAAGGCTCTCTATGCATTAGAATCTGTAGATGAAGACATGTTGGACATCATCGAAAAAGGTCCATATGTTCCGATGTATCAGCCCTTGAAAAACAATGTTCCTGATGGTGTCATGAAGAAAACACCTGATGAATACTAGAAGCAGAAGTACAACAAGTTGATCGAGAAACTGAAAGCAGAGAACTTGGAACATAAAGTTCTTGTCGCTGAAGAAGAAAAGTGGAAGACTGATGAGGAGTCATCAGATGATGAAGTTAAATGTCTGATGACCAAGATAGAAGACAGTGATGAGTGTAAAGTCAGCAACAGTTCGTTTGATGCTGATATGTCTGATGCAGTTGAAAACTCCAGGAAGCACAACACTGATTCTCCTTCAATGTATCAGGTTCAAAACTTTGTTTCCTATTCAATGAATGAAAAAATCAAAATGTTTGAGTATTTGGGTGTTCTTAATTCTTAGAAGAATCAAATCATAAGAGATATGCATAATCAAATTGATCTTCTTAAAACTGAACTATCCTTGAAAAATAACATTATTGACACTACTCAGGAAAATCTAAGAGTTACTAGTTTATCAAATTCCTCACTGTCTGCTGAAATTGATAAAGTTAATGACCTCTTGAACAAAGAACAAACTGTTTTAAAACTTTGGTCTAAATCTCACAAAAATGCTAATTATGTTATTTCTGCTCAAATACCTCATTCATGTGAGAAAATCCTTGGGGGAAATTTTGCTGAAGCTGAAAAGGTTTTTAAATCTCAAGAAAAGGAATCTGAATTTTATTCCGTGAATGAATTAAAAGATAGTTTCAAAAACAAATTTATCAGCAACACTTTTATTAATTAGAGTCCCATTGATGAACATTGTGTTACTGATTCTAAAGGTGTTACTGAGTGTAATATTGAAATAACTGGGATTGATCCTACTTCTTACCCTGCACATCTTAAGAGACCAACTCCTCTCACTGAAAATATTATTGCATTTCCTATCTCAAACGGAGTGTTTCATGTTGTTCATGAACAACTTAAACATTATCTTGATTGCAGTGTTTCAGTACATAAGTCTAAATCTGATACTGATGTCAGTTCCTCATCCATCACTGATTATAGTTCTTCTGACACTGAATTCTGTAGTAATTCAATGTCAAATAAAAGGACTCAAAGTTCACTTGGTGAATCGTTCAAATCTAAATGTGTTAAATCTAGAAATGTGCTTACCAAGAAAAACTTTGGTACTAGAATTTGCTACAGATGTGGTGACATGACTCACAAAATCAGTGAATGCAAGTTTGATAAAACATCATTAAGAGCTGATAACATCAAAGTTAGAAATGGAAGATGGACTCCTAAAACAAATTCTTTAAACTGTCTCCCTAAAGAGTGCTATAACATATTGTCAAATAACTTTGTGAATGACCTATCTTACAATGGGTCAGTGTGTTCTAACTAGTTTCTCAGCACTGCAGGGTCAGGAGCATCTTTGGTACTTAGATAGCGGTTGCTCAAGACATATGACAGGATCCAAGTCTCTCCTGGAAGACTATGTCAAGAAAACTGGTCCTGCAGTAACATACGGAGACAATGGAAAGGGGTTTACTAAATGATATGGAAACATCAAGTGCAATAATGTGGTGTTTCAAAATGTATCATATGTAAAGGGTCTCAAACACAATGTCATCTCAATCAGCCAATTTTGTGATGCTAATTATGACGTTCATTTTACAAAGAAGGAAGGAAGAGTCATTAACACTGACAAGAACATTGTACTCTCAGCAAGTAGAAAAGATGATATATATGTTCTTGACATGTTCTCAAGTGACAAGGCGTTGATGCAATGTTTCTTTACAAAGTCTCAAACCAATCTCAGTTGGATTTGGCATAAAAGGTTCTCTCATTTGAACTTTAAGAATCTATCTAAAATATCCAATCAAGATCTAGTTAGAGGTCTCCCAAAACTCAGCTTTGTCAAAGATAAGATGTGCTCAGCGTGTGAACAAGGAAAACAAACCAAGTCATCATTCAAACCCAAGTCATGTTCTAGCATATCTGTTCCTCTTCATTTACTACACATGGACTTGTTTGGACCTATTCCTGTTCGTTCCCAAGGAGGAAACAAGTATACTCTGGTGGTTGTGGATGAGTTTACTTGATTTACATGGGTGGTTTTCTTGAAGAAGAAAAGTCATGCTGCACAGGAAATCATCTCCCTGATTCGTCAAAACGAGACACGGACTGGTCTCAAAGTTAAGCAGCTTAGGAGTGATCATGGCACTGAGTTCTAGAATTCAACTCTTGAAGAATTTTGTGATTATAAAGGCATTGGGCAGAACTTTTCCGCTCCTCGCACACCTCAACAAAATGGAGTTGCTGAACGAAGAAATCGAACACTGATTGAGGCAGGAGGGACCTTAATGATTCATGCTGGTCTTCCTATGTCGTTTTGGGCTGAAGCTATTAATACAGCATGTTATACTCAGAATCGATCTCTATTTCACAGGGTTCACAAGAAGACACCATATGAGATGTTGAAAGGTCGAAAGCCGTACGTATCCTTCTTTCATGTGTTTGGATGCATTTGTTATATTCTTAATCAGCGCGATCCTAGATCAAAATTTGAGCCTAAGGCTGACAAAGGTATTTTTGTTGGATATTCATCTATTTCAAAGGCTTTTCGTGTTTTTCATGTGAACAGGCAGTGCATTGAAGAATCCATTCGTGTAAAGTTTGATGAAGAATCATACACTGATGAAAAAGTAGCTCATTCCTCCTCTATCTTTCAAGAGCTTCTCTCTTGCCCATATGATGAAGTTTCTCATACTGAAGAAGAAACTATTATTCCTGATCCTATCGTTCCAGATCTAATTTCTGTAAATCAAGATACTGCGGTCAGCTCGACAACTCATTTTTCCGATGCTGATGAAACCCTTGAAACTGAAGATTCTCCTGCAACTCATGTTCCTTTCAGCAATAACACTTCAGTGTCAAATCCATTGGAATCAGCTTCTGGACATCGAGATCATCCTGTTGATCAAATTTTGGGAATCTTCATGATGGTGTCCAAACCAGATCTCGTGTATCTAATAATTTTTGCATGTATGTTAATTTCGTTTCAATGATTTTACCTGACAAGATACACTCAGCTCTTCAAGACGCTGACTGGATTAAAGCCATGCAAGACGAGCTGAACGAGTTCGAAAGGCACAAGGTTTGGACCCTTGTTCCCAGACCATCAGGAAAGACCATCACCGGAACACGCTGGGTCTACCGCAACAAGGTTGATAAAGATGGTATTATTACTCACAACAAAGCAAGACTTGTTGCTCAGGGGTTCACTCAAATTGAATCCATCGACTACGGGGAGACTTTTGCTCTAGTTGCCCGCATTGAAGCAATCAGACTGTTTCTCGGATATGCCTCATACATGAACTTCATTGTCTACCAAATGGATGTCAAAACGGCATTTCTTCATGGTGTGTTACAAGAAGAAGTATTTCTCAAACAGCCCCCAGGATTTGAAGACAAAGAGCACCCTGACTATGTGTACAGACTAGATAAAGCTGTATATGGACTGAAGCAAGCTCCTAGGGCCTAGTATGAGACACTGACATCATATCTTCTTGAAAATGGCTTCAAAAGAGGAGAAATTGACAATACTCTCTTCATCAAAAAGAAAGGCTCAGAAATGATTCTTGTTCAAATCTATGTCGATGATATCATGTTTGGAACCATTCTATGTGCTAGATTCCAAGCTAATCCCAAGGAGTCTCATCTCATTGCAGTGAAACGCATCTTTCGATACTTAAAGGCCACTCAGAACTTGGCACTGTGGTACCCTCGTGACTCAGCGCTTGAACTCTTTGGATACACTGATTCCGACTATGCAGGATGCAACTTAGACAAGAAGAGCACGTCAGGTGGATGTCATTTTCTTGGAAATCGACTAATCAGTTGGTCCAGCAAGAAACAAACCTCAGTATCTATCTCCACTGCAGAAGCTGAGTATGTTGCAGCTGGGAGATGTTGTGCTCAAATCTTATGGATTCAAAATCAACTTTTAGACTATGGGCTTAAATTCACGACTCCTATATACTGTGATAACACCAGTGCCATTCAGATCACACAGAATCATGTTCAGCACTCAAAGAGAAAGCATATCGAGATCAGACATCACTTCATCAGAGACAATGTTAAGAAGGGCAAGGTTGTTCTAAAACATGTCAAGACTTCCGATCAATTAGATGATATTTTCACCAAGGCCCTGGATACTCAAACTAATGCTCACATTATTGGCGAACTTGGAATGATCACTCTGGATTGAAAATGTTTTACTAATGTTTGCTTTTGTCTTATAAACTAATGTTTTTTTGCTGATGATGAGTTGATGATGTTTAGCATGCTGAGTACATTGTATGATTTCTTATCTCTATCTCTTCTACAAATCTTCTAAACTAAAGTTGAATGATTCATTGTATTAAACCATACACTGATAACAACTTGAAACTCTTTGCCGATGGTTAGACAAAACACCAAGTTCTATCACACGCAACTATCCCTTCTTACCAATCTTACACTGATTCTGTGATTCAGCGTGACAAAACACATGTTGATGAGAATCTAACAGTCTTTGCCGATGGTTAGACCAAAACACCAAGGTCTATCACACGCAACTATCCCCTCTTACCAATCTTACACTGATTTTGTGATTCAACGTGACAAAACACATGCTGATGAGAATCTAACAGTCTTTGCCGATGGTTAGACTAAAACACCAAGGTCTATCACACGCAACAATCCTCTCTTCACCTTCTTCTCACTCAGTGTCTAATGATTCAGTAAGAAATAACACTCACTGATAAAGACTCGACACTCTGTGCCGATGGTTAGATATTTAAACCAATATCTATCACACGCACCAATCACCTTGCTAACCCTAAACAAGCAAGTTGTACCTTGAATTGACGACAAACTATCTTTCAGCATGTAACTTTTCGTGACAATGATCTCAGCGCTTCCGCAGACACTGATTGTCGTTTCCTCTTCCGTACAACGGCTCTTTTACCCAACGACTATTTTTTTTATTCGACAGTCTGTCAAGATACGCAGTTATTTTCGATGAAGATAATCATTACCTTTTTCTTAAACCGTTTAATCCCATATTTAAACCTTTTCATCTCTCTCCTAAACCTTCCTTCCATCATTCAAACTTCCCTCTCTCTCTTAAAAAAAAAACAAACCCTAGAATCCTAACTCTCTTCAATGGCGGCATCACTGTTCACCTTCTCCTCCACTTCAAGCAGGGTCATCCCATCTCCAAACTCTCCTCCTCTTCCCATATACATCAAAGCCACAAATGTCGTTTTCAACCCTGATATACCAGATGTTCATCGCGGTCTTGGACTTGATGATTTTGTCAATTTCTTAGTCTCCTGCCGACTTCGATACGCAATCAGTGAGGTTCCATCAGAGTTCTTTCCCGAACAAGTATGTGAGTTCTACTACACCGCAACGGTTAATGATGAAAACAACGCCATCTCCGGGACTATTGGACATGGCCGACACTCAGTTTTTATCACCGCTGATCTCCTCAGTGTTGCACTCAGGTTACCAATTTTTGAACCATTCTCTGAGCTTCCAACTATTGAACGTTGCCGACGCCTCTTTGATCAACTGGGCTATGATCACTCAAAGGCTGGTGCTCTATCAGCTCTCATTCTGCGTCAATGTATGACTCCAGGATGGAAGTTCTTCACCGGGGCACTGTGCAAATGTGTGGGTCACAAATCTCGCAGTGGTGATCAACTGAGTACTTATGAGCAACAAGTTGTTTGTTCCCTTCTTCTCAACAAATGTCTTGAATATGAGGCTTTCTTCTTTGATCAGCTTGTCCAACTTCTTCGTGCCAATGTACGCGCTGATCATGTCCCCTTTCCACGCTAGATTGCTCTTGTCCTAGATAAATTTTTCGTTGAAGCCTACTACTCCCACTCTGGAAACCCCATCCAATGCCCACGCATGTCAGTACGAATGTATCAGGATGATCCAATGGCAAATGACATCGGCATCTCTGAACAAATGAGAGAATAGATCGCAAATCCATATATTGTTCCTTCACTAACCGCTGATACTGATGAAGGAGCTGATGGTAACAACGAAATTAATGTTGATCAACAAGCTGATACGCAGGACGGTAGTCATCTCTCCCCTCAACTTTCTCATCATACTCCTTCTGTCACTGAACGAGTTCACTCAGCTCAAGGGGAGCAACCATCTCAGGGGGAGCAACCATCCTAGGGGGAGCAACCTTCTCAAGGGGAGCAACATCGCTCACAAGAAGTTCCAGGTACTCAGTTCATTCATATACCGGCCTCAGCATTTAATGAGCTTCTTACACTGACTCGGGACATGAATCAGCATCTTCTACGAATTGAGGCTGATGTCCACCAATTGAAGGGAGTTCTTTTGTCAACTCCTTCCCCTGGCCCAAAACATGATGATGATCAAAAAGGGGGAGAAACTGACTCTGTTGAGCTTGGATTTGAAGATAACATTTTAAACCAAACCGAGCCACCACAGCCTGTGCACGAGTCTGATAAAATAGCAGAAACTGAAAAGCCTACTGACGAGTATGATAGACCAGCAGATACTGAAAAGCTTGCTGAAGATAGTGAGCATGATGATGAGGATGAACATGATGATGAGTGTCAGATGCTGGACATGAAATTCATTGATCCCACTATTCCAGTTCAAGGAGAAGCCTCAGATGATGATGAAGATGAACATGATGATGAATGTCAAATGCTAGATATGAATTTCATTGATCCCATTGTGCCAGTTCAAGGAGAAGACTCAGATGTAGCTAGCGAGGATCTTCAACCTCTATCTCGCAAGCGCAAGGCAGCAGATACTGAATTGGCTGTTTCACATACTGATACTTCTCTTCCTATCAAGAAACCTAAGTCCATTGTCAGCATATCCAATTTGGCAGCTGAATGGAACATGTCTCCTAATCAAGTTAAGCAAATTCTTGATGAAACCAATAAAGCTCAGCTTCTAAAGAATATTGCGCAAGCTGATGAATCTCTCATTCAGCATAAACTTCAGGCCAAAGGATCCTTTGAAGCTCAAATGCAAAAGTTTTTAGAATATCAGTCGAAATCCAAATCTTCACAGCCTCCTCCCAGTAGCAGTAAGTCAAGGACTGATAATGTTCTCGATAGGATTGATCGCAAGAGGTTTCAAGACGTTCTTAAACGAAGAGTGAGCAGTGATAAGATCATCAAAGTTAAAGCTTCAAAACCTCGTAACGAGAAAATTCTTTCTTTGTTGATCACTCGTCAAGGTCTTCAACATCCATACACTGAAGTAGTGAAGAGGGATGAGCTGATAAAATACGGATACTCTGAATGGATGGAATTGCTCGAATTAGCATCCAAGCAAACTTCGGCTCTCTCTTCAGAACTGACCTGTGCTCTTCATTTACTGATCAAGAAAGTTCAGTGTCTGGATCTTGTTCCTACACAGCGTCCTCAGCAGCAAGGCCCAAGTTCCTCAGTTCCAAGAATCAGAAGAACCAGATTTCAAGTTGATAATGAACATGTATTGGTTCTAAATTTTGGTGCTGAAGGAATAAACAACTCTCTTCCTATCGGTGTTGAGCCGGTTCAACATAAGTTCATCTCTGTTCCTGAACATGGAATATTTTATCTTGATAAAAACAGGAAAATGTGTTTTCAGCGCACCACAGAAATTCCAAGAGCTCCAACAGCACATCTTGTTGGTTTAAGACAAATGTGCATGAGTCATCAAGATCTCTCTGGAGAGTTTCACATACTGATTGCTATGGAGTTACTGAATAGAAGACAGGAGTTGCTGGATAGTCCTTACTGAATTGTGAAAGTAGAAGCTGAAGCTGAGTATGAAGAATTTTTGTCCAGAGGTGTTCTAGTATAGCTGTTGTTTTGAACATCATCATATTGGGGGAGATTGTAAGGTCGAACCTTATAATATGATGATGTTTGAAACTGATCACTCAGCATCAGCACGTAATCCAGCGTCAACATACAAGTTATTCAGTGTATATCTTTTTATTGTAACAGATTTAGTATTTATCTTTTTTCTATAGTTATCGTTTATTAGTTAGCTGGAACACCCTGATTTGTAGGGATTGTCTATAATAGTTCTATATAGTCTTTTGTACAGGTTTGTGAGACGTTGTCTTTCACAAACCCTAATAGCCGCTTTGTGCGAACAATAATCTCTTTGTGAGATTATCATTCTTAGTGAAAGTTCTTTGTGAAACTTCATTGTTCTTATTAATAGTCATTGTTTGATAAATCGTTTGATCTAAGGTCCTTTCATATTGGCAGGAAGTGGGCGGATTTGGTCAACCGGTCGACAATTACCCAAATAGTGTCAAGTCCACCCGTTGTCTTGGGCAACTTGGTTATGAAATCCACTGTTATCGGTTCCCACTTCCACTCGAGTATTACCGGTTGCTGTAGTAGACCCGAGGGCTTCTAATACTCTACCTTAACATTAGAGCAAGTCAGACACTTGCTCAAGTAGGTAGCAATTTTAGCTTTCATATTAGGCCACTAATAATGTTGTTTGAGATCCTGGTACATTTTATCCAAGTCTGGATGGACGGAGTACTTGGTTTTGTGGGATTCATTCATGATCACATCTCTGAACCCACCAAATTTTGGGGTCCAGATTCGTTCCATGAGGTAGTAGGCTCCGTCCTCCTTGATCGTAAGATTCTTGTCCATTCCACGCAAGGCTTCATTTTCAATGTTTTCCGACTTCAAGGCCTCTAGCTGAGCCTCTTTGATTTGCGAAGACAAGTGGGAATGGATGGTCATTGTTAGCGACTTAATTCGGCAACCCAAGTATTCTTTTCGACTTAGGGCGTCTGCCACCACATTGGCTTTGCCCAGATGGTAACGGATCTCGCACTCATAATCGTTCAGCAACTCAACCCATCGCACTTGCCTTATATTTAACTTTTTCGGGTGTAGGATATGTTGCAGGCTCTTGTGATCTGTATAAATGTTGCATTTCGTTCCGTAGGGGTAGTGCCTCCAGATTTTTAAGGCGATCACGACTGCTCCTAGCTCAAGGTCGTGTGTGGTGTAGTTCACCTCCTTGTTCTTTAGTTGTCTTGACACATAAGCTATAACTTTTCCTCGTTGCATAAGTACACAGCCTAAACCTTGATTGGAAGCGTCACAATACACCATGAATTCCTCTATCCCTTCTGGGAGGGATAAGATTTGAGTGTTGCATAAAGCTTGCTTCAAGGTCCGGAAGGCAACCTCTTGTTTCTTTTCCCAGAGGAAGGGTACACCCTTTTGAGTTAAGGCAGTGAGCGGCTTGGCGATCTTACAAAAAATTTGTATGAACCTCCTGTAGTAACTAGCGATGCCTAAGAATTGCCTGATCTCTGTTGGGGTTCTTGGGGTTGCCCAGCCTTCAATTGCTTTGACCTTGGAGGGGTACACATGTATTCCCTCTTCACTAACCACATGGCCCAGAAAATCCACCCTTCGAATCCAAAACTTGCATTTAGAGAACTTTGCATACAACTTCTCCACCCTTAATGTTTACAGAACCTGCCGCAGTTGTTGCCTGTGTTCTTCTTTACTTCATGAATAGACGAGTATATCATCGATAAAAACAATCATGAAGTTGTCGAGGTAGGGTCGGCAGACTCGGTTCATCAGGTCCACAAATGTTGCAGGCGCATTGGTCATACTGAAGGGCATCAGTACGAATTCATAGTGACCATAGCGGGTTTGGAATACAGTCTTGGAGATGTATTCTTATTGGACCCATAGTTGGTGGTACCCTGACCTTAAATCTATCTTTTAAAAGTTACTTGCTCCTTGAAGTTGCTCAAATAGATCGTCGATCCGGTGAAGAGGGTATCGATTCTTAATGGTGAGCTTGTTGAGTTCGCAGTAATCGATGCACATACGAAACGACCCATCCTTCTTTACGAATAACATCAAAGCTCCTTAGGGTGAGAAGCTTGGCCTTATAAACACCTTGTCCATTAATTCATTTAGTTAACTGGAAAGCTCTTTGTGACAACCCGAAAAACTTCTCGCGTGCACTCTTCAATTCTTTCCAATATTAGACTTATTTTACTATATGGTAATACCCTTTAGAGTCTAATGAAGCGTTCTAAATGTGATATAATCAAGGTAGGATTGTTAAGAAGGGTTAACTCGAAGTGTAGGAATCAAAACCGGGCCAAACACTCCAACACATGGAGTGTGCGGCCATACACTTGAGTGTGCGGCCACACACTCTTGTTTGCGGCCTCACACCTTCCCAATCGCACACTCCACCTATATATGCCACACTTAGATCATTCTTGAACCCTTCCTTCACTTCTTCAAGCATAGAACACGAAAATCCTCTCAAGTATCATGCATTCTCCTTGAAGATCTTCATAAAAGGTACCAAGAACACCAAGATCATCATCTGGCCGCACACATGGCAGCACACACCACCTGGCAGCACACATGGCCGCACACATGGCAGCACACACCACCTGGCAGCACACATGGCCGCACACAAGGCCGCACACATGTGCTAGTAGCACACTAGGCCGCACACCTGGCCGCACACACACATATAGTGTGTATTTTGGCCATACACCCTCTTGTATAGCCTTATAAACCCTCATACAATCATATATGATTATAACACTTCATTATAAGTGTTTACTAGTCCCTAAGGTGGTCCCAAAATCAGCAATTAGTTGTTCATAACACTAATTAAATCCATATATGTGCCAATATATGCTAAATAGGATTCGCGTGTGTACTCAAGTCACCACTTGGCACCTAGCGTCTAATCCAACATTTGTCATCAGGACCACTCACTACAGGTGAGTTCATACCCCTTTAATTAACCTTTGAAATACTTTTAAATGTTTTAAATGCTTTTATGGGGGAACACAAGTTGAATACTTATAGTTATTACATCAATCACATGTGATTAATAACTAGAAAACCAATGATTTTATCACTGTTCAAACTGTTTATCAAACTGCTTTACTTCAAAATGTTTTACAAACTCTTTTACTTATCAAATACTTTTATTTAAACCTTGTTATATTTCTTATAAATTGCATGCCCATATATGTATAGATATATAAGAAATGTTTAAAGGGCTTAGGAAGGTCATCCGCCCTATTTCCTTTTTCTCGATTTGGATGTGGTCTGGTGGGATTTCGGGTAGCTGTCCGAAGGTCGTTTCAATATTAATTATATATCAAATGTACATATATAGACATAAAAGTACTTCCATATTCATGCGTATTAGTCACATCATTAGTAAGTTACCATCGGGGTAACACAGGATCATACTACTACAATTTCTAGATCAATGAGTCAGTTCATTCATGAGTCAATACTTATTACTATGAGTACATATACAACTATACTAGAAAGAGAACATATACAACTATACTAGAAAGAGAACATATACAACGATACTAGAACAAGTAACATTACATTACATATACATGAATACGTTAACAATTGTGATCCACTGTATGGGAGCATGCCTTAATTGTCATGACCCGAATTGTAGCCAGAGTCTCTTGAAGGGAGAGCATGAGTTTGCGTATAGATCTATACTGGATTGACTATCCTACACCTTGCTGCTAGCTACAGCCGGACCGGCAGGTCTGCGGGTGCCAAACGTCATACCTTATTTTTCGACTATACGTTGTCGTTATTACCAGTCTATAGTATGGTGCAATTTATCACATGATACCTTAATATAAATCCGGTTTAAGGTAGATAGTACAACAGTAGTTATTATAATACAATACTACAAGTACTACAGTAATTTATCCTTTATATACATTTAGTGACTATTTCACTTAAATAATAATGTATAAACTATATTTCGATAATGATAGTTACACTTGGAAAATTACACACTTTTACGATAAACAAACATACAAAACAGTTACACCTTGGTAGAAGGCTACTTTTAATAGAAAATATAGGTTTTCTGAGAGATTCAAACTTATACAAACACTTACAAACATTTACATACATTTTACAAACTTACAATGGAGACATGTTCAAACGTTTTGATAACAAACACCGACACTAAAATACTTATGAACTCACCAGCTTAATGCTGATAAACTCTTTCAAAATAACTTGTATTCTCAGGTCATCAGTAGACAGGTACCGAGACCAGCTTTTGAGAAGATGGAGCGCATTCAGGACTCATCTCTTTATTTTGACTTACATTATTTTTGGTGTCTATAACTGTACAGAACACACTTGTATTAAAATTATATATTTAATGCAATGGATGATGTTGTTTGCTTATTTACTTTTACTATGTTGTGATACTTTACATGACGTCCTCCGCCCCAGAACGTTTCCGCCGTTCTCGGTTTTGGTGTGTGACACTCTTGCATCTCCGCGGGACCTAATCTATATCACGACTTGGCGATTGATGTGGCTCCGGGTATCAAGTCGATCCAAAATTCGACTTTTTGTTCGGTAGGTATTCCCGGGAGGTCTTTGGGAAACACGTCGGGAAAATCGCACACCTTCGGGATGTCTTTGATGTTCTTTTCTTCTTTCTTTTTATCAACCACATGAGCTAAAAAGGCGTAGTTTTTCTTGTGTAAACACTTTTGTGCCCTGATACACAAGATGAGACGAAGGTTTGTACCGGGTTTGTCGCCGTATATAACCAGGGTTCATTGCCAGGTAGGTGAAGGTGAACGACCTTCTTGTAGCACATAATATCATCACGGTGGGGTCTTAACCAATCCATGTCGATGATCACATCAAAACTCCTAATAGTAACCTACGAACGCATTAAGTCAATTTTAAAGGAGTGGTTATTTAAAGTTAATGTGCACCCTATGAATACATCGTTTGTTGTTTCTGTTTTTCTGTTAACCATTTCAACGGTAAACATTTCGTTTAATGCTTGAGGATTTTGGTTGATTAGGTGCTTAAACTTATGACTCACAAAGCTTCTTTTTGCCCCACTATCAAATAAAATGCATGCATAAAGGTTGTTGAGGAGGAACGTACCAGTGACTACTGCGGGATCCTTTATTGCCTCCTCAAGTCCTATTGCTAGGACTCTTCTCGTTCCCCCTGTGTTCCTATTGTTGGCCTTTGGATAGTTTCTTTTATAGTGACCTATTTCTCCACACCCATAACATGCTTGACTCACACCAGCATTGGTAGGTTGATTGGTATGTTGTGTTGGCGTTCTGCTATATCGGGCGGTGTGCCCCTTCCTATTGCAGTTGGTACAGTACATCTCTCGGCATGCACCGTTGTGTTGAAAGTTGCATTTATCAGAATTCGGTAGGTTACCCGCATATGGCTTGGTAGGTGCTGGTGTGGCAGGAGTGGTAGCGGCATGAACCACCACGATCTGTTTCTTCTTTGCAAACTCCTAAGTTTGTTGCCCTTTCCTCTTGTTTCCAGAGTTTCTCTTTTTGTCATTCCCCTTTTTCGGTTAAGTTTCGAGATTCACTATGCTCTTTTGTACCCCATGGTCAATAAGCTTTTGAGCAAGGCGCTTGGCGTCGTCGAACGTTGTTGTGTTTTCCGCAATCACATTCCCATGAATCAGGGGAGATAGTCCCCAAATGAAACGGTCTACCTTCTTTTCCTTCAGAAGTGATCATCCCCGGACACATGATCGCCATGTCGCTGAATCTTGCAGTGTAAGCTTCAATATCAGAGCCCTTCATGGTGAGATTCCATAACTCATGTTCGATTTTCTGTACCTACCCCTACGGCAGTACTCTTCAAGCATCATAGTTTTGAGGTCCTCCCAAGTTATTGAGTTTGCCACTGGGAGTGTTAGAGACTTGATGTGGCCATTCCAATATTTTGCATCAAGTATCAAACAAACAAGTCGAGGCTCTGATACCACTGATGGGTTTTGAGCATTCTAACACTTCTTAAGTGTACATGCAACCCTAATAAACCTTGGATCTATGTTTGTCTAAGATACATGCAAATAATTATTTTTCCAAGGTTCATATCCTAACTAGCATGGCATGGGGAACATGAATCAAATAAAGCTAGTAGAAATACTAACCTTGTAGTAGTAGTTGATTGCTTGGACTTTTAGACCCTAGCACCAATAGTATGAATGCCTCAAATGGAAATCACAAATCACCACAAACTTGGAACTTTGAGAGAATAGTCACAACTATCTTGAAATCGGCCCTCTTGCTTTACTCACTTCAACTAGTGTCAACTAGTTTGATTTCAAGAGCCAAAGCCTCCTTTATATAGTGTGGTGGATTAGGGTTACATCCATGTAAACCCTAATACCCATGTCTCTTCATTTCCATGAGATCCATGGGTTAAAGGTCCATGGAATATCCATGGACTTTCCATGCAAGCCTAGCCCATTCCAAATAAGCATTAGCCCACACTATATAAATATAGAAGCCCATATTTAATTAGTAATATCTTTGATCTCTAAATTAATCCTAGATTAATTATAGATCAATACTAATTAAATAATATGATCTTATATTAATATATTAGAACTTATAATATATTAATAAATCATAACTTGTACTATTCTCAAAAGATTATCCATAAATTGTTCTGGTGAAGTGCAACCCAAATGGACCATGCCGGGTCGGGTCAAGTACATACCAAATATAGTTATGGACTTAGACACTATATCCAATAGTCTCCCACTTGGATAAGTCTAATAACTATAGTTGCAAGTATGACTTTAGGAACCGATCAGCAATCGTAGCTCTTTAAACTCTGTTGAACTAGAACGCGCCATTTTAGATAAGTGATCATATAATCCTCTGTTCAAGATATCAGCCGGACAAATACATGGAACATGGTCTTACTTATTGTCCAGCATTTGTTTCCCGATTTCTGATTTGTTTGACATAGAACTTAACTGAACACATCAATTTAGTTCTGACCGGGCCCGGTACATAGGTCAAAACAAAATCATCGAGAGGCCCAGATATCGCTTCTAATCCTAGAAGGAACAGATAAACTTCGACTCATATGTTTGTTCCACCACTCATTGAATTATACACAAAGGCACGTTTTATAACATCGAGTTACCAATGCGTTTTCGTACAATCACTGCATAGCCAACTCGTAAGTAACAAATCATATCTCTAGGTTTAAAGACTTATATGATATTACCGTCTCACGATCACTCGAGATAAAATTCCATGAAGTGATTCCAGTGAGCGTGGGTTGAGTCCAATGCTCAGAACTTATAAGCACTCATGATTGTTGTAGCCATGTCCAACACCTTAGACCTCTGCAACCAATCATGACAGTCTTGATTCATACCTACTTCCGACATATGACCGACTGTGGAGGTTTGAATAATATGATATACCAAACATAATTATTCTGGAAGTCAAAACATGCAAAAGAAATATAGTAAACGATCGACAAGAGATAGCAACACTTTACTCAAAAATATTACACCTTTTATTCATCATCTAATGTCAATTACACTTTACAAATTTCATAATTTATCTAACTACTAAAACTTATATCATCCTTCAGCCCTATGCTCCGAGCATGCTGGAGATGCTTAACCCTACTCAGTCCCTTCGTGAGGGGATCTGCTGGGTTCTCATCCGATGATACCCTATTTGCCACGAGGATTCCTTCTTCTATTCGATGTCTGATGAAGTGATATTTTCTGCCAATGTGTCTGGATCTCCCATGATCTCTTGGTTCATTGGCTAAGGCAACCGCACTATTGCTGTCACAGAAAATCTCCATTGGCTCCTTTATAGTTGGTACCACTCCAAGGTCTCCGATGAAGTTCTTTAGCCATATAGACTCCTTTGCTGCCTCGCTTGCTGCTATATACTCTGATTCACAAGTGGAATCAGCCACTATCTCCTGCTTGGAACTTTTCCAAGTAATTTCCCCTCCGTTTAGGGTAAAGACCCAGCCCGACTGAGAGCGGAAATTATCCCTGTCAGTCTGAAAGCTAGCATCACTATACCCTACAACTCTCAAGCTATCACTCCCACCAAGGGTAAGGACCCAGTCCTTAGTCCTTCGCAGGTACTTGAGGATATTCTTTACCGCAGTCCAGTGTGCCTTGCCAGGGTTCCCCTGATACCTGCTAATCATGCTCAAAGCAAAGGCTACATCAGGTCGAGTACACATCATAGCATACATGATCGAACCTACAGCTGAAGCATAAGGTAGTCGACTCATTTCTGCTATCTCAGCCTCAGTACTAGGGCTTTGTGTCTTACTCAATCTGGCGTTACTTTGAATGGATAACTTACCTTTCTTGGAGTTATGCATGTTGAATATTTTCAACACTTTGTCCAAGTAGGTACTCTAACTAAGTCCGATTAGTCTCTTAATCCTATCTCTCAAAATCCTTATTCCTAGGATATAGGAAGCTTCACCAAGGTCCTTCATAGCGAAACACTTCCCAAGCCAGGACTTTACTTCCTGCAGGGTTGGGATGTCATTTCCTATGAGTAGTATGTCATCCACATACAGTACCAAAAAACTAACTATGCTCCCACTAGCCTTGATATAGACACAAGATTCATCTTCACTCCTTGAAAAAGCCAAATTCCTTGACTTTCTCATCAAAGCAAAGATTCCATCTGCGAGGTGCCTGTTTCAATCCATAAATGGATTTCTCGAGTTTACACACTCTATTGGGGTACTCTGTACTGACAAAACCCTCTGGCTAAACCATGTTAACATCTTCAGCCAACTTTCCATTAAGGAAAGCGGTTTTGACATCCATTTGCCATATTTCCTAGTCATGAAATGCAGCAATGGCTAACAGAACCCTAATAGACTTTATCTTGGCCACTGGTGAAAAGGTTTCATCATAATCAACTCCCGGAGTTTGAGAATAACCCTTTGCAACCAGTCGTGCCTTATAAGTGTGTACATTACCATCCATGTCGGTCTTCTTCTTGAAGATCCATTTGCACCCAACTACCTTACGATCAAGTACATGGTCAACCAAGTTCCAAACTTGATTGACATACATGGACTGTATCTCGCTATCCATAGCCTCTTTCCATTTAGCAGCCTCAGGGCCTGCCATGGCTTCCGTGTAGCTGTTAGGCTCATCCAGACCTACTAGTGTCTCATCACTAATAAGTGTCTCACCTTCTGCAGTAATATGGAAACATTAGTAATGCTCAGGTGCATTCCTAACTCTCGTGGAACGCCTCAGAGGTACAGATTCGTCAATTGGCTCAACAGGAGTTTCCTCCTCAAGTTGAGGGCTAGCGTTTGAAGTTCCTTCACCACTTGACTCTTGAATTTCTTCAATATCAATTTGCCTCCCACTGTCTCCTTGGCTTATAAACTCTCTGTCTCTCTCGAAAGACTCCTCTTCTTGCTACAAAGACCACATTATCACTAGGTTTGTAGAAGAGGTAACCAAAGGATCTTTGTGGGTAGCCGATGAAAATACACCTCTCGCTTCGGGGTTCTAGCTTGTCATGAGTCTCGCGCCTCACAAAAGCCTCGCAACCCCAAATCTTGATGTGGTCTAGGTTGGGTACTTTACCAGTCCACATCTCGTGAGGAGTTTTGGCAACTTTCTTTGTAGGGACTAGATTAAGGATATGGGCGGCAGTCTTTAAGGCATATCCCCAAAATGAGATTGGTAGCGAAGCTCAACTCATCATGGAACGAACCATATCCAACAAGGTTCGATTACGCCTCTCAGCTACACCATTCAACTGTGGTGTCCTGGGAGGTGTCAATTGTGAGATAGTCCCATATTCCTAAAGATAATCGAGGAACTCTGAACTAAGATACTCACCACCTCGATCGGATCGAAGCATCTTAATGTTCCTGCCCAATTGATTCTCGACTTCCTGTTTAAATTCCTTAAACCTTTCGAAAGTCTCTGACTTATGCTTGATTAAGTAGACATATCCATATCTACTGTAATCATCAGTAAAAGTCAAATAATAACGATTAGCATCCCTTGTGGCATGTTTGAATGGTCCACACACATCCGTGTGTACAAGGTCCAACAAACCTTCACCCCTCTCACAAGAGCCTGTGAAGGGTGACTTTGTCATTTTTCCAAGTAAGCATGATTCGCAACTATAATCTGACTTTAGGTCAAACGACTCTAAGACTCCATCCTTTTGGAGTTGGTCTATGTGTTTCTTGCTTATATGTCCAAGACGACAATGCCATAATGATGCTTTATCCAAGTTATTATTATTAATAGAATCAATACACATCACAATATTTCCTAAGTTATCTACAACAGACACAACTTCATACACACCATCACAAAGTAATGCTTTAAAATAAAGAACATTATTAAAGAAAGCATCAATAGAACCAACTTCATTATTAAATGAAAAGGTAAACCCTTGTTTATACAATGCATGAAAGGAAATAATATTTCTTGCCATTTCTGGCGAGTAACAACATTTATTCAAATCTAAATTTAACCCACTACTTACTGACAAAGTATAAACTCCAATCTTGGTGACAGGTGTAACTTTCCTATTCCCCATGATTAAGTTTATCCTTCCTTGCTCCACATTCTCACTTCTTCTTAGTCCCTGCAAGTCACAACAAATATGAATACCACAACCGGTATCAAGGACCCAAGAGTTAGAATTGGGTGAGTTATTAGAAATGATAGTGTAAATACCGGCATGGTTGGGTTTAACTTTCCCATCCTTCACATCTTGCTGGTACTATGGGCAGTTCCGCTTCCAATGTGCCTTTTCATGGCAATAGAAGCATTCAGCCTCTTTTGGGTCAGAAGAAGGAGTGATGAAACCTTTCTTGGTTCCACTTGAAGAAGATCCATCAAGGGTCCTAACCTTGGTACCCTTCGAAGAACTCTTTCTCTTCTTCCCTCGTCATTTCCCGACTACCAATACAGGGGCGGTGTTGGTAGGAGTAGGAGTAACAATCGCCTTACCCTTAAGACCACTTTCCACGGTCTTTAAGAGTCCTTGAAGTTTGCTGAGAGTGACCTCTTCCTTATTCATGTGGTATGTCATGCGGAATTGATCATAACATGAAGGTAAGGAGTGCAAAATAAAATCTATTGCTAGCTCCTCGGGGAAGTTCACATTAAGCTTCAGCAAGCGGTCTACAAATCTTTGCATTTTCTACATGTGGCCCGTGATGGGTTCACCATCCTTCATGCGAGTTGTTATCATGGAGGAGATGATTTCATACCTCTCTTGACGAGCACTTTGATGGTATCTTTCCATCAAGTCTTGGTACATCTCATAGGGATAGAAATCTTCATAGGATTTTTGGAGATCCGCGGTCATAGTGGCCATCATGATGCATGCCACTTTGGTGGCATCCCTTTCATGTGCCCTAAACTCAGCGATCTCTTGAGGAGTAGCAACTATCTCATCAATCTCCTTAAGCTCTTTGTCGAGGACATATTCCTTGTCCTCGTAGCGAGTAATCATTATGATGTTTCTGATCCATTCATTAAAGTTGGATCCATCAAAAGTGACTTTCCCACACAAGTTCATAAGAGAAAAGGAGCCACTAGGATTAGAGCCAGAAGCAGCGTTGTTTGCAGACATCTTGTAAGAGAAGAAAGAAGGATTAGTTTAGATATAGAGATAGTCCTTAATAAAACACCCAAATGTAGTATTAAGGCTAGGACCCAATCACAATATATTATACTTAGAAGAGGTATGTCGTAATCTAAGTAATAACATATTTGAAAGGTAGGTGAATGACGATTCACCAATTTCCACCAAAGCCGAAATATTAAAAATATTTAATTTGGTTCTTAGAAGCTCCTAGATTCTTTTGAGATTCAATGAACTCTTCAAAGGCATGTTTCAATCTCGAGTGTGCCCTCCAACTTTTGTGACTGGGATGCCGAGGATCACAAAACGAGGTGTGAAGTAACCATGCAAATTACTTGGTACCCTTATTAAATTACCCCTCAATCGATGTGCCGGTTAACCACACACGCTCCATCGATACTATGATAAATATTAAGTCACCCTTTACCTACCTTGTTAAGTCCAAGTTAGTGTGCCGGTTAACCACACACGCTCCACCAACGACTTAAACAAAGTGTATAGTGTAATTTCATGGATTAGCACCTTATTCACACTTTTCCTAAAGTAACTAAGATTGAGAATTTAATAAAACAGTTAGTTACTTTATAATATTCATCATACTTTTAATGAGAATTTATAAGTCCTTGTCTTACCTGTTCGGCTAACAACCCTCCACCAGTCAAGCAAGAGGTGGGTGAGAGTGGACACCCATTAAGTTGCCATTTTATAGGCAACAACCTTATACCCACCTTATAGACTAGCTTCGTGAATGAGGTGTACTAGCGGTAAGACGACTTTGATCTTATACATATATATATATATATATATATATATATATATATATATATATATATATATATATATATATATATATTATTAACTTATAATATTATAAGTATAAGGGTTGAATTTTAACTTTTAAAATTCTAAGGGTTGGAACTAAAGTTTTAATATCACTTTACTTGTTCCAAAACTTGAGGGCAAGTTTTGTAAACTTTGAAAACTTTTCATTTCTTGTAACTTATGAGTTATATAGAGTAATAAAAATGAAGACTCTTCATTTTTCCTAACTCTTGTGTTCTTTTAATGGTTATAATTCAAAGTGACTTTTGGTTTTTCCATAACTTGAGGACAAGTTATGGCTCCATTAAAACACATAATGATCAAGAATTAATATACCACATAGGTTACAAATAATTCCTATGATCATCTAAACATCATAAGATCAAGAACATGAATATGAACACTTTCATGAATCAAAAATTACACATAAAACTTTGTCATTTTGATAACAAGTTGTTGTAAATGGATTAGCAAAGACATTACACCATCTAAAACGAGTTTTCAAGTACCAAAACAGTTTAGGGTAATGTTTCTAGTCCATTTCCAGCAACTAAAGTTGAAAATCTGCACTCTGTGGCTTCTACTCGCCGAGTGCATGAACCTACTCGGCGAGTAGGTTGAAGATACACATGAACTCGGCGAGTCCCCCCATGGACTCGGCGAGTTCATCAGGCAGACAACAAGTTTTTCGACTTTTTCCAATATTTTGCATCAAGTATCAAACAAACAAGCCTAGGCTCTGATACCACTGATGGGTTTTGAGCATTCTAACACTTCCTAAGTGTACATGCAACCCTAATAAACCTTGGATCTATTTTTGTCTAAGATACATGCAAATAATTATTTTTCCAAGGTTCATATCATAACTAGCATGGCATGGGGAACATGAATCAAATAAAGCTAGTAGAAATACTTACCTTGTAGTAGTAGTTGATTGCTTGGAGTTTTAGAGCCTAGCACCAATAGTGTTAATGCCTCAAATGGAAATCACAAATCACCACAAACTTGGAACTTTGAGAGAATAGTCACAACTATCTTGAAATCGGCCCTCTTGCTTTACTCACTTCAACTAGTGTCAACTAGTTTGATTTCAAGAGCCAAAGCCTCCTTTATATAGTGTGGTGGATTAGGGTTACATCCATGTAAACCCTAATACCCATGTCTCTTCATTTCCATGAGATCCATGGGTTAAAGCTCCATGGAGTATCCATGGACTTTCCATGCAAGCCTAACCCATTCCAAATAAGCACTAGCCCACACTATATAAATATAGAAGCCCATATTTAATTAGTAATATCTTTGATCTCTAAATTAATCCTAGATTAATTATAGATCAATACTAATTAAATAATATGATCTTATATTAATATATTAGAACTTATAATATATTAATAAATCATAACTTGTACTATTCTCAAAAGATTATCCATAAATTGTTCGGGTGAAGTGCAACCCAAATGGACCATGTCGGGTCGGGTCAAGTACATACCAAATATAGTTATGGACTTAGACACTATATCCAACAAGATCCTACTCACGTCGAGTAGTCCCCTGCAATGCCTGGGATAAAGTAGAAGCACCATGCAGCTCAGCTAGTCTGCGTTCGGCTACTAGTACCCTCTCCTCAAGAGCAGCATGTCTCTCCTGATATTCCCTTACCTCCGCTCACGTGGTAGTAAGGTCCTCGATGAGTCGGTCCATAGGGTAATAATCCCTCTTGAGGTCTCGAGTGTGTGCGGCCGTGACCTCTACTGCAGCTCTCATCTTCATGACTCGGTTGGTTGTCGTCTGAGCCTGATCTCCAATGTCCGAAATCCTTAGGACCATGACAGGAATGGCTCAATCAGCGGGTCCTCCATGGCGAAGGTCATAAAATCCTCGCTCCATCCCAAAAGGTGGGCGTTGCCCCTGATGTCAGCTCCATCTCTCCAGGTCGTATGCCCAGGGGGCGTAGGGCCATTATAGCCCCAACAGTGAACAGCAGAGCATGTACTCTAGCCATGTAGGGAGGATCGATGACTTCGGACTCCACGCCCGACTCATCCTCCTCCTCCTTTTCTTCCTCTACTTCCTCTTCAACTTCTTCCTCCGACTCCTCCTCTAGGATCTCCTCAGGATCCTCCACAATCCTTCCTTCGTTCCCTGGTTGGGGAAATAAGGATCTCCAGGATGGTGAAAACCTGCCATGGCATCTGTACGAGAATATAAGCACAAGAAAACATATTAAAGATTCATAAAATGTTAAAATACTCATATAGTATTTTATGTGTTTATGTTTTGTTCTTAGATCCTTTTGGTTTAACGTTGGTAAGTTTTAGATTTGTTGTTCACCTCGACCACTCCTAAACACATGTTGGTCATATCTCGAATAAATATAGTTGATCAGACTATATTTACCCTAGATATGATTACATAGCTGTCTAAGTTTAATCGTGATGTCCAACTCTTCTAAATACTTCTTATTATAACATTATTTTTTAATATGCATGTATGTATGTACACTTTTTATAAAATACTGATATTTTTAAAGTATACTTTTAGTCAGAGTGTTTTAGTCTCATTGTATTTATAGTTGTATATCTTGTATGGTTAGATATACTAGTTCACTATAAACAATGCTCTGATACCAATCTGTCACACCCCCGAACCAGAACGGCAGAAACGTCCAAGGGAGGATGACGTCACTGTATAGTATAATAACAGTTAAATATAAATGAAACATAGCAACCCAAGCAACATACATTGTTTACATATTGTATTTGTTCATACGTTACACAAAAGTGATAGAAAGTAAAAGTTCCAAAATGCAGCAATCGAGTTTTGAAGACTTAGGTACCTGCTTACTGGTTCCCTGAGAATACAAGTGATTTTGAAAAACGTCAACATTGAATGTTGGTGAGTTCATAAGCATGTTTTTATGAAAATATTTGTAACTACTTTGTTTAAAAATGGTTTGTATATCTCCAGAAAATCCGATATTTTCTATAAAAATGAGTTGTAAGTTCTACACCAAGGACTAAAAATGTATGCATGCATGTCCTCTGTTTCTTTTCCTTGTAATTGTAAAATGTATGTTCCCAGAAAATCCTATATTTTCTGAAGTATGAAAATTGTAGTCTTAAACCCTAAGACCAGAAATGTAAACAATAGTATGCAGTTTTATATTTTAATAAAACCGGTGAAGTGTAAGCTTCCCATAAACCAAGATAGTATTGTTAATCCCTATGTGAGTTATCATAACCATGCTAAATGTGACTGTTATGCTTGTATGACGTTCTTCAGGCGTCGGAATCGGTAAGATATTTGTCACCCTAGACTGGCCCGTCTAGCTGTAGCGAATAGCTCAGGTGTGGGGTTGTCAATCCCCGTATAGATCTATACACAACTATCTCGCTCTCTTTAACACCATAAATTTTCAAACAAAATTTTCATTTAAAAAAACAATTATCTCATTTCCAAAATCACAAAAATCCCACAAACATCAAGTTATCAAAACACATGTCCCAAAACTGTTTATAACATAAATCCAGGATCCTCCAAAAACATATGTCCAACTCGTGTGTGTGTGTGTACAATCACGTCAGTGCCTTCATGTGATCCTGAGATGTACCTGAAACACATAACACGGTAAGCATGAAGCGTAGTGAGTTCCCCAAAATACCACACACGTCACATTAGCCACTCGAGGCTAACTCATATGACCCTCTAGTCAATGTGCCTCAGTGGAGACACAGCTCAGGTGGACCCTCCAGTCCTAACTCAGTAAGCTCGTAATAATAATACTCAGCATTAATCACAAATACATAATGCAGGATATCAAAATACACAATATAACACATAAGACCCTCCGGTCACACAAGGATTACCACTCTAGGCAAAGTATTGTGAGAGGACTCACCTCGTAATCAAGTAAGTAATAATCTCGTACACAAATCTCGAACTAGCCTCTGCCTAACACATAAGATAATAATCTCTAATCAACACTTAAATCACGACTCGAAATAAACTAGGTTAATCCCTCTCTCAAACTCATGGAATAGGTAAAAGACCATTTTACCCCTCCACGGCCCCCATACTCCCTGCCTTGACCAAACCCTAATGTCAATAAAATTCAACACTCGAGTCAACTGTCCATGTTAACCCGACTCGCCAAATGCATCTATGTGACTCGCTGAGTCCCCCTTGTTCCTTCAAAACCTCGCGGAAACCCAACTCAACTCGTCGAGTTGTCCCGTCAACTCGCCGAGTTACCCATGTCCAGACTCATCGGGGAAAACCCTAGCCGACTCATCGAGTCAGCTCTTTGACTCGTTGAGTCCCTTAAGTCAAATTCTCATTCAGACGTTTTAAAGCAGATCTATCACTCCAAACTCTAGATCTAGCCTCCCAAGGGTTGAATGCCACGTAAAGCTTCAATCTTTACGTTCATGCATGGCATGTTTTCTTCATAATGCCAAATAAAAGCTCTAACCAAGGTGTTTAAGCACAAAAACTCTTTATGGTTCGATAAAGTTGGGACCTTTGGACCCTATGGACGTCACAAGGTCCAGATCTGATGTCTCAATGCTTGGCAAGCACAAGTCATACCAAATCTCAAGGAAATATGGAAAAAGCCCCAAAAGTTTCTCATTAACAAGATCTAGACAACATGATGAGCAAGGTGATGACATTTACCTTCCAACAGAAGCTCCAAGTGAATGAATACTAGATCTCATATCCTTTCCTCGTTCCTTGCTTGAATCTCACTTCTTCTTCTTCCAATGCTTCACCAAAACACTCAATATTAGCTCTATCACTCTCTCTTAGCTCAATGGCCGATTAGGGTTTCACTTAAGGAAGTAGGGTAGCTGGTGAGGCGGAAATGAGGACATAAGTTTCCTTAAATAGGCCCCAAACCTGGGGATTTAGGGTTTCCTCACACAACGCCAACTCGGCGAGTCGGCATCTCTGACTCGTCGAGTCGGTTATTTAACCCACGTGCTCAAAACCAACTCTACTCGGCGAGTCGAACACACAACTCGCCGAGTCATTCATTAATTCCCAAAAATAAATAAATAAATGTAATACCTAGGAGTCGGGATGTTACACTCTCCTTCCAGGAGACTCTGGTTATAATGCAGGACTTATAGTGTACGCTAGGTAGGTACGATGAAGTGAATATGTCTCACTAGAGCATTAACGTATTTACGTGAACTTCGACTCCCTTTTTCTTGTATAATAAAATAATTATACTATTGGAAAATTTATGACATGAATTTTATGACACACAAATTATACCATTAATAATTTGCCTTGTATGTTTTTATGTAAGCTATATATATATATATATATATATATATATATATATATATATATATATATATATATATATATATATATATATATATATATATATATATATTCGTAAGGTAGTTAAAACATAATATTCTTGGGTTTTTAAATCATCAAAACAGTGATGACTAAAATACGACCATTTTTACTAAAAGGGTTATTTTTAGTAAAAATCTTCAAGAATTTGTAGTGTTGTACATCTCATATTTTTTTCCGGTTGAAATTTCGTAACACAAAATAGTTTGATTTTTGTCATCTTTACCATATAGCTCACGATTTTTATAAAAAGAAAACATGTGGTGACTTCAACATTTTTATACTTATACAAATTTTACTTTGTAAAAGTAATACATGTAAATATCCAAGGACTTATATAAACATATTTTTTTGTTATACTTGTATATATCAACCCATAAACATGATTTTTATGTAATAAAAATGATGATAGTCACATATGTCACGATTTTTATGTAGTGAACAAGTAATATATATCTTTATATATAAGATCTTGTTCCATATTCAAATAATACTTTTAGTGCATGCAAATGTCTAATAGACAAACACACTTAGACATATATAAACCATATAAATCATGATTTTTATGAACATAGGTATGATAATCTTCAACATTCCATGCACATTTTATATCACAAACAAGTTGGTGCATGCAAGTATCCAAGGTGTAAACTTCTTTTGACTTGTATCCCCCCTCCCTCCCCCTCCTAAAAGCATGTAAAACACGAAAAATTGGGGGTATGAAGCTCACCTTGGTATTTTCGTGTGTGGTATGAAGGAAAGTGAAAAAGATTTTGAGCTTAGCTTTAGTTAGTAAGCTTGAACGGCTTCATGAAAATGTTAGTGTTTCTAGGATTCTAGCACAAGGAAATGTATGTGATCATGAGGAACTAAACAAAAAGATGTATACAAGCACATAAGATTTGCGAAGAAGCTTACCAAACTCACTAGGATCGGCCTTGATGTGGTGAGTCTTGAAGGAAAATGGTCTTGATCTAGAGAGCAAAGAGATTTGGAGGTATGAATGAAGTGGCAGGAGTTGGATAAACCCACTCTCGGCTGCAATTTAAATAAGGAGAGGGAAAAGAGTGTGGATGTTTGGTGGTTAATTGAATGTCTAGTGTGGAGATTTGTTGGCCAATTGGAGGTCATACATGGAAGCTTGTTGTGTAAAGGTTTGCATGGTATAGAAACATGAGGGGTAAAGGGATGTAAAGGCAATGAGGTGTCGATGTGTGGTCAAACCTTGGCTTATGTACCTGTAATCGATTTTGATTGGCTTAGGAGAGGGGTTTTCGGTTCTAGGGTGGTCGAAAACACCCTCCATCCTCAAGGGTTTTCGGTTTTTAGGATGTGTATGGGCTTTCGGGTTTGGCATAGCCCAATAAAAGGTTTTCAGTTCCAATAAGGCCCAAAGAAAAAGGTTTTTGGCCTGGGGTTATTTGGGCCGAGAACTTCTAAGCATAAGACCCAACAATTGTTTTTTTTTTGGCTATTAGATCAACTTGAGCTTATAAAAGGCTATTGCAACTTGATTCTAAGTGTAAGAATATATGTACTTATATAACATTGTCATTTTGAATTTCAATAATCTAATGCAACAAGGTTTCATAGAGAAATTGTTTGTTCATGAATAAAATCTCAACCCTAATTTTGCTAGTTGTAACAAAGATCATCTACGGAGAGTAGATCTTCTTTTATCATGACGACGGAGATGAACGGACCATAGGAGGAGTCGAGGCCCTGAAGGATATACCCACTTTGGTCTTCTGTGGAAATTGGAGTTTGATTCTCAACTAAAGAGTCAATAATTGCACGTTTCTTCTCTATATAATCAATCATAGACATAGAACCTTTGGATAAGGTTTGAAGTTGAGTTTTAGAGGCCATACGGGTAGCTCTTGTTTGGGCGTAGAACGTCTTTTCGATTGACTGCCAGGCAAGACGGGAAGAGGTACAACATGCAAAAATGGCAAGAGCTCTTTCAGCAAGTGTGGATTTCAACCAAAGGAGAACATAGCGATCACGTCTCTTCCATAATTGGTACTCTGGATTGGGAGCAATGGTAGGAGCGGCATCTTCACGTTTAGTGGTGATGGTTTCTGGTGGTGGTTGAGGTTCACGGATTAATGATTCAAGATCAAAAGTTTCCAGAGCTGACATAATGGTTGTACGCCAGAGACAGAAGTTGGAGGTCTCGAGCTTGATGCTCATGGGAGGGATTTGAAAATAGGAGCCAGTAGCTAGACCTAAAAAATGTTGATTGTTGTTGTTAGCCATGAAGAAAAAATCACGATATCTCTTATACCATAAAAGGTTCAAGAAGCATAGATGATTAGTTTTATTGATTGCCAATACAACAATATATACCAGATAATTATATACACAAATACAATTGAATGCTCCTAAACATATGGAATACAATTTGACTCTGAATTAGTCTAATACACGTTGTAGAGACATTGAGAATATGACCGTTATTCAAGAACAATGTCGAGATGCACCGTTGGGGTTTCTCTATTACTCTTTCACTTTTATAGATCATTATGTTAGGATTTATCTTTGGCTGGAACCCTAAGATTCTTTTGACAAACAATTTGTTGTTGATTTTTGGATTTTGACTTGGATAAGATGTAGAGTAGTGTGTTGTTGAAGGGGAAGGGGGTTTCATTATGTGTTTATGGACCAGTGGTGGGGTTCGATCAGCAGGAGGACGATCAAAGGGAGGGGTATATCGATGGAGTTGTGGAAGATTCTTAAAGATGAATAGGAATGAATATAGGTTAGGATAGGAGAGAGAGAGAGAGAGAGAGAGAGAGAGAGAGAGAGAGAGAGTAGATGGAGAGGGTTGGGTGAGATTTTATTTTTTAATTATTTAAATACCAAAATAAATAAAGAAAATAGAAATAAGAAATAAAAAGGTAAAATTGACTTTTTCAAGTGTATCAGGGACCAAAAACACGAAAAAGTTGATTTTTGACCTTCTATGCAAGTTGGAAATTTTTTGAATCCTATTCAAAGTTTTTTTAATACCACAGGGACCAATCTTGTAGTTTTGTCTAAGAAAAATAAAGATAAACCTCTCAAATTATATCATAGTTATATCACGTAAAAATTAAATGTAGATAAAATAATGTTTTTATACTTCAAATATTTTTAAATAAACAACAGAAAACAAAAATATTTAATTATGTATAGTAGTTTAAATATTTTAGATAAAATTTAGATAACAACAATTATTTATATATTAAAATAAAATATTTGTATTTTAATTAAAGTTAGTAAGTTTTATTGTTTACTTATATAAATATTACATTTTCTATGTTTTAGTTTTTTTTTTTTTTTTTTGATTTATGATAATTGATAATTAATACAAAGTTCAATAGACTTTTTAAAAAATTTAAAGATGGTCCTTATATGAAGTTTCAAAAGATTTCACAATTGGTCTTATATGAAGTTTTAGAAAATTTCATAAATGGTCCTTACTAGGACATAACGTCTCTCTAACGGACATTATACATATGGACTATTGGTGTGCCAACTTTTGTCGAAAAGGGCTATTAATGCAAAAAAATAATAATAAATAATAATAATAATAATATGGACCATTTGAGGGGAAAAAATAAACCAAAAGGACTATTCATGAAATTTTGTCTAGTTGTTTTTTTCTTAAAAATATTTTTACAAATATATAGACCATGCGAATTTTAAGGCCTCTTAAAAGATAAACGCTCGGCAATCACCATTTTGCCCGCCGTCTAAGTCGGAATAAGCTAAGTCCATTAACGTTGCTTTCACTTTTTTATACCTATCATTTGTAGCTTCCACAGATAGAAGCATCTTAACTGTCTGCAAAATTTCCTCTCCTGAACTCATGTTCTCTCTTCCTCCATACTTCTTCCCTGTCAATGATTGACCAAGACTGGGACCTATTTTCACCCCTTATTTGGTCGATATAAGAAATATGAAAAAGGTCATGTTCTCTCAGTTAAGGGGATGTTCCTAACGGCCGCTAGCCCAAAGGTACAACAAAACAAGGAAATAGAGACCAACAATGTGTCGAGTCAATCATATGTAAAATACATTTCTTTTTTAGAGAGCATATGGATCGTTTCTGTAGTTTAGTCTAAATAAAGAGTAAAACAACATTTTCCGTCCCTCGTTAAACACTGAATCTGCATTTTTTTTATCCAAAGGTTGTATTTGTTGCAGTGTAGTCCAAAAATATCTATTATTAATGATTTGGTTTGTCGTATCTTTCCTAGGCAATCTTATTCCTTTGACGTGATTCCAGTGCAATGTATTTTTAACAAATAAGTTTTAGGTTTATCTTATGAAATTAATTTTATTTGTTTTGTGGTTTACATCTGGGACAGTACTTTTTTTAAAAACACTTAATGAAAACGAAAAAGGGTTTCATCACTCACATCATCCATGCAAAACAAATGAAACTGCAACATCTAAATCTAGAGCATAAACAACAGTTGCTTGATCCAAAAAAAAAAAAAAAAAAAAAAAAAAAAAAGACATTAGCTTTTGTACTACAGCCCATCAAGTAAGTAGATATAATCTGGCAAAAAAATAATAATTAAGAGGAACAACAGCCAACGGACTTGATAGCCGAAACCTCTTTCCCGACATCAATCTTGTCACCTTTGGAGGGAAGCGTAGTATCTTGAGCAGCGTCCATGGCTTTCTTGCTAACGATCCGATATATCTGTGTAAGCACCTCTGCAAATGCAGTCTCCACATTGGTAGCATCTAAAGCAGATGTTTCCATGAAATAGAGTGATTCCCTTTCCGCAAATGATTTGGCATCATCGGTTTGTACAGCCACCAGGTGCCTAAGATCGGATTTGTTCCCGATAAGCATCACCACGATATTTGGATCCGTGTGGTCCCGCAACTCCTTTAACCACCGCTCCACGTTCTCAAATGTCGGATATCTTGTCACATCGTACACCAGCAGTGCTCCTACTGCTCCTCGGTAGTACGCACTTGTAATTGCACGATATCTGCAACACATACCACTCTACCTCTGTCACTTCTTTCTTTCTTTATTAGTATTATAGCATCCTACTTTCATTCCTTCCTCATCTTTTGTTTGTATTTGTTATATATGGATTCACTCTTACAAATAAAGAATACAAGAATGTACTTTTTTTGTATTTATTATAACCATAGCATCCTACTTTCATTTCTTCCTATCAAACTAAACTTTTAATTTCATGATACCTGCATTATTTCTACATGGATTGGGACATACGAATAGTATACCCAAGAAATAGCAATGTACTTTTATTTGTTTGTTTATTACATCATCCTACTTTCATTCCTTCCTTTCCTATTACATAGTTGTCATTTCAATAATCTTCATTATTATAGCACGCTTGCAACTGTGATGCCTGCATATACGAATTCAGGCAACTAGACAATTTACTCTTATAAAATGAAGAGTTAAATACAAGTAATAGCTAACTATTGGTTTGTTATAGTATCCAACTTCCATTTTTCCAATTACAACATTATACTTCCAAGAATCTATCCAATTATTCCGACAAGTTAATTGGTAAATGCAAGAAATGCCAATAAATTTTTGTTTCTGGTTCGATTGCAGACCACATCCTGGAGAGGAGAGAGGTGGGAGGAGGAAGCTAGGGCATAGAGGATTTTGCACCCCAGAAATCAGAAGGTGATAACTGTTGGAGCATCGATTTCAGGAATAAAGAGAAGAGAGAGAAAGAGGAGATGGTTTGCTCCTACCAAAAAGAAAGAAAGGAGATCTATTTTATTTTAAATTTTAATTAAAATAAGTTGAAACAAATAGAAAAAAAAAAAAAAAAGGGGGGGGGGGGGGGGGGGGGGGGGGGGGGTGGGGGTGGGGTGGGGCAAAGAAGTCAATTTCATGGACCAACCATGCAAGTTTTAGAAACCACAGGAATCATGTTAGTCAAAAAAAATTGTAGGGACTAAAGTTGTGACTTTTGGTAAACTAGGGGATCATTTATTTAATTTTGTCTTTTCTTTATTGTTTATTATAGCATCCTACTTTGATTTCTCAATATTGCAGCTCTACACTTTGAAAAATCTATTCTATATCAATGCATCAAAAAAGTTAAGGAACGTCCATTATTATTTATTTGTTTATGAGAAGAATGTTGTCCAATTACAAATCAATATTTGCTGCATATACAGACTCAGACAGGTTACTCTTATGGAGACAAGAGTTAAATGCAAAAACCCTGACATACTTTTATTTAGTTGTTAGTTATAGCATACTTCTTACAGCATTGTACTTTGGAAAACCTATCTAACTATAGCAATGCCATCCAAAAACAAAAAACAATCTTCACTACATATACAGACTTAAGCAAGTTACTCTTACAAAAAGAAGGGTCAAAAGCAACATACTTTTATTTATTTGTTTCTCATTTCTTCGTGTTACAGCATTGTATTTTGGAAAATTCATTTGGCTAAAGCAATGTCATTTACAAAGCAACCTTCACTGCATATATACAAGTTGCTCTTGAAAACAGAAAAGCTTAGGTAAAGGGTTCTTTCTCATTGGGCTAAACTAATATATATATATATAAAACGATTATAAAAGTAAAACGACCATTTCTTTTCTCTCTTTAACTTGATATCCAAGGAATAACAAACAGCTAGGTTCCTACTTAAAGTTCAATATCTATATGAAACAATACATAAACTACAGTGAATAGAATGCAGAAGCTATGTATGTCCCACACCACATGAAGCCAGCTTCATGTGGTGTATGTTGTCACCATTAAATTGTTGATGTTTAATATATATATATATATATATATATATATATATATATATATATATATATATATATATATATAATTTAAAAAACAAATAAGGTGTCATTTTGAACCAATTAAATAAATTATATATATATTAAAATTTAAAAGGTTACATAATTTAAAACTGTTTATCTAAAACAAAGCATGAGTATAATTTGGAATATTCATATAAATAAAAAAGTTAATACAAAATATTTAAATAAAACATGAAATCAAAATTACTTCTCTATTTATTTTATAAATAAAAAGATAGATATTAACTAAAATAGTGTTATAATTTGGAATATTTATATATGTGTACATTTGAAATGGAAAAGTTACATTCCCCATAAATTCTTCAGCATATTGATGTCCTTTCTCAAAATTAAAAGGATGTTTTTATAACTAGAGTAAAGTAAGTAGTGACTATTCAAAATATGAAAAAAAATACGTATATTTAAAATATAGCAACAATAAAAAAGAAAAGAAATATGCAAGAAGTGACATGTTGGCAGGGCAATGGTAAATATAGGGTGCGAATAAAATGTTTGTTCAGTCCCGCATAGCATAACAAATGCAGCCAGCAAACCTAAGGCTCATGGAACAGAAAAAGGTTCAAGAGAAACTGAAAAGAGGGAAACAGAATGTGGTTTATATATAAGTCATGTCAAATGTAAACTTGAGCATCGAAATGGCATGATTTAACATTGTTGATTATTATTATTACTTTTACTTATTCTTTTTTGTATATCCCACCAACAGTTCAGGATGTATACCCTGCCCTACCCTTTCGACATTGACATAGATAACAAAAGAGCTCATATGCTTGTACCACACAGACTAATTACTAATTAGTAACACACTAATATTCTCAGTTTCACATTCATAACAGCATTAAATTTGCTATAAGAAAAACAAGTAGCAACCATAAATATAATTTTTAATTACTTCCACTTGAGAGCATAAAAACCTATTTTACTTTTTCTGAATGTTTAAGAATCTACCGCTAGTTATAATAACTAAAATCTATTAAACACATGTATTTCGTTAAAAATTATGTTTCTTTCAAGTATTTAATTGGCATCAAAGGGAATGGAAAGGAGCATGTCACACGATAGGATTTGGTATGTAAGCATGATAAATGTCAGAATCCCCCTTTTCTATTTTTTTCTGTAAACTTTTGTTGCTTTGCTAGTGGCAGCTTTAAAATAAATAAAAACACATGCATATATATATATATATATATATATATATATATATATATATATATATATATATATATATATCACTCTTTTATTAATTTCTTACTGACAGAACTTTTAAAAAAAAAAAAACATTTATGATCAAAATGCTATTTTTGAAAAAAAAAAATTACTATATCTACTATTTTGTAACTATTTCTATGTAAAAAAAACGTAAATTATGAATATTCAGATTGTTATTTATTGAATTTTTATATAATAAAAACTGAGCCCCTTAGTTACTTTACTTAAATAAAAACTGAGCCCCTTAGTATTTAAAATACATATTTGAAAATAAGTTATACATACTTGCAAAAATATGTAAATCACCCTTCTTTCATTTATTATTCACTGATGTTTCCAAAACTACTTTTAAAACATATTAGGATGAAAATGCTTGTTCTTTCAAAACATTTATTTACAAGAGTTTAGTCAGAACTATTTTTCTTTTAAACTACGTTCATGTATAAAAAAAATTAATATTTAACTTGACCTCTATTGATTTCTCTGTAAATTATCTTTTGTATCATAAATAGATATTTGAAAATAAACTATAAGTAATTGCAAAATATCTAAATTGCCTTTTTTATTAAAACTTTTCAAGAAATTTTTTTAAAACGTTTTTTAGTACATATCAGGATGCAATCATGGAATGCTATCTTTTTTAGAAGATTTTTTTTTTCGAAATTGTACTAGAACTACTTTTAGATTAAAAAAAAAATCTTAATATTCAAATATCCCTTTATTGGTTTTTTTTGCTTGTAAATTACTGTTTGTTTTATAAATACATGTTTGAAGATAAATTTAAATACTTGCAGAAATATTTACATATTCAATTTCATTTTTGCAGAATATTTTTCAACAAACTATCTTTAGTACAATTACAATACTAGGATGGAAATACTATTTTTGAAGAATACTTATCTTAAAAATTTTGTTACACCTACTTTTTTCAAACTATTTTTGGGTAAAAAATTACAATTACCCCTTTAAAAAAATAAAAGAGTGTTGGACTAATTTTTAACAAGGAGGAAATGCTTAGAAAAGAATTCCATTGGCTTTTTAAGGAAATGTTGAAATCCATATGTCTAAAGATTTTGTGAATACCACCAGAAACAATTTCCTGACTCATTTGTAAAATTGGATAATTTTCAATTCCGAATCCGATCAAATCCCACAAGATCCATCAACCAAAGGCCTCTTTAGCATCTATAAGAGTTTTAATCATGTGAATGCAAAACACTTTATATGAAAAAGACAGACATTTAATAAATGTACCAGGAGAGAGAGAGAGAGAGAGAGAGAGAGAGAGAGAGAGAGAGAAGACCAAGTTTTTAATAAAAAGTCTAAAAATTGCGTCATGTGGCCAGTTATTTATTGGTTACAAGGTGAATACCACCATTGGGGCTCTATGCCTATCAATATCAGAAACCATAGTATCCAACTAATGTTTGCATCTAACTCTACTCTCACTAACTAAATTCAAAATAATTCATGCTTTTATATTTGAAAATTGGAATGGGTGTTCAAATCATCTAGTGATGTTGCTCCATTTTCAATTGAAGTAATGAACCCATGGAAATGGCGTAACATATAATAACATGCTTTTCCCCCTTTAAGTGTTGGATAAAGTGTCATCTAGAGAAATGTTTTTTTAAAATAGATGTATATTTGAGAAAATGACAGCACACTTTGATATTGGAAGGAGAAAATAAATTAGGGGAATTCTAAAAAAAAGGTTAGGACCTAATGAGAAAGCCTCATTTCCGTGACCTTCTCTATTAAGTCATTCTTTCTGCATTAAGTAAAAAAGAAACACTCATATATAGCTTACGGGATTAAGTCATGTCCCCATTAAGTACATTATCTCAAAATGTAACATTCGCATCCATATTTGGCACATGCTAACAGATTTTGATTTATACAATATACGTATTGTTTTTATATATTCAAATATCCAAATATCTGTATCCCCTTGATTAAAAGAATCATGAAAAATCACATAAAAGATATATAATAAAATACATTGTTGAACAGATGTTAAAACTACTAATGGAAACAACTTATAGTCAGATAAGATATTCTGGTGTATAAGAATTTTAGTGATCTTAAAATTTTTAAATTTACTCTTATTACTTATACAATAAGGATGAAAGATAATCAAATTTTTAAGCAGAATCACAGTGAATATTCAATCTGATTTTTAATTCAAGATGTTCATCACATCTTTCAATCTACTCTACACCGATTAGGCCCTACCAAGTCATATTACTACTGTTTGTTTAACTTCATCAAGAGAACCCAATAGACCGAAACCGAAATTCAAATATAAACCTAATTCAAAAATCAAAAATCAAAAACAAAAACAGAAGGGAAAAGCAAGATCTGAGTAAAAATGAGAGAAATTATACCTTTCTTGTCCGGCAGTGTCCCAAATCTGAGCTTTGATGACCTTGCTGTCAACATTCAAGCTTCTTGTAGCGAACTCAACACCGATGGTGGATTTGGACTCGAGGCTAAACTCATTCCTAGTGAATCGTGAAAGTAAGTTGGATTTTCCAACACCGGAGTCGCCAATCAAAACCACCTTGAAAAGGTAATCGTAGTCATCCTCAGCTCTGTATCCAGACATATTCACAATCTCTTACTCAAAACTAATTTCAGATTTGTATAGATCCCTCCCTCTGCTTTTCTTTCTTTTCCCTTTCCCGTTCGTAGAATAATAAGCGACGAAGTGGGACGGTTTCTGGTTTCGTGTGTACTTGACCCGTTTCTCTGGCTTCCAAATAGGAAAACACCCAGACGATTAATGAAATAGGTCTCAACTTTTGAACTTTTGAAATTAATCGTCAAAATCTTTGATGCTACCAATTCTGCGATATAAAAGGGATTGAGAAAATTCCAGAACAATACGGGATATTTTTGTTGTTGGGATATGTTACAACAGTTATACCTAGCAATGAAATAAATAAGTTTTAATATCGGTAGATAATTTATTTGAATTGATTATAAAATCTACTCTAATAAATAAAAATGATTTTGTTATATGTCTTCTTCTCCTTCGGTTGGAGGGGAGTGTTTGGCTTAACTTTTAAAAGCTCAAAAGAATTTTTTCAAAAAGTTACAAAAAGTCAAGATTTCCTGACTTTTCCAAAAAGTTGTTTTTTCTTGTATTAAAACTTCAAAAATTATTAGTTTGTCAAACATCTTTTTGTTTTTTTTCTTTTACAAAAAAGACTTTTGGCTGTGAAAAGCTAAGTCAAACACCTGACACTTGTCATTTTCTACATTTTTTTGAATTATTTAATATCTACTTATCATTTTTATAGTTTTTTCTTTTTTATTCAAATCTCACCTTATATTAATTAATTCTATAAATATATTAATTAATGTACTTAATAACTTTCTATTTTTAAATTTCTTTTTCAATTAATATATTAATTAATGTATATGTATATTAATGTAGATAATACATTTCATTTGTGAATTCATATTAACTAGATGGAATCATGCACGTCCGTTGGCGCTAATTCAAAAAAAAAAATTTCGTTCTTTCAACTTGTATATGTACTACTGGAACATATCGTTATATTGATAAACATATAGTTAACATACATGGGTTTTTTGGATACATCTTACATAGAGAGTTAGGAAAGTAAATAGTTGAAGACAACAACATATCAAAAGATTATAAGACAAAGAAACATATTAGACGTATGCGTTCGCTCTTGTATTTTTTGTGTTCCCAGCATTCATCTTGCATGTTTTTGAGTGATAGCTTTTCAGCCTTATAGTGAGCAATGAGGTTGGCTAGGATGTTTTCCATCTATTGCGGCTTCATATTTGTTGAGTAACATGTATCTGGAATGTGGATAGTGGTGGTTTGGAAATCTAGAAGGGCGACGGTGCTTTTTAAATATAGAATTTTGTATTTAATTTAGTTGTTGGGTGTTTAATGTAACTGTTAGTTTTCGAGAAGTAATGACGTATGATGTAACGCATAGCCGTCGTTTCAGATTGTTGACGATTTGTTGTGTGCATGTATTGCAGTGTTGTTTTAGTATAATAGAAAAGTATGTATAAAAACGTACATTAAAGCCATAAAATATTTTTTTTCATAGAAGCATAATAACTTAAAGTTACATCGTTAAAACAATATATGCGTCATAAGATAAAAACTTGAAATAAATATTTACTTCATCGGAAGATTATCTAGGACTTTCTTTAGTGTTGTGATGGTTTCATTAATCTCTTCCTCCAATGTGACGACTATGTTGTTTGCTTTTGTGTTGAAAGCATCCTTAGTGTCCAATATTTGGGCTGAGATTGCGTAATTTAGAAAGTGTGGCGCTTCCGTTAACGTTGTTGCTAGATTTTCTTGGATAGCTTTGGCTACTCTAATGTTGCGTTTTAGTGTACGAGTACTTTTCGTCATTTGTTTTTTCTGATGGAGTATAGTGTTGATCATGTGTTCAACTTCGGAGTGTTTCATGGTGTAGTGAGATTTTTTTTGTTGGTAATTTTGTACGGACTGTGGTTGTGTTTGCAGTCGAATATTGGATTTACAATGTTTTTTTAATTAATGTTTTTAATATTAGCTGACATGTGTTGTGTCACACCCCCGAAACCAGTATGGCGGAAACGTCTCGGGGTGGAGGACATCATGTTTAGCATCACAACCATTGTACAATAGCAATCATAGTATCACAACCATTACAATGAATATATATATATATATATATATATATATATATATATATATATATATATATATATATGAAAAATGTTTACATCAGACTGAAAACTAGTTATAAATACACCAAAAGTATGTAAAATATAAAAACATGACTCTTATTGCTCCGGCTCCTCTAATCCAAGAAGTGTCTGTCTATTGATTCCTGAGAATACAAGCAGTTTGAAAGAGTATCAGCATAAAGCTGGTTAGTTCATAAGCATTTAATTTTTTGTGGAAAATGTTCTTTGAATTCTTTGAAAAGTGTTCCTCAAGAAAATCTTATATTTTCTTATGAAAAGTGGTGTTGAAAGAGTATCTATCAGTATAAAAATAAATCATCGGTTTTAGAAATGCCGGTGATATTCTGGGAAATCCCATATATTTCCCTAAAAACAGGTTATTCGTCCTAGAGGTAGAGTTGCGAGTTTAGAAATCCCTGATTACTATCAGTACATATATGAAAGTAGTTTTATTACTCAAAATAAAACAAATGAAGAGTAGAGTCTGTAAACCAAAGTTAGTTTATACTTATCTGCGAGTCGTATAACCATACTTGATATGACCTAGAGACCTTTATAACGTTCTTCAGGCGTTAGGCTAAATGAAATTTGTTCACCTCAGGCGTGCCCACCTAACTGTAGCTAGCAGTTCAGGTGTGGGATTGTCAGTCCCGAATAGATCTATTCACAAATATCACGCTCTCCCTCCAGGAGACTCGGGTTATACTAAAAGGATTTATCCATGTACACCTAAGGGTACAGTATTGAAGTAGAGACTCACAATTATGTATAATCTAGTTTAAAAGCTAGAGACAGTATAAAACAGTAATTATCCTTGAATAAATGTACTTTATACTCCTGAGAAAATATATAACATAAACTAAATTTGTCAGAGTTTATACATATTCATCCATGAAATCTTATTTGGTAGGAACTACTTAGAGGGTTATCCCAAACTATACCCATTATAGTTTATTAGAGTTGAATTGGATAATGTTTTGTAAAAAACTTTCTGAAAGCTATGAAGTTAGATTTCCAAAATAAAAGTTTCCCTTATGCTCAACATATTACCAAAAAGGGATAAAATATTTGAATATGTTATTAAACGTGGAAATCGTTGGACTGTATTAATAAGTTTAAAACTTAATAAAATACTTTGAGTTTGGCTTGTATTCACCCCCTGAAAACATTAAAACACGGAAAATGTAGGGGTATGAACTCGCCTCGGGTAAGTGGTTTGATTGAAGGATCGATACGGAAAGCTGGGTGCTCAAGTGAAGCCTTGAAAACGATTTGATCCTAATTAACACATAATGACACATAAAAGAGTCAAATGAAGGTATTTCACCACTAGATGTGATGGAAAAACACTCTAGGGACTTGGAACTACTTGCACTAAGTGATAGGACCTTGTAGGGTTGCATGAGGGGAGTGTATGGCCACCTTGAGTGTGTGTGCGGTCGTACACTCATGAAAGATGATGCCTTTAAAGTGTTCTCAAGGTCCATACTTGTATCCACGAAGTGTTCTTGGTCTATACTCATTTGTGGTGCAAGTTAAGGGTTCTAGAAAGTGGGTTTGCGGCCCTAGGATAACGGTGTCATCGCACATGGGAGTGTGTTGCCGCACAAGGGTGTGTGCGGCTGTACACAGGTGTGTGTGGTCGTACACCCCACATGAATATGTCCAAATGTCAATTCCAAGGTGCAATAAGGCTAGGGTCATGTCTATCTCGAGTATGGAAGTCAAACTCTCACTTTGGAGGGTGTTTTAAGAGTGTGCGGCCACCTGAAAGGGGTGTGCGGCCGCACTCACTTCCAAACACGAAGAACATGACGAATATTGCACACTAAATCTTAGATAGAGTGGTATTTCATGAACAACAAGTTAGGGGATGAATTACTCACGTTCTTGAAGCTTTGGAGGGTTTGTGGTTGAAGAAGCTTGAGAGGAAAAGTGTTGTGTGTTGCCAAGGTGTCAAAGGAATGAAAGGAAAGGGGGCTACTCTTTATATAGAGGTGGGTGTGCTGCCTAGAATGGAGTGTGCGGTCAAGAGGTGAGTGTGCGGCCGCACACCCATGTGTATGGCCGTACACTCCCCCTAAGGGTGTGTATGGCCCGGTTTTGTCACCCTATGACTTCCTGACGCATTCCTAAACTCAACCTTGGTCTTACTCAAGCTTAGAACACTTAAATGAACCCTTAAACAGTGCAAGAAGTCAACAGAACAAGTTTAACATTGATTGAATTGGCTACGTGATACAAGATAAAAGTTTTGGGTTGTCACATTTTGTACCTAGCGTGTGATGAGCAATTTGTTAGTTGATTACGTGTTTTTGATATGCACAAGTGTGGTTGGAAGTTAGGCATTCATAATTTAATACGTTTGGATTGTTTTAATATTTAGACGTCTTTTAATAGATAAAGTAAGTTTATTTATAAACATTGCAACGATTACACCTCCTGTTACATTGTTGCATCTACATAGATCGTCTAATATTTTTAAAGCAGGAAACCGGGTGTTTAGTCGGTGGTTGTGTCTTTCATCGTGCATTTGTACTTTCCGATTCTTTTGTGGATTAATCCCCACATGAAAGAGATGTTGTCCAGCATGGACTGATCTTCTGTTTTTGCTTTCTCAAACATGTCACGGAGTGTTTGGATGTCAACATCGTTAGGATGATTTGTTATGTATAGTATGATATTTTCGTTGATGCTGAAACTTTCCTCTAATCTGGATTGAATTGCTTCAAGTATGTCAGCAATTTCCCTAATGAAGTCGATCATAATCGTCAAACCTTTGTTGAAATCTTTGTAGCTCATTTTGATATATATATATATATATATATATATATATATATATATATATATATATATATATATATATGCTCTTTTATATGGTGTTTGTGGTATTTATTTATAAAAGAGACTATTTTTATGTGTAGTATATTGGCAGTTTATGTGTATAAATCATGTAAAGTCTACTTATAGACATCCATGTGTGATGTTTTCCTGGCTATAGCGTTAGACATCCATGTGTAATTTTTTTCCTGCCTATAGCATTGCTTATTCATACATTCTATTGTTTGTCGAGGGGCTGTCAAGTAATCCATAATACAACATGGCTTGTTATGCTTTTCGTTGGTAAATATTATGATTTTGGCACATTTCCTCTCCTCCTTCATTTTGACATTTGTCATTTTCTAGATTTTTTTTGAATTATTTAATAATCACTTGTCATTTTTATAGTTTTTTTTTATTTTTTATTGAAATCTCACCTATTAAATGTCACCTTATATTAATTAATTTTCTAAATATATTAATTAATGTACTTAATAACTTTCTATTTTTGAATTCATGTTTCTATTAATATATTAATTAATGTATATGTATATTAATGTAGATAATACATTTCATTTGTGAATTCATATTAACTAGATGGAATCATGCGCGCCCGTAGGCATTGATTCAAAAAAAATTTGGTTCTTTCAATTTGTATATGTACTATTCAAAAAAGATTGTCCTGCATGGACTGATCTTCTGTTTTTGCTTTCTCAAACATGTTACGGAGTGTTTGGACGTCAACATTGTCAGGATGATTTGTTATGTATAGTATGATCTTTTCGTCGATGCTGAAACTTTCCTCTAATATGGATTGAATTGCTTCAAGTATGTCAGCAATTTCCCTAATGAAGTCGATCATAATCGTCAAACCTTTGTTGAAATCTTTGTAGCTCATTTTGATATATATATATATATATATATATATATATATATATATATATATATATATATATATATATATATATGCTCTTTTATGTGGTGTTTGTGGTATTTATTTATAAAAGAGACTATCTATATGTGTGGTATATTGGCAGTTTATGTGTATAAATCATGTAAAGTCTACTTATAGACATCCATGTGTGATGTTTTCCTGGCTATAGCATTAGACATCCATGTGTAATTTTTTTTCCTGCCTATAGCATTGCTTATTCATACATTCTATTGTTTGTCGAAGGGCTGTCAAGTAATCCATAATACAACGTGGCTTGTTATGCTTTTCGTTGGTAAATATTATGATTTTGTCACATGTCCTCTCTTCCTACATTTTGACATTTGTCATTTTCTAGATTTTTTTTGAATTATTTAATAATCACTTGTCATTTTTATAGTTTTTTTTTATTTTTTATTGAAATCTCACCTATTAAATGTCACCTTATATTAATTAATTCTCTAAATATATTAATTAATGTACTTAATAACTTTCTATATTTAAATTCATATTTCTATTAATATATTAATTAATGTATATGTATATTAATGTAGATAATACATTTCATTTGTGAATTCATATTAACTTGATGGAATCATGCGCGCCCGTTGGCGTTGATTCAAAAAAAAATTGGTTCTTTCAACTTGTATATGAACTATTCAAAAAAAATTGTCCTGCATGGACTGATCTTCTGTTTTTGCTTTCTCGAACATGTCACGGAGTTTTTGGTCGTACATTAAACCCATAATTTTTTTTTCATAGAGGCATAATAACTTAAAGTTACATCGTTAAAACATTATATGCGTCATAAGATAAAAACTTGAAATAAATATTTACTTCATCGGAAGATTATCTAGGACTGTGGTTGTGTTTGCAGTCGAATATTGGATTTATAGTGTTTTTTTAATTAATGTTTTTAATGTTAGCTGACAAGTGTTGTACATGGCGTGTGACGAGTAATTTGTTAGTTGATTACGTGTTTTTGATATGCACAAGTGTGGTTGGAAGTTAGGCATTCATAATTTAATACGTTTGGAGTGTTTTAATATTTAGACGTCTTTTAATAGATAAAGTAAGTTTATTTATAAACATTGCAACGATTACACCTCATGTTACATTGTTGTATCTACATAGATCGTCTAATATTTTTAAAGTAGGAAACCGGGTGTTTAGTCGGTGGTTGTGTCTTTCATCGTGTGTTTGTACTTTCCGATTCTTTTGTGGATTGATCCCCACATGAAATAGATGTTGTCCTGCATTGACTGATCTTGTGTTTTTGCTTTCTCAAACATGTTACGGAGTGTTTGGACATCAACATCGTCAGGATGATTTGTTATGTATAGTATGATCTTTTCGTCGATGCTGAAACTTTCTTCTAATCTGGATTGAATTGCTTCAAGTATGTCAGCAATTTCCCTAATGAAGTCGATCATAATCGTCAAACCTTTGTTGAAATCTTTGTTGTTCATTTTGATATATATATATATATATATATATATATATATATATATATATATATATATATGCACTTTTATGTGGTGTTTGTGGTATTTATTTATAAAAGAGACTATTTATATGTGTGGTATATTGGCAGTTTATGTGTATAAATTTTGTAAAGTCTACTTATAGACATCCATGTGTGATGTTTTCCTGGCTATAACATTAGACTTCCATGCGTAATTTTTTTCCTGCCTATAGCATTGCTTATTCATACATTCTATTGTTTGTCGAGGGACTATCAAGTAATCCATAATACAACGTGGCTCGTTATGCTTTTCGTTGGTAAATATTATGATTTTGCCACATGTCCTCTCCTCCTTCATTTTGACACTTGTCATTTTCTAGATCTATTTGAATTATTTAATATCCACTTGTCATTTTTATAGTTTTTTTTTCTTTTTTATTCAAATCTCAACTATTAAATGTCACCTTATATTAATTAACTCTATAAATATATTAATTAATGTACTTAATAACTTTCTATTTTTAAATTCCTCTTTCTATTAATATATTAGTTAATGTATATGTATATTAATGTAGATAATACATTTCATTTGTGAATTCATATTAACTAGATGGAATCATGCGCGCCCGTTGGTGTTGATTCAAATTTTTTTTTGGTTCTTTCAACTTGTATATGTACTACTCGAACATACCGTTATATTGATAAACATATAGTTAACATACATAGGTTTTTTTTGGATACGTCTTACATAGAGATTTAGAAAAGTAAATAGTTGAAGACAGCAACATATCAAAAGATTATAAGATAAAGAAGCATATTAGACGTATGGATGTTTGTCTTCGGGGAGGTTTTTGATATCTTTTTTGACATTGTTGATAAGCTCCTCATATTTCTTTTCCATTTCTTGCATGGCCTTCAACAATTGTGTAGTCTTATACTTGTTGTCCAACAACAGCTTCTGCATCTCCAGGTAGTTTTCAGATGATGGTTTGGAGTCCATCTCTGTCATGAGTTCACTCTTGTATTTTTTGTGTTCCCAGCATTCATCTTGCATGTTTTTGAGTGATAGCTTTTCAGCCTCATAGTGAGCAATAAGGTTGGTTAGGATGATTTCCATCTGTTGCCGCTTCATATTTGTTGAGTAACTTGTATCTGGAATGTGGATAGTGGTGGTTTGAATATCTTGAAGGGCGACGATGCTTTTTAAATATAGAATTTTGTATTTAATTTGGTTGTTGGGTGTTTTATGTAACTGTTAACTTTCGAGAAGTAATGATGTATGATGTAACGTATAGCCGTCGTTTCAGATTGTTGACGATTTGCTTTGTGCATGTATTGTAGTGTTGTTTTAGTATAATAGAAAAGTAAGTATAAAAACTTACATTAAAGCCATAAAATATTTTTTTCATAGAAGCATAATAACTTAAAGTTACATCGTTAAATCATTATAAGCGTCATAAGATAAAAACTTGAAATAAATATTTACTTCACCGGAAGATTATCTAGGACTTTCTTTAGTGTTGTGATGGTTTCATTAATCTCTTCCTCCAATGTAACGACTGTGTTGTTTGCTTTTGTGTTGAAAGCGTCCTCGGTGTCCAATATTTGGGCCGAGATTGCGTAGTTTAGAAAGTGTGGCGCTTCCGTTAATGTTTATGCAAGATTTTCTTGGATAGCTTTGGCTGATCTAATGTTGCGTTTTAGTGTACGAATACTTTTTGTCATTTGTTTTTTTTGATGGAGTATAGTATTGATCATGTGTTCAACTTCGAAGTGTTTCATGGTGTAGTGGGTTTTTTTTGTTGGTAGTTTTGTACGAACTGTGGTTGTGTTTGCAGTCGAATATTGGATTTATAGTGTTTATTTAATTAATGTTTTTAATGTTAGCTGACACGTGTTGTACATGGCGTGTGACGAGTAATTTGTTAGTTGATTACGTGTTTTTGATATGCACAAGTGTGGTTGGAAGTTAGGCATTCATAATTTAGTACGTTTGGATTGTTTTAATATTTAGACGTCTTTTAATAGATAAAGTAAGTTTATTTATAAACATTGCAACGATTACACCTCCTGTTACATTGTTGTATCTACATAGATCGTCTAATAATTTTAAAGTAGGAAACCGGGTGTTTAGTCGGTGGTTGTGTCTTTCATCGTGCGTTTGTACTTTCCGAATCTTTTGTGGATTGATCCCCACATGAAATAGATGTTGTCCTGCACGGACTGATCTTCTGTTTTTGCTTTCTCAAACATATTACGGAGTGTTTGGACTTCAACATCGTCAGGATGATATGTTATGTATAGTATGATATTTCCGTCGATGCTGAAACATTCCTCTAGTCTGGATTGAATTGCTTCAAGTATGTCAGCAATTTCCCTAATGAAGTCGATCATAATCTCCAAACCTTTGTTGAAATCTTTGTTGTTCATTTTGTTATATATATATATATATATATATATATATATATATATATATATATATATATATATATGCTCTTTTATGTGGTGTATATTTATAAAAGAAACTATTTATATGTGTGGTATATTGGCAGTTTATGTGTATAAATTTTGTAAAGTCTACTTATAGACATCCATGTGTGATGTTTTCCTGGCTATAGCATTAGACTTCCATGCGTAATTTTTTTCCTGCCTATAGCATTGCTTATTCATACATTCTATCGTTTGTCGAGGGACTGTCAAGTAATCCATAATACGACGTGGCTCGTTATGCTTTTCGTCTGTAAATATTATGATTTTGCCACATGTCCTCTCCTCCTTCATTTTGACACTTGTCATTTTCTAGATCTTTTTGAATTATTTAATATCCACTTGTCATTTTTATAGTTTTTTTTCTTTTTTATTCAAATCTCACCTATTAAATGTCACCTTATATTAATTAATTCTATAAATATATTAATTAATGTAATTTAATAACTTTCTATTTTTAAATTCTTGTTTCTATTAATATATTAATTAATGTAGATAATACATTTCATTAGTGAATTCATAATAACAAGATGGAATCATGGCGCTCGTTGGCGTTGATTCAAATTTTTTTTTTGTTCTTTCAACTTGTATATGTACTACTGGAACATACTGTTATATTGATAAACATATGGTTAACATACATAGGTTTTTTGGGATATGTCTTACATAGAGATTTAGGAAAGTAAATAGTTGAAGACAGCAACATATCAAAAGATTATAAGACAAAGAAACATATTAGACGTATGGATGTTTGTCTTCGGGGAGGTTTTTGATATCTTTTTTGACATAGTTGATAAGCTCCTCATATTTCTTTTCCATTTCTTGAATGACCTTCAACAATTTTGCAGGCTTATACTTGTTGTCCAACAACAGCTTCTGCATCTCCAAGTAGTTTTCAGATGATGGTTTGGAGTCCATCTCTGTCATGAGTTCGCTCTTGTATTTTTTGTGTTCCCAACATTCATCTTGCATGTTTTTGAGTGATAGCTTTTCAGCCTCCTAGTGAGCAATGAGGTTGGTTAGGATGCTTTCCATCTGTTGCGACTTCATATTTGTTGAGTAACTTGTATCTGGAATGTGGATAGCGGTGGTTTGGAAATCTTGAAGGGCGAGGATGCTTTTTAAATATAGAATTTTGTATTTAATTTGCTTGTTGGGTGTGTAATGTAACTGTTAGTTTTCGAGAAGTAATGACGTATGATGTAACGTATAGCCGTCCTTTCAGATTGTTGACGATTTGCTTTGTGCATGTATTGTAGTGTTGTTTTAGTATAATAGAAAAGTATGTATAAAAACGTACATTAAAGCCATAAAATATATTTTTTTCATAGAATCATAATAACTTAAAGTTACATCGTTAAAACATTATATGCGTCATAAGATAAAAACTTGAAATAAATATTTACTTCACCGGAAGATTATCTAGGACTTTCTTTAGTGATGTGATGGTTTCATTAATCTCTTCCTCCAATGTAATGACTATGTTGTTTGCTTTTGTGTTGAAAGCATCCTCGGTGTCCAATATTTGGGCTGAGATTGCGTAGTTTAGAAAGTGTGGCGCTTCCGTTAACGTTTTTGCTAGATTTTCTTAGATAGCTTTGGCTGATCTAATGTTGCGTTTTAGTGTACGAATACTTTTCGTCATTTGTTTTTTCTGATGGAGTATAGTGTTGATCATGTGTTCAACTTCGGAGAGTTTCATCGTGTAGTGGGTTTTTTTTGTTGTTAGTTTTGTACGGACTGTGGTTGTGTTTGCAGTCGAATATTGGATTTATAGTGCTTTTTTAATTATTGTTTTTAATGTTAGCTGACAAGTGTTGTACATGGCGTGTGACGAGTAATTTGTTAGTTGATTACGTGTTTTTTATATGCACAAGTGTGGTTGGAAGTTAGGCATTCATAATTTAATACGTATGGAGTGTTTTAATATTTAGACGTATTTTAATAGATAAAGTAAGTTTATTTATAAACATTGCAACGATTACACATCCTGTTACATTGTTGTATCTACATAGATCGTCTAATATTTTTAAAGTAGGAATCCGGGTGTTTAGTCGGTGGTTGTGTGTTTCATCGTGCGTTTGTACTTTCCGATTCTTTTGTGGATTGATCCCCACATGAAATAGATGTTGTCCTGCATGGACTGATCTTGTGTTTTTGCCTTCTCAAACATGTTACGGAGTGTTTGGACATCAACATCGTCAGGATGATTTGTTATGTATAGTATGATATTTTCGTCGATGCTGAAACATTCCTCTAATCTGGATTGAATTGCTTCAAGTATGTCAGCAATTTCCTAATGAAGTCAATCATAATCGTCAAACCTTTGTTGAAATCTTTGTGCCTGTTCGGAATCCGACAAGGTAAAATTTGCCGCCTGTACGCTCACCGATAAGGCTTTGACTTGGTGGAACGTCCGAGTCAAATCCCTGACTTTACCTGTAGCCAATGCTATGGGATGGGAAGTTATGAAGGAACTACTACGTGCGGAGTATTGCCCTCGGGGTGAAATCCAGAAGCTGGAACATGAGCTATGGAACCTGAAGATGAAAGGTTCCGATATCGCCGCCTACACATCCAGATTTGATGACTTAGCACTGCTTTGTCCGGGAATGGTTACCCCGGAGAGCAAAAAGGTAGAGAGGTTCATCTGGGGATTAACCCAACCAACAAAAGGGAACGTTATAGCGGCGAAGCCGGATACCTATGACAGCGCTAAATGTCTCGCGCAAACCCTGATTGATCACAATGATAACCAAGAAGAAGCAGACACCACTCCCGAGCCAACAGAAAAGAGTGGTGAGAAAAGAAAGTTTTGGAGAAAGAAGAAGAAGAGTCAGTCTTCCCCAGAACCCTCGAAGAAACAGCAAATAGTGGCAGTCCACGTTGCCACTATTCCTGCTGTTGTTTCTATTGTCAATTCCACATCCCAAGTACCTGTCACCGGATATGTCGGTATCCTCCCGTGGTGTGATCGATGTAACTACCACCATCGCATCCCTGGCCCTTGTCGTGTAAAGTTCTGTAGAAGTTGTGGCCAGGAATGTTACCTTGCACGAACCTGCAAAACCCCAACCCCGTCAACTAGTCAAGCTTCCGGAGCTGGTATCGGTCAAACCTGCTACAGCTATGGAGAGGTCGGGCATTATAAGCGAAACTGTCCAAAGACAGTAACGTCTGGCAACACCGGGAGAGTCCTAACTATGGGGCAAGAAAGGACAGCCGCCGATCCCACCGTTGCCACAGGTATACTTCTTCTCGATAAATCTTGTACCTGTGATCCTTTTTGATTCTAATGCTGAAAGAATTTGCTAACCATTCATTCAAAATATCTTTCTAAACTAAACCCTTCGTTAGTAATTGAAACGTGTACCGTCGAGATGACCAACCAGTGAGAAAGAGAATGTTAACGTCATACCTATAGATCGTATCCTCAATCCGGATAATTATTCCTTTCCATTCGATCTAATGATAAACTTTTCATGGAAAGCTTTGATGCAATCTAGGCATGGAATGACTGAGTCTCATTCATGCTGTTATTCTTGTTCTCGAAAGGGTCGTCCGCCCGAATCTTTCTTCTGACCCGACTCTCATGATTCTCGGCATCAAACCTAAACCCAACCTTTGCATCTTCGTGTATCAAAGCTTAGAAAGTTTCCCATGCATTCCTCATCCGTGTGATATTCGGGAAACGAGAAGTCTGCAACTCTTTCCCCGATGCCTTTCCCGAAAATTCTCGAGAATTCCCTCCGAACGTCTAGTCAAGTCTAGTATCGACCTAATGCTTGGAACTACCTCGTATCCGAACCTCTAGGAGGATGATGTATCCAATACAACGACCATGACCTAATATGATCACCACGAGCTCGTAGTGGTGCCCTTCGATCAAACCATTTTCTCGGGTTATATTGCTAAGCAAAGCAATCATACCGGTGAACCTTTCCAACAACTAAGGCGATAGGGAATTAGTCGGCACCGTAAAATACCTATAGAAACCTGTAACTTTGTATGTGTGGTATATTGGCAGTTTATGTGTATAAATCATGTAAAGTCTACTTATATACATCTATGTGTGATGTTTTCCTAGCTATAGCATTAGACTTCGATGTGTAATTTTTTTCCTGCCTATAGCATTGCTTATTCATACATTCTATTGTTTGTCGAGGGACTGTCAAGTAGTCCATAATACAACCTGGCTTGTTATGCTTTTCGTTGGTAAATATTATGATTTTGCCACATGTCCTCTCCTCCTTCATTTTGACATTTGTCATTATCTAGATTTTTTTGAATTATTTAATATCCACTTGTCAGTTTTATAGTTTTTTTTCTTTTTTATTGAAATCTCACCTATTAAATGTCACCTTATATTAATTAATTCTATAAATATATTAATTAATGTACTTAATAACTTTCTATTTTTAAATTCCTGTTTCTATTAATATATTAATTAATGTATATGTATATTAATGTAGATAATACATTTCATTTGTGAATTCATATTAACTAGATGGAATCATGCGCGCCCGTTGGTGTTGATTCAAAAAAAAATTTGGTTCTTTCAACTTGTATATGTACTACTGGAACATACTGTTATATTGATAAACATATAGTTAACATACATAGGTTTTTTTGGATACGTCTTACATAGAGATTTAGGAAAGTAAATAGTTGAAGACAACAACATATCAAAAGATTATATGACAACAAAACATATTAGACGTATTGATGTTTGTCTTTGGGGAGGTTTTTGATATTTTTTTGACATTGTTGATAAGTTCCTCATATTTCTTTTCCATTTCTTGCATGACCTTCAACAATTTTGCAGTCATATACTTGTTGTCCAACAACAGCTTCTACATCTCTAGGTAGTTTTCATATGATGGTTTGGAGTCCATCTCTGTCATGAGTTCGCTCTTGTATTTTTTGTGTTCCCAACATTCATCTTGCATGTTTTTGAGTGATAGCTTTTCAGCCTCATAGTGAGCAATGAGGTTGGTTAGGATGCTTTCCATCTGTTGCGGCTTCATATTTGTTGAGTAACTTGTATCTGGAATGTGGATTGCGGTGGTTTGGAAATCTTGAAGGGCGACGATGCTTTTTAAATATAGAAATTTGTATTTAATTTGGTTGTTGGGTGTGTAATGTAACTGTTAGTTTTCGAGAAGTAATGATGTATGATGTAACGTATAGCCGTCGTTTCAGATTGTTGACGATTTGCTTTGTGCATGTATTGTAGTGTTGTGTTAGTATAATAGAAAAGTATGTATAAAAACGTACATGAAAGCCATAATTTTTTTTTTCATTGAAGCATAATAACTTAAAGTTACATCGTTAAAACATTATATGCGTCATAAGATAAAAACTTGAAATAAATATTTACTTCACCGGAAGATTATCTAGGACTTTCTTTAGTGTTGTGATCGTTTCATTAATCTCTTCCTCCAATGCAACGACTATGTTGTTTTATTTTGTGTTGAAAGCATCCTCGGTGTCCAATATTTGGGGTGAGATTGCGTAGTTTAGATAGTGTGGCGCTTCCCTTAACGTTTTTGCTAGATTTTCTTGGATAGCTTTGGCTGATCTAATGTCGCGTTTTAGTGTACGAATACTTTTCGTCATTTGTTTTTTCTGATGGAGTATAGTGTTGATCATGTGTTCAACTTTGGAGTGTTTCATGGTGTAGTGGTTTTTTTTTGTTGGTAGTTTTGTACGGACTGTGGTTGTGTTTGCAGTCGAATATTGGATTTATAGTGTTTTTTTAATTAATGTTTTTAATGTTAGCTGACAAGTGTTGTACATGGCGTGTGATGAGTAATTTGTTAGTTGATTACGTGTTTTTGATATGCACAAGTGTGGTTGGAAGTTAGTCATTCATAATTTAATACGTTTGGATTGTTTTAATATTTAGACGTCTTTTAATAGATAAAGTAAGTTTATTTATAAACATTGCAACGGTTACACCTCCTGTTACATTGTTGTATCTACATAGATAGTGTAATATTTTTAAAGTAGGAAACCGGGTGTTTAGTCGGTGGTTGTGTCTTTTATCGTGCGTTTGTACTTTCCGGTTCTTTTGTGGATTTATCCCCACATGAAAGAGATGTTGTCCTGCATGGACTGATCTTCTGTTTTTGCTTTCTCAAACATGTTACGAAGTGTTTGGACGTCAACATCGTCAGGATGATTTGTTATGTATAGTATGATATTTTCGGCGATGCTAAAACTTTCCTTTATTCTTGATTGAATTGCTTCAAGTATGTTAGCAATTTCCCTAATGAAGTCGATCATAATCGTCAAACCTTTGTTGAAATCTCTGTTGTTCATTTTGATATATGCTCTTTTATGTGGTGTTTGTGGTATTTAATTATAAAAGAGAATATTTATATGTGTGGTATATTGACATTTTATGTGTATAAATCATGTAAAGTCTACTTATAGACATCCATGTGTGATCTTTTCCTGGCTATAGCATTAGACTTCCATGTGTAATTTTTTTTTCCTGCCTATAGCATTGCTTATTCATAATTTCTATTGTTTGTCGATGGACTGTTAAGTAATCCATAATACAATGTGGCTCGTTATGCTTTTTGTTGGTAAATATTATGATTTTGCCACATGTCCTCTCCTCCTTCATTTTGACACATGTCATTTTCTAGATTTTTTTGAATTATTTAATATCCACTTGTCATTTTTATAGGTTTCTTTCTTTTTTATTCAAATCTCACCTATTAAATGTCACCTTATATTATTTAATTCTATAAATATATTAATTAATGTACTTAATAACAATCTATTTTTAAATTTCTCTTTCTATTAATATATTAATTAATGTATATGTATATTAATGTAGATACTACATTCCATTTGTGAATTCATATTAACTAGATGGAATCCTGCGCGCCCGTTGGCGCTGATTCAATTTTTTTTGGTTCTTTCAACTTGTATATGTACTACTGGAACATACCGTTATATTGATAAACATATAGTTAACATACTTGGGTTTTTTGGATATGTCTTTCATAGAGATTTAGGAAAGTAAATAGTTGAAGACAGCAACATATCAAAAGATTATAAGACAAAGAAACATATTAGACGTATGAATGTTTGTCTTCGGGGAGGTTTTTGGTATATTTTTTGACATTGTTGATAAACTCCTCATATTTCTTTTCCATTTCTTGCATGGCCTTCAGCAATTTTGCAGTCTTATACTTGTTGTCCAACAACAACTTCTGCATCTCCAGGTAGTTTTCATATGATGGTTTGGAGTCCATCTCTGTCATGAGTTCGCTCTTGTATTTTTTTGTGTTCCCGACATTCATCTTGCATGTTTTTGAGTGATAGCTTTTCAGCCTCATAGTGAGCAATGAGGTTGGTTAGGATGCTTTCCATCTGTTTCGGTGGTGGTTGTCGAGTCCAACAAAATTAATAGCCCTAAATCTTTTACACTAAAATAGTGTATAGTGGTAAAGGGATCGTATCGACGGAGATTGGGTCAATTTAAATCTCTATGTAAATCTCTTTGTAAAATATTTGCAAAATAAAATTAAAAGTAAAAAAAGGGGAGGGGGTAGTTCTTTCGATTGTTTGACAAAAATTAAAACTAGCTAGAATGAAAATATGACATGTAAACAAGTAAAATATTGGATTAAATTCAAAAAAGTGGAATTGGTTGATTTTGGGGTACACCTCATGGATGATATGATTGACTTATCATTAGACTTAACGGAATGACACTTGTGAATTGGTTTAACTTGGCTATAGCAATTCATAAGCACAAATTGCCTCAACTCTTCTTAGAAATTAAAATGGTTAGAGGAGCTCTTAACACATTTCCTTAATTGAAGTCACAAAATCAATGGAGCATAAAATCTTGTGAAAATCAATTAGCTTTAAGTTGTAAGAGTTACCAAGTCCAAAAGATAATCAAATGCTTACATTATCATTATGGATGAAACATTTCCATGGTCTAAATGAAATGAAGACAAACATATAAACCATTTGTTGCTTACTAATTTGAAGGTCCATTACTTAACCAAGAATTTAGTCAACATAAACAAGCATTCATTCATCCAAGCTCATGATCAAAGATAAATAAACACAACAAGATGTTTAATTAGAAAACATTCCCATAAACTTCAAACACAATGTAATGATAAGTATTCAAAGCAAATAATCATCCATGGGTTAAACCCTAATCAACCAAATGAAAGTTTAGCCAAGCATGGCCAAAGTAAAAGAAAAACAATATAGTTTAGTGGTACCAAACATTGTCTTAGATGCAAGATGGAAGGAAATTACACTATTCTTCCAAAAATTCTTCAAATCTTCCAAGGCTTTTGAGAGAGAATATGTTGTATGTTCTTCAAGTGATGTATCCCAATATGGCTCCAAACTCCAGCAAAAGGGAGCTGATTTCCGGATTCAAAAAGGTGCCAAAAGCCACCCACCAAACTTCCACAAATAAGGTCAACAAGTCAAACCCAGAATCAGCTCAGAACAATTCACGCGGACCGCGTATGAGTCCACGCGGACCGCGTGGGTCACGCTGAATGTGAGACTTGGGCCATTAATCATGCATTCTAGCCCAATCTTCAATTCTTCAACTTCAGCCCACAATCATAACTCTTTAGAGCCCATTTATGCCATTCCAAAGCCTTCTAATGATTGGCCCAATACTCCTTAAATTTTCTTGTAGCTCGATTCCCGTCGCCTCATCATCATCCTTGCTCACAAATTAGGTCCAAATTGATTTCTTCTTTATGCAAGCACCAAGCCCAATCGCACCACTCCAAATCCACAAACAAACCGCAAGCCTCTATAAGTCCCGCACCCTTCTAAGTCACCAATAACAAAAAGTCTTCGATAAATCTTGCAAATAAGCTCAAAATACTGGAAAGTACCCTGTAAAGGAGAAAAATAACAAAAAGAAAAAATATGCATGATGATTAACTAAAACGGGATGGTTTTAACTAAAAATAAACTACGGAAAGAAGTAATAAAATGAAGCTATCATGCGGCTACATATTTGTTGAGTAACTTGTATCTGGAATGTGGATAGTGGTGGTTTGGAAATAAGCTCAAAAGACTGGAAAGTACCCTGTAAAGGAGAAAAATAAGAAAAAGAGAAAATATGCATGACGATTAACTAAAATGGGATTGTTTTAAGTAAAAATAAACTACGGAAAGAAGTAATAAAATGAAGCTATCAAATCACCCCAAGCTTGAACCTTACTTTTCCTCAAGTAAGACAAGACTAAAATGAATTTGGGACGAACTACCCTAAAAATAAAAAAGAATGGATAGAGCCATGGAACCCAGTCAACGTTAGTCAACATGGTCAGAATTGATCTCGCTGCTATCTCTCAACTTTTTCATCCGATGACAATGGGACCATAAACCACAGCCAGGACAACTCCTCTAGGTGTGTAAGGAGGGATGGTCAGTCTCAGCCTCAATTGAACATGCATACAATGAATAACATCTGTAGTAGGGAGAAAGCAACTGGATGGGCTCGGGTAGACCTCTTCTTTAAGTGCACACTCTGATCTCACGTCTGCCAGTTTCTCTCATGTGTAACTAGGTTTAATCGCTCGGGCACCGTTGTAGGAATCGACTCACTTAGTGTTGGCCCAAACCTCCCGTAGTATCCGACTCGTCAGTCTCCCTAACATCACCAATTTGCGAAAAACAACTCGATCTATAAACAATAAAACAGGCCTATACAAATGAATATCAAACACTGGGTGACCAAGATGTTGGAAAATTTGTTCAATAATTGAACCGGCCACCTATGTAAGATAGTTGCAGCTGAAAATTTGCATGCCATTTTTTTATACCATACTTGAAGGTAATGTATTAACAATCGAAATTTTTTAACAAGAAAACCCTTTGACTCAAAATTTGGTTCCCACAAGTGTGTAAGTGGAACCGAAAGGGTAGTAATATAATCCGAATGGTCTAAGTGTGAAAATGACCATGTGTGGAGCATAAAGATGTAATGTAAGCTCCTTTTTAAACTTGTGATTTTTTTTCAAAAATGATGAAAATGTCCAAATGTGGACTAAAAGACTCTCTAAAATCCTAAGAAAATCGCAAAAAGATATGGTGATGTAAAGAGACCGGATATGGATTCTACTCGGGGACAAGCTCCAGTGCTTCATCTTAATGGTTCTAACATGATCAAGTGCGATCCTCTCGGCGGTAGTGACTGCAAGGCTAAGACATCCATTGCTATAGTATATCCTACAGTCGTTAGTATTGTATGCATAATTCTTCATGAAAACTACCTGACCATGATCACTTACCCCTTTTAAGCTACCAACATCTGATCCCAAGTATGAAATCCCAAACTGCAGCTAGTGGTCTCGGTTCGATGGGTGAGATAGCAACAAGATCTTGGACCAATAATGATACAATAATTGTGAACCTGTTCCATGGCATCCAAGAGAGGTGAGAATAAACAGAAAACAAAAATGCATGAATGCTAATACCCTAAGCTAAATGCCATGCAAAAATAAAAGGTGAAAAAGAAGAAAATAAAATCTTATTTTTTTTATGATTGCAATTTATACTAAAATGCTATGCAACCTAATTAAAATGCATGATAAATGAAAAAGAAAAAGGAATACCCCACCCCAAGCTTAGAAATAAGCATTGTCCTCAATGCTTGGGGCGAGGCGAAAGTACCTAAACCAGGGGATCGGGAGGAGGATACGGGTATTGGGGGTAGGGGTAAAGGTAAGGTGGAGGGGGATAAGGATGGGTGGGTGGAGGGTATGGATAGGGAGGTGGAAGTGGGACGTTCTCAAAATGGTTTTGGGATTGGTGCCACCCCCACATATGATGCATTTGCTGGGACATGATTTGGTTTGAGACACAAAGCGCCTTGAACCACTCAAAAAAATTGGGGGGGGGGGGGGAACGGGTAGTACCTAGGAGGGGCTTGTGGCTGGGCGTGCTGTGGACCATGGGTGGGCTCATCGCCGGGCTCGTCATCCATAGGCATCTCGTCATCATCTTGATCCTGGAGCACATCCTCATTGACCGACTGAGTGATGGTCCTCGCGAGTCTCCACTGAGTGCGATCGTGGAAGGTGAAGTTGGTGACTCGAGGGTCGGGAAGAACGAGATACCCGGCCCCTTGAGGACAATACCATGTGAAGCTGATCCTATTCCTGTGATGGATGTGGTGCATGTTTATGAGGGCGCGCTCATCCAAAAGATTTTTGCTGTCAACAAGCTGGTATTCTTCAGGTAGCTCGATGTCAAGACCGCGAGCCAAAAGTGTGACAAATCCCCCAATGCAAATATCACTGGACGTTTTGGATCTCATGTGTGCGCATTTGTGGAAACAAATGAAGCAAAGTACGAGATTGGTGGCCTGTCACGCCTCATCATACACCAAAGGAAGAAGAGCTCATTTTTGGTGACCTGGCCGGCTTCTTTGCGGGAAAAAACTGTACACACCAAGATACGATGGGCAATGCGGAGGCATGGGTAGATGACAGAGGTTTGTTTATCCCGACCGACACACGAAAAGATACCCTCGGTGATTTCCGTCCAAAAGGTCTCGTGATTGAACTCAACAGGTAGGACGTTGAAAACTGTGGATGTGTTTGAAGAAGGCAAGCCCAAGATGTCATTTATCGTTGCAAAATCGATGTACATTTGGTCCCCTAGAAGTTGGAATGCGGCTTTCTTTTTTTTCTCTATCGTACCTGCAATCGGCAAGAAACTCTCTAGTGGGGAGCTTGTAAGTGTGCGCCATGAGGTTGAGAAGGTTTTCCCACCCAATGTTACGGAACAATTGGGTGACCCCTTCAAGAAACCCTAACAATATGAGTGTGGGCTTACACACAAACTTGGTGGATGCAACCTTTCTAGGCAAGCTCTTTGTGTAGTTTTCAGCTGCCTTGGCATCCCAAAATCTTGGGATATCGGGAGCATCACTTTGATTTCTAGCCGGGGCCTTGCCTCGGGCAGCAGCCGGGCGCTTCCTAGATGTGGACATGGACTTCCTTCACGAAAAATAACCTCTACACGAACCATAATTTCAACAAACAATATGTCAATCCAAATCACCAACTTGAACTTCTAAAGCAATTCAACAATCAAAGCAAGAAATAATTCCTTAACTCATTTGATGCAATAGCATATGAACGGACATGCATCTTGATCAATTAAAATAAAGGAAAGAAAGTACTCGTTTTTGTTGAAAGTTCAAAATTTGCGTGCGAAAATTCGGGATTTGAACATCTTGCAACTCTCCACCCCAAGCATTAAGCTTTGTTCAATATCCCGGGAGAAACAATTTACCGCGAAAACCCGATGAATCCGGCACTGGCTTGAAATTCCGACAAAATTTTCCGGCGAGCTTTAGGAAATATTTTTGGTGGGGTTTGTAGCCTTGTCCAAAAGGAGTACAATGGTGGTGTCGGAATCGCGAGAGGTGGACGGAAAGTGGCGGTGGGGTGGTGGTGGTGCCCCGAGCTACAACAACAGACCGAACCGGTTTTTTAGTGGGGTTTGTAGAGCTCTGAATTTGGAGAAGAATGGCGGTGGTCTCGTGAAATTCCGACTGGCGGTTTGACGGGAAACTGAGTTTTAGTGGAGGAGAAGGAGGTGCTCTAATGGAGGTTAAAGGAGAAGAATGGAGAAGAAGAAGGGAAGAAAGGGCCGACTGGTGAATAAAAGGGGATTTAATTCCCGGTCAAATCTGGGTCAACGTTGGTCAACAGCTCACGCGGACGCGATTGCGAGTACACGCGGTCTGCGTGAATAACCTCGAACTTAGACTGTTTTGCATTGTTTACACGCGGACGATTCTTAGGGTACACGCGGTCCGTGTTAATAAACAAGCGGACAGACCTTGGAGTATACGCGGTCCGCGTGAGTTGCCCTAAAACTATTCTGTTTGTTGATAATGGACGCGGACACTTTGAGGGATAATACGCGGTCCGTGTTAATAAACACACGGACGGGACCTTGAGTACACGCGGTCCGCGTGAGTTCTTTTGCCAATTTTCTCAATTTTAGCTCTTTGACCAATATGAACACCGAGTCTTCAAATCCAACATTCTTTTACCTCAAGAAGGAAGAAGAAGAGATGTTAAATGCAAAAATGAACCATCTACGACATTTATTCGGAACTAGAAAAGACGAGAACATTTAGTTTTCCAACAATGCCTCTCTTTAACGTCTTTGGCGAGACGTGTTTCCCTCTTGATTTCAGTACACCGGGGCATCCAATTGGATGACATCTAAGACATTTGCATTAAAACCTTCATAGAAAGGTTTCAATCGATGCCCATTGACTTTAAAGATTTGCCCCGTTTCTTCACTTTGAATTTCAACCGCTCCATGCTCAAAGGCTTTTAGCACAACAAACGGACCTATCCATCTTGACCTCAACTTTCCAGGAAATAATTTCAATCGCGAATGATAAAGCAAAACCCTATGTCCCGGCTCGAAATGTTTGCGGGTAATGGACTTGTCATGGAAAAGCTTTGTCCTTTCCTTGTAAACTCTTGAGTTTTCATAGGATTCATTTCTCAACTCCTCCAACTCTTGGATTTGAAGCTTCCTATGCCTTCCCGCCTCATCGATGTTGAAGTTGCATTGTTTGACCGCCCAAAATGCACGGTGTTCCAATTCCACGGGAAGATGACATGGTTTTCCAAAGACCAACCTAAACGGGGACATTCCTATCGGGGTCTTATACGCGGCCCGATAGGCCCACAAGGCATCATCAAGCCTTGAACTCCAGTCTTTCCTTGAGGGATTCACTGTTTTCTCAAGTATACTCTTCACTTCACGATTCGAAACCTCCGCTTGACCGTTTGTTTGAGGGTGATAGGTTGTTGAAACACGGTGGGTCACGTTGTACTTCTTCAATAAAGTCTCCATCATCTTGTTACAAAAATGTGTCCCTCGATCACTAATCAAAGCCCTAGGCACACCAAATCTCACAACAACATTAGACTTTAAAAACTCGATAACCGTTTTGGCATCGTCCGATCTTGTGGCTTTGGCCTCAACCCATTTAGAAACATAGTCAACCGCGAGCAAAATATAAATGTTGCCAAATGAGAAGGGAAATGGGCCCATGAAATCAATCCCCCATACGTCAAAAATTTCACAAACAAGGATTGGATTTTGGGGCATTTGGTTCTTTTGCGAAATGTGTCCCGTCCTTTGGCACCGCTCACAACTTTTGCAAAACAAGTGACAATCGCGTGACATGGTTGGCCAAAATAATCCACACTCAAGGACATTTCTCAAAGTCCAGCTAGGTCCGAAGTGTCCCCCACAAGCAAATTCATGACAAAATTGCAAAATGGATTGGTGCTCTTGTTGGGGTACACATCGCCTAATGATTTGATCGGTGCAATGTTTCCACAAATAAGGTTCATCCCACACATAGTATTTTGCATCACTTTTCAACTTGTCTTTTTGAGCACGTGTGAATGTGTCGGGATACCTCTTTGTGACCAAAAAGTTAACGATATCGGCATACCAAGGAGTAGATTGAGTGAGGGAAAGAGATGCTCATTTGGAAACTCGTCCCGCAATGGGAGAGGAGTTTCATTTGAAGTGATCCGGCTTAGATGATCAACAACAAGGTTCTCGCATCCGCTCTTGTCCCGAATTTCCAAATCAAATTCTTGTAACAATAAAATCCACCGGATGAGTCTAGGCATTGCATCTTTCTTCGTCATCAAGTAATTAAGTGCTGCGTGATCCGAATACACTATGGACTTGGTACCAAGTAGGTATTGTCTAAATTTCTCCAAGGCGAACACTATGACCAATAGCTCCTTCTCCGTAGTAGAGTAGTTGCTTTGAGCATTGTCTAGTGTCCTTGGTGCATAGTAGATCACATGGGAGACCCTCCCATTCTTTTGACCCAAAACGGCGCCTATTGCATAGTTGCTTTCATCACACATAATCTCAAATGGGAGATCCCAATTTGGTGCTTGCATGATGGGTGCGGATGTGAGCAACTCTTTGAGCTTGTTGAAAGCTTCTTTGCACGCCTCGTTGAACTCGAAATCAACATCCTTTTGCAAGAGTTGGCACATTGGTCTTATTATCTTCGAAAACTCCTTGATCGGTAGAAACCTGCATGGCCCAAAAAAGAACGAACTTCCCGAACACAAGTCGGGTAAGGTAAGCTTTGAATAACATCGATTTTTGCCTTATCTACCTCAATTCCTTTCTTTGACACAATGTGACCCAAAATGAGACCTTGACTCACCATGAAATGACATTTCTCAAAATTTAAAACCAAATTTGTTTCAATGCATCTTTTTAAAATTTTGGTGAGATTGGTCAAACACTCTTGAAAGGAGTTGCCATATACTGTGAAATCGTCCATAAAAACTTCAATTATGTTCTCGACATATTCTGAAAAGATACTAACCATTCAACATTGGAAAGTGGCCGGGGCGTTACACAATCCGAATGACATTCTACGGTATGCGAAAGTGCCAAATGGACATGTAAAAGTTGTCTTTTTCTTGGTCTTCTGGTGCCACCGGGATTTGGTGAAAACTGGAATACCCGTCGAGACAACAATAGTGGGATTTTCCGGCCAACCTTTCTAACATTTGATCAATGAAAGGTAATTGAAAATGATATTTTCGTGTGCTTTCACTGAGTTTGCGGTAACCAATACATACTCTCCACCCGTTTTGCACACGGGTGGGGGCCATCATACCTTTGTTTTTCTCGACCACCGTGATTCTCGTCTTCTTCGGAACGACTTGAACTGGGCTCACCCATTTGCTATATGAGACGATCATCCCTGCATCAAGGAGCTTCAAAATCTCTTTCTTGACCACTTCAATCATTGGCGGATTCAACCTTCTTTGCGCTTCTCTACTCGGCTTACATTCATCCTCCATTAATATTTTGTGCATACAAGTGGAGGGACTCAAACCCTTGATATCCGCAATCGTCCAACCCATTGCTTCTTTATGTTCCCTCAACATATTGAGGAGCTGTTCTTCTTCACACTTGGTTAGGTGAGTTGAAATGATGACCGAAAGAGTTTTGTTGTCTCCTAAGTACGCATACTTCAAATGTTGAGGAAAGACCTTCAATTCTAATTCTGGCGGTTGGACAAGGGAGGGTGGCAATCTTGTGTGAGTTTGAGGTAATTCAATTTGCTTCACAGTAAATTGGGTGGTCTTCTTGATCTCCAAATTGTTGACTAATGTAACATACACGTTTTGAAATCGTGTTTTAAGTAAATAATATTATGAAATATTATGTGAATTTGAATGTTGAGTTCTAACAGATAGTTTTTACTAGAATTGAAGTAAAACTATGCTTAGAATCATTCAAAAAGTATTGGAAGTCTTATGAGATTCCAATTAAAAGTCAAATAGTGAAATATAGCGAAAATATAAAATCTGGAATAAGTAAAATTTTATTATTGAAAGTTATAGATAATCTCGTTAGAAACATTTAGGCGAAAACCTCATCGAAATCCGAGTTATAACGAAGAAGTTATGACCAAACGAAGTTCCGTGATAAATCCGGAAAATACTTTGTCGCGTAAAAATTTAGTTTTCGATAAACTAGTTTTTAGCCTTAGCGATGTAAATGAAAGTTGTAGAACTCGTGAAAATAATCAACTTTCATATAAAGACCGTTTGAATCTGACTTCGTATGAGAAAGTTATAATTTTTCGAAGTTTCAGCTTAGCAGTAGACAGCTAAAAACTCGAATTTTAGATCGAGTGATTTTTTAGCCGACACAACCTAAACGAGGATTGAAGGTCTCGTCATTAGTAGTGCAACGGTAAAAAGTCTGACGAAAACGGACGTCGGATGAAGAAGTTATGAATTTTTAACGGATTTTCCTATCCCGGTCTGTTAAAAATAATAATATTAAAATTAAAGTCAAAATTAGCCGACGAAGTCTAAACGAAAGTTGTAGAGCATAATTCTAGCTTTGCGTTAGGGGTGAGCAAACCCAAACCAAAAAACCGAGAAACCGACTAAAACCGACAAAACCGAAACCGAAAAAACCGAAACCGAAGCAAAACCGACGGTTTGGGTTTGATATTTTTAGAAACCGAAAAATCGGGTTCGGGTTCGGTTTCTAACCAGAAACCGACCCATCCAACCCAAGAAACCGACCCATACTTAAAACCGACAAACCGCCCCAAGAAACCGACCCATCCAACCCGAAAAACCACCCATACTTGATTGTGTTTTAGTTGTAATAGACTATTTCGGGCTTTAGTTGTAAGTTGTAATTGACTATTTGTTGTAAGACTCATATTTTTTGAAGTACTTAACTTCAATTTGTTATTTTTTGAAGTATCTAACTTGTTGCTTCATTTATGGAAAATGGGTTAAAACCTTAAACCCATGGGTTTAAACCCAGAACCCGTGAGTGTATGGGTTGAACCCAAGAAACCGAAAAACCGCCCAAACCGACCTCAGAACCCAAGAAACCGAACCGATCAGAAACCGATCCTATTGGGTTCTAAAAACCAGAAACCGACCATTTATGGGTTGGGTTGGGTTTGAGTCCAAAACCGACCCAAACCGACCCATGCACACCCCTACTTTGCGTGCATATAAAGAACGTCAAAAACGGAGCTCGTATGCGAAAGTTATGGATTTTAGAAGTTTTTTCACATTTTTCGAGAAAATTCGTATGAATAGTGAAATGCCACGTCACCCTCGTATGCGAGGCTTCCACGTGTCGGACAGATGTTCGCTTCTGATTGGACCGCAGCCTTGCGTGTTGCCTTCTGATTGGACCAAGCCGAGGACCACTTAGCCCGGAACACCTTCGCATGTGACACCCCCTTGATCACCCTCGCATGCGAGACCCACGTGCGAGCCACCTGCTGTCCGAGCCAAAGACCGAGCCGAAGACCCAGCCGATGACGCGCCTGAAGCTGATGACTCCTCGCATCCGAGCCTCGCTGGAGCCCTGCGAAGCTGCCATCTGGTCCGAACCTCGCAGCCGCCTGTCTCCTTCCCTTCGCTTCGGATCCGAAGCTCAGCCCTATATAAGGGGTGCGAGCCCTCTCGGCTAGTTTAAGAAATTTGGCATTTTCACCCCCTCTTTCAATATTTTTACGATCCCGACATCCCCCAAAGCCCCGGTACTGATTCTAAAGCCCGAAAAACGTCCTGAGACTCCCGAGAATCCCGAAAAATTTATCTTTTCGGTTTCAAAGCTCTACCTTCGCAGAGCCCGGTTTTCAAGAAAACTCCCGGTTTTCAACAACGAAAGTCATATTTAGAGCCGAAGTACTGCCCAAATTAATATTTTAGCCCCCGGTTATTTCACGGTGAGTTTAATATATATAGAAATAATTATATGTTATGTGTTATATGTGCTACGTACTTTTCAGTGTTATTATTCCGGGTTATTTTCCCGGGTTATTTTTAATTGTTATTTTTAATAGCAAAGAAATACCTTTGACCATGTGATCAGTGAAAGGACTTAGATTCACGTTAGTACTGGTATGTAGCCTCTGGCCATGTGGAACATGTCTCCGTAAGAGAATGAATTCTATTCTATGGTAGTGGCAGAAGGTTAGATAGGGCTATAAGCCTGAAATCTACCGAAATGTTAATCCGAAGTTGTATATCTTCTGTGCCGTTTGGGCCAAAGCTTTATTGATGTATATCAAGCACGGAAATTGTTATGTCTCATTGATTGTATATCTTTAAATCAAATCAATGCTCGATATGGAATGTTTGTCAAATGATTCACATATGTCCTTGTTGTTCCTTGTTCCTCTTTGCTTCTGCCCTATTAAAGTATATATATGACATAACGTTATATTGTATCTATTATTGAACTCACTAAGCGTGTCCGCTTACCCTCTCGATGTTTAACAAATTGCAGGAAATAAACATCCAGTATAGTTATATACTGGTAGAAGATTTTTGAATAGTTTGAAACTATTGTATCGATGGAAGCTTATGAATAGTTTGAAACTATTGTATTTTGCACTCCCATATGTATAAAACTATAGAATCCTGGGAAGTTATGTAATATATATAACACTTTAAAATAGTCGGTTTGTATCCAGTAGTTTGTAATCTCTTTATCAATGTAAAATATTGTTTTTATGAATATGCAAGTAGCATATTTTGGAGTAACTATATTGTCGAGTATGAAAGTTTGGTTCTTTCATAAATACGAAAGTTAGGGTCTTTCAATCATGGTATCAGAGCAGTAGTTTGAGTGAACTAAATTCCACGGATTGGTATTTAGACTTAAACTATTGGAAGTTCAATATATGAACTAAATCATTATAAGTATAGGGATACAAACCATAGGAAATATATAAGTAAAAGTATTAGGTAATAATAAACCCTAATATTCTAAAATACAATGTTACTCCGTATTGCAGGGCAATGGCTGAACAGGTTAGTAGCCATACCCCTGAGGTTGGTGGAGGTCCTCAACCTGAGGAAGTGAATACTCCAGTATCTCCTCGTGAGGAGCGACTCTTGGGTAAACTTACCGGTGTTATTCGACAGACTCTCGAAGAACACAAAAAGAATGGTGATAAGGGAAAAGAGAAAGCCAATGGAGAATCTTCAAAAGGAGAGGTGAAGCGTCCCTCATTCAAAGATTTCAAGAGTAGTGGTGCTACAGAGTTTTCCGGTGTTCTCAATCCCATTATTGTTCTTACTTGGATCCAGAACACAGAGAAAGTGTTTCGTATTTCTCATGTGGATAATGAAGACAAGGCTAACTATGCTTCCGCAATGCTCATCGGAGAAGCATTGGTCTGGTGGGAAGCAACATATGAAGCTCTCAACGGGTTTGACCAGGAGAATTTAGCCTGGGAAATGTTTAAAACTCGTTTGCTAGAGAAGTATTGTCCTCTAGACATGAGGAGGAGATTGGAGAAGGAATTCCTCGAGCTTAAACAAGGAGGAATGACTGTGAATGAGTATGAAACTCAGTTTAATCAAAGAGAAAGGTTTGCTACAAAGTATATTTCAACTGAAGACGAGAAAATTCAGTTATTCATGGAGGGACTACGACACGAAATCCACGATTTCGTTGCCAATCGAGAAGTTCTGTCATTCGATAAAGCCGTTGAATATGCTCGAAGACGTGAGCATGACTTAGAAATACGTGGTGCCACTATTACTGCTCCGAAGCAACCACGTACTGAAAGAACTGTTCCTTCTTTTCTACCAGCTCAATCCGTTCGGACTGATCCTGGTAATCAAGTTCAAACTCAAAGTGCCTCTCGTGGACGCGGTAGATCACAATCTTTTTCTATGCAATCGCCTTCATGTCTTATTTGTGGAAGGAATCATCCGGGCCAATGCAAAATAGACAAGGAATCCATTGTCTATTATGGATGCGGAGAAAAGGGTCATATAAAGCCAGCTTGCCCAAGAAAGGATGTTACTTGTTATGCATGTGGTATTACTGGCCACAAGAAGCGTTTTTGCCCTACTCTTACTAGTCAGATGACGGGAAGTCAAGCTTCTGTTCAACAACCGGCGAGAAGCCAAGTCCCTGTTCAACAATCAAAGGGTACTCCAACTAAAAAGGAGGAGGTGCCGAAAGCTAGGGGTCGTGCATTCCAGATTACCTCAGAGGAGGCACGCGAGGACCCGAATGTTGTGACGGGTACATTTCTTGTCAACTCTAGACCTGCTCACATCTTATTTGATTCTGGTGCCTTAGATTCTTTTGTGTCTTATGAATTTGCGCATTCCTTTCAAATTGCTTGCTTTGTACTCGCGCAACCATTTCACGTAGATACTGCGGGAAGTATATCATTACTTGCTGATAAAGTGTATAGGGATTGTGTTATAGAAATTGAAGGCTATACTTTTCTCGCTAACCTGATCCCTATCTCCTTGCCCAACTTTGATATTATTCTCGGCATGGATTGGTTATCAAAGAACCACGCTGAACTCTTGTGCTATGAAAAGATAGTACGCATTCCTATTGAAGGGGAGAATCCTATCTATGTCTACGGTGAACAAAGACTCTTAAAAATAATCTCTTTCCTTAAAGCTCGTAAATTCATATCGAAAGGATGTTCTATCTATCTAGCATACACAGTTGATGTCTCAAAAGAGGAGAAGAAAACTGTAAATGATGTTCCCGTTGTTAACGAATATCCTGACGTTTTCCCTGACGACTTGCCTGGCCTTCCTCCGGATAGGCAAGTAGAATTCCGAATTGACCTTGTACCTGGTGCTGCTCCAATTGCAAAGACTCCTTATCGTCTTGCGCCAGCTGAGATGAAAGAAATGATGATCCAACTGCAAGAACTACTTGACAAGGGTTTTATTCGACCGAGTACCTCTCCCTGGGGTGCTCCGGTACTATTTGTCAAGAAGAAAGATGGATCGATGCGGATGTGCATTGATTATCGTGAGCTGAATAAGGTGACTATCAAGAACAAGTACCCACTACCTCGCATCGACGATTTGTTCGATCAACTTCAGGGTGTTAGCTATTTCTCAAAAATTGATTTAAGATCTGGCTATCATCAGTTGAAAGTTCACGAGCAAGATGTACCGAAGATTGCTTTTCGTACTCCATATGGACATTATGAATTCCTTGTTATGCCGTTTGGTTTAACAAACGCTCCGGCTGTATTCATGGATATGATGAATCGGGTATGCCGCCCAATGCTCGATAAATCAGTCATCGTATTCATTGATGATATTCTAATCTATTCCAAGTCTGAAGCTGATCATGCCATTCATATTCGTGCGGTATTGGAACTTCTTCGAAAGGAGAAACTATATGCTAAATTCTCGAAATGTGAATTTTGGCTTCGTGAAGTTCAATTTCTCGGCCATGTTATTTCTAGTGATGGTGTATCCGTGGATCCTATCAAAATTGAAGCCATTCAAAATTGGGAAGTGCCCCGTAATGCTTCCGAAATTCGTAGTTTCTTAGGTCTTGCGGGATATTACCGGAGATTCATCAAAGACTTTTCTCGTATAGCCGTACCTCTCACGAGTCTTACACGGAAAGAAGTGAAGTTTGAATGGGGTGAAACCCAAGAAAGAGCTTTCTCAACTCTAAAAGATCTTTTGACTCATGCTCCAATCTTATCACTCCCAGAAGGTGATGATGATTTCTCCGTATATAGCGATGCTTCAAGATTGGGACTTGGTTGTGTGTTGATGCAACGTGGCAAAGTGATAGCCTATGCCTCAAGACAATTGAAAGATTATGAAAAGAATTATCCCACTCATGATCTCGAACTCGCTGCAGTGGTATTTGCCCTAAAACTTTGGAGGCATTATCTTTTTGGTACAAAGTGCCAATTATTTACCGACCACAAAAGTCTCAAGTACATATTCAGTCAGCAAACTTTGAATATGAGACAACAACGAGCCATGGAGCTGATCAAAGATTATGATTGTGAAATCCTATATCATCCTGGAAAAGCTAACGTGGTTGCTGATGCACTTAGCAGAAAAGTTTATCGTAATAGTATGTGTTATGCCATTACTCATACTACAGTAAAATTCACTATTTTAGATGAATTAGAGAAATGGCAAGAAGAGGCCCTAAAGCCAGAAAATGTGAAGAAAGAAGGGATGATACATTATAATGATGCTCTACTTGATGATCCGCGAGGATTAAAAGTATTAAAGAATCGGCTATGGATTCCAAAGATCGGTGGATTGAGACAGAAGATTTTAGATGAAACCCATAAATCTAAACTGTCAATCCATCCTGGTACAAGTAAAATGTACTATGATGTAAGAGCTGATTATTGGTGGCCTGGATTAAAGAAAGACATTGGAAGATATGTACAAGAATGCTTAGTATGCTTACAAGTCAAAGTAGAGCACCAAAAGCCTTATGGAACCCCAGAAAGTCTTAGTGTTCCTGTATGGAAATGGGAGGAATTGTCCATGGATTTCATTACCAAATTGCCAAAGACTGCTAGACAGCATGATAGCATTTGGGTAATTGTCGACCGCCTGACTAAAAGCGCTCATTTTCTTGCTATGCGTGAAACGGCCCCAATGGAAAATACGCACAAGTATACTTGGATGAAATTGTGGCAAGACATGGTGTGCCACTAAAGATCATCTCCGATCGTGATACTCGCTTCACTTCTCACTTTTGGGCGAGTATGCAACGTGAATTAGGATCTCGAGTTGCTCTCAGCACAGCATATCATCCCCAGATAGATGGTCAAACGGAGAGAACAATCCAAACAGTAGAAGATATGCTTCGTGCATGTGTCTTGGAGTTCGGTGGTAACTGGGATAAATACTTACCTCTTGTCGAATTCTCGTATAATAATAGTTACCACGCTTCAATCAAAATGCCACCATACGAAGCATTATATGGTCGCAAGTGTCGTACTCCATTATGTTGGCGAGACATAGGACAGAAGATCCTTGGAGGCCCTGAAATGATTCAAGACACCACCGACAAAATTCAAATCGTACGAGAAAGAATGAAAGCGGCCCAGGATTGACAGAAGTCCTATACAAAAAAGAGAAGACGACCCATAGAATTCCAAGTGGGTGATTTCGTGATGCCGAAGGTATCTCCATGGAAATGCCTTATGAGATTCGGGAAGAAAGGAAAGTTAAGTCCTAGATTTGTTGGTCCTTTCAAAATCATCCAGAGACTTGGAAAGCAAGCATACCGCTTAGAATTACCAGAAGATTTGGCAGGTATTCATGATGTGTTTCATGTGAGCTATCTGCGCAAATGATTGAGCATCAATGATGAGACAGTTCCATTATCTGAAGTGAAATTGGATAATAAGTTAAGATATGTAGAAGAGCCGGAAGAGATCGTGAATGAAAAAACAACTAATCTACGTAATAAAGAAGTGGAGTTGGTGCTTGTCAAGTGGAAACACCATCGAGGCCCAAATTATACTTGGGAAAATAAGAATGAGATAAAAGCAAAATATCCCCATTTATTTTAATCGATGTAATTTCGGGGACGAAATCCTCAAAAGGAGGAGGTATTTGTAACATACACGTTTTGAAATCGTGTTTTAAGTAAATAATATTATGAAATATTATGTGAATTTGAATGTTGAGTTCTAACAGATAGTTTTTACTAGAATTGAAGTAAAACTATGCTTAGAATCATTCAAAAAGTATTGGAAGTCTTATGAGATTCCAATTAAAAGTCAAATAGTGAAATATAGCGAAAATATAAAATCTGGAATAAGTAAAATTTTATTATTGAAAGTTATAGATAATCTCGTTAGAAACATTTAGGCGAAAACCTCATCGAAATCCGAGTTATAACGAAGAAGTTATGACCAAACGAAGTTCCGTGATAAATCCGGAAAATACTTTGTCGCGTAAAAATTTAGTTTTCGATAAACTAGTTTTTAGCCTTAGCGATGTAAATGAAAGTTGTAGAACTCGTGAAAATAATCAACTTTCATATAAAGACCGTTTGAATCTGACTTCGTATGAGTAAGTTATGATTTTTCGAAGTTTCAGCTTAGCAGTAGACAGCTAAAAACTCGAATTTTAGATCGAGTGATTTTTTAGCCGACACAACCTAAACGAGGATTGAAGGTCTCGTCATTAGTAGTGCAACGGTAAAAAGTCTGACGAAAACGGACGTCGGATGAAGAAGTTATGAATTTTTAACGGATTTTCCTGTCCCGGTCTGTTAAAAATAATAATATTAAAATTAAAGTCAAAATTAGCCGACGAAGTCTAAACGAAAGTTGTAGAGCATAATTCTAGCTTTGCGTGCATATAAAGAACGTCAAAAACGGAGCTCGTATGCGAAAGTTATGGATTTTAGAAGTTTTTTCACATTTTTCGAGAAAATTCGTATGAATAGTGAAATGCCACGTCACCCTCGTATGCGAGGCTTCTACGTGTCGGACAGATGTTCGCTTCTGATTGGACCGCAGCCTTGCGTGTTGCCTTCTGATTGGACCAAGTCGAGGACCACTTAGCCCGGAACACCTTCGCATGTGACACCCCCTTGATCACCCTCGCATGCGAGACCCACGTGCGAGCCACCTGCTGTCCGAGCCGAAGACCCAGCCGATGACGCGCCTGAAGCTGACGACTCCTCGCATCCGAGCCTCGCTGGAGCCCTGCGAAGCTGCCATCTGGTCCGAACCTCGCAGCCGCCTGTCTCCTTCCCTTCGCTTCGGATCCGAAGCTCATCCCTATATAAGGGGTGCGAGCCCTCTCGGCTAGTTTAAGAAATTTGGCATTTTCACCCCCTCTTTCAATATTTTTACGATCCCGACATCCCCCAAAGCCCCGGTACTGATTCTAAAGCCCGAAAAACGTCCCGAGACTCCCGAGAATCCTGAAAAATTTATCTTTTCGGTTTCGAAGCTCTACCTTCGCAGAGCCCGGTTTTCAAGAAAACTCCCGGTTTTCAACAACGAAAGTCATATTTAGAGCCGAAGTACTGCCCAAATTAATATTTTAGCCCCCGGTTATTTCACGGTGAGTTTAATATATATAGAAATAATTATATGTTATGTGTTATATGTGCTACGTACTTTTCAGTGTTATTATTCCGGGTTATTTTCCCGGGTTATTTTTAATTGCTATTTTTAATAGCAAAGAAATACCTTTGACCATGTGATCAGTGAAAGGACTTAGATTCACGTTGGTACTGGTATGTAGCCTCTGGCCATGTGGAACATGTCTCCGTAAGAGAATGAATTCTATTCTATGGTAGTGGCAGAAGGTTAGATAGGGCTATAAGCCTGAAATCTACCGAAATGTTAATCCGAAGTTGTATATCTTCTGTGTCGTTTGGGCCAAAGCTTTATTGATGTATATCAAGCACGGAAATTGTTATGTCTCATTGATTGTATATCTTTAAATCAAATCAATGCTCGATATGGAATGTTTGTCAAATGATTCACATATGCCCTTGTTGTTCCTTGTTCCTCTTTGCTTCTGCCCTATTAAAGTATATATATGACATAACGTTATATTGTATCTATTATTGAACTCACTAAGCGTGTCCGCTTACCCTCTCGATGTTTAACAAATTGCAGGAAATAAACATCCAGTATAGTTATATACTGGTAGAAGATTTTTGAATAGTGTGAAACTATTGTATCGATGGAAGCTTATGAATAGTTTGAAACTATTGTATTTTGCACTCCCATATGTATAAAACTATAGAATCCTGGGAAGTTATGTAATATATATAACACTTTAAAATAGTCGGTTTGTATCCAGTAGTTTGTAATCTCTTTATCAATGTAAAATATTGTTTTTATGAATATGCAAGTAGCATATTTTGGAGCAACTATATTGTCGAGTATGAAAGTTTGGTTCTTTCATAAATACGAAAGTTAGGGTCTTTCAACTAATCTTTCAATTTCGGGGTCTAGTGAGTAGAGCTTCAACTTCTTGGCTAATTTTGCACAATCAAACCCCTTGCTCAAAACCATATCCTACATGTCATCATCACACAACTCGAACAATTCTTGAGTTAATGGTTCAATAACATATATAAAGCACAAAGATGAAACATCACTAGGATACCTCATAGCATCATGAATGTTAAAACTTATTGTTTCACCATCAAATTCCATTGTTAAGCTTCCCGCATACACATCAATGTTTGTTCTAGCCGTCTTCAAGAATGGTCTCCTAAGTATGATTATACCCGGTTTTGAGGATACTTGTTCATCTAGGTCAATCACATAGAAATCCGCCAGGAAGACCAATTGGTTTACTTGCACTAGGACATGTTCCAAAACACCTCTTGGAAAGACACTTGATTTATCCGCAAGAGAGATTATGACACCGGTTTCACTTAAGGGTTCGACATTCAATGATTCATACACTGAGCAGGGCATGACATTGATAGGTGCACCAAGATCAAGCATAGCACTACTAAAAGTGACATCTCCAATATTGCAAGGGACCGTGAACATTTCGAGATCTTTACACTTGGGTGGAAGCTTCCTTTATAAACCCGCGGATGCATTTTCATTCATCAAGATTTTCTCATTTCCTTTCAACTTTCTCTTGTTGCTGCAAAGCTCCTTCAAGAATTTTGCATATCTCGGAATTTGTTTGATTGCATCAAGTAAAGGAAAGTTTACTTCCACCTTTCGGAAGGTGTCCAAGATCTCTTTCTCCTCCATATTCTTCTTTGAAGTTGCAAGTCAAGAAGGGAACAGTGGTTGAATGGCTATTGGTGTCACTAGAGGGGTAGTCTTCTTTGGGGCTCCGACTTGTGCATCGTTCTTGATTATAGGTTCTTCAACGGGAATGATCTTTATTTCTTCCTCTTCTTCCCTTGGCTTCTTCTTTGAACTACTTTCTCCAGCTTGTTTGCCATTTCTCAAGGTCACCACATTGACATTTGGGTTCTTTTCGGTTTGAGAAGGGAGTTTACCACGGGATTCCAACTTGCTTATGGATGTAACTATATCTCCCATTTGTGCTTCAAGGTTGGAGCTACTAGTAGTTGTCTCTTTTTGGAATAGTTGGGTACTAGTGGCTAGGGATTTGACAATGTCTTCAAGAGACATTCCGTAGCTACTTGGTTGAGATTGAGGAGGTTGTTGATGATGATGTGGAGGGTGCAGTTTGGCAACAGTGTGGTTGTTGATGTTGGTAATGAGGTTGTGGTGGCGGATAGGATGGTCTAACCAATGCATTTTGAGGCAATGGTCTTGGGTTGTAGCTCATGTTAGGATTTGGCTTCCAACTTGAATTGTAAGCATTTTGGTAACCGGATGGTTTGTTGTGGTAGTTTTGGAACTCTCCCGTGGCATTCACATGCTTCGCATCTTCTTGAAGGATTGGACACATATCCGTAGGATGTCCCATTGTTGCATATATTCCACAAACCATCACTTGTGGAGTTTGTCTCAAGGCTAGCTTTTGAACAACGGAGGTTAAGTCTTTGATTTGGGACTCTAGGTTCAATGATCCCACTTCATTGGCTTTGTGTTCTTTGTCTCTTTTCATGTCTTGGCGCGGGCCAAAATGTTGGGAATTTGCGGCTATGGTGTTGAAAAGTTGTATTGTTTGTTGTGGAGTTTTACTAAAGACATCACCACCACTTGAGGCATCAACTAGTCTTCTATCCATTGGCAACAATCCCTCATATAAGTGTTGAATGAGGAGTTGTTCCGGAATTTGGTGTTGTGGGCAACTATAGCACAAGTTGTTGAACCTCTCTTAATAATCATGAAAAGTCTCATTTTGACCTTGGCGGATTCCACAAATCTCATTTCTAAGACTTGAGACTCTTGAAGCGGGACATAATTTATCAAGAAAAGTTCTTGCCATGTCGGTCCATGAGTTGATTGACCCCGGGGGAAGATAAAATAACCAATCCTTGGCTCTACCGGCCAATGAAAAGGGGAATGCCCTTAGCTTGATTTGGTCATCGGTTGACCTTTATGGCTTCATACTAGTGCAAATAATGTGGAACATCTTCAAGTGCTTATGCGGGTCTTCGTTCTCCAATCCATGAAAGGTTGGGAGGTGATGGACTAAACTTGACTTCAATTCTGAACCTCTTTCTAAAACCGGGTAATTGATACCGGTTGGAGTTTGTGTAACATCGGTCTCCATCATTTGCCTCAAAGTTCTTTTGGGAGCCTATCCTCCGTCCGCCGTTGCAATTGGTTCAATAATGGGGGGTGTTGTAGAGGTGGTGTTTCGGGAATTTCTTGGCGGGGGTCGGGACTAGAATCGGGTTCCGTATCACTTGATGAAGTGGGTTCAACTTCAGGATACCCGTGAGGATTAGAAGTTTGACCACATTCAATTCACTTTTCCTTTACCAAACGCCTTGCTTCGTTTTTGATTTCTGGGCTGTAAATCAAGTCACCTGTACGATGAAATCTAGGCACAGAGAAACAAATTGATTAAAAATAAACCAATCCCCAGCAACGGCGCCAAAATTTGGTGGTTGTCGAGGCCAAAAAAATTAATAACCCTAAATCTTTTACACTAAAATAGTGTATAGTTGTAAAGGGATCGTATCCACGAAGATTGATTCAATTTAAATCTCTATGTAAATCTCTTTGTAAAATACTTGCAAAATAAAACTAAAAGTAAAAAGGGTGGGGGGGGGGGGTTAGTTCGTTTGATTGTTTAACAAAAAATAAAACTAGCTAGAATGAAAATATGACAAATAAACAAGTAAAAGATTGGATTAAATTCAAAGAAGTGGAGTTGGTTGATTTTGGGGTACACCTCATGGATGATATGATTGACATATCATTAGACTTAATGGAATAACACTTGTGAATTGGTTTAACTTGGCTATAGCAATTCATAAGCACAAATTGCCTCAACTCTTCTTAGAAATTAAAATGGTTAGAGGAGCTCTTAACACATTTCCTTAATTAAAGTCACAAAATCAATGAAGCATAAAATCTTGTGAAAATCAATTAGCTTTAAGTTGTAAGAGTTACCAAGTCCAAAAGATAATCAAATGCTTACATTATCATTATGGATGAAACATTTCCATGGTCTAAATGAAATGAAGACAAACGTATAAACCATTTGTTGCTTACTAATTTGAAGGTCCATTACTTAACCAAGAAATTAGTCAACAAAAACAAGCATTCATTCATCCAAGCTCATGATCAAAGATAAATAAACACAACAATATGTTTAACTAGAAAACATTCCCATAAACTTCAAACACAATGTAATGATAAGTCTTCAAAGCAAATAATCATCCATGGGTTAAACCCTAATCAACCAAATGAAAGTTTAGCCAAGCTTGGCCAAAGTAAAAGAAAAACAATATAATTTAGTGGTACCAAACATTGTCTTAGATGCAAGATGGAAGGAAATTACACTATTCTTCCAAAAATTCTTCAAATCTTCCAAGGCTTTTGAGAGAGAATATGGTGTATGTTCTTCAAGTGATGTCTCCCAATATGGCTCCAAACTCCAGCAAAAGGGAGCTGATTTCCGGATTCAAAAAGTTGCCAAAAGCCACCCACCAAACTTCCACAAATAGGGTCAACAAGTCAAACCCAGAATCAGCTCAGAACAATTCACGCGGACCGCGTATGAGTCCACGTGGACCGCGTGGGTCACGCTGAATGTAAGACTTGGGCCATTAATCATGCATTCTAGCCCAATCTTTAATTCTTCAACTTCAGCTCACAATCATAACTCTTTAGAGCCCATTTATGTCATTCCAAAGCCTTCTAATGATTGGCCCAATACTCTTTAAATTTTCTTGTAGCTCGATTCCCGTCGCCTCATCATCATCCTTGCTCACAAATTAGGTCCAAATTGATTTCTTCTTTATGCAAGCACCAAGCCCAATCGCACCACTCCAAATCCACAAGCAAACTGCAAGCCTCTATAAGTCCAGCACCCTTCTAAGTCACCAATAACAAAAAGTCTTCGATAAATCCTGCAAATAAGCTCAAAAGACTGGAAAGTACCCGGTAAAGGAGAAAAATAACAAAAAGAAAAAAATATGCATGATGATTAACTAAAACGGGATGGTTTTAACTAAAAATAAACTATGGAAAGAAGTAATAAAATGAAGCTATCATGCGGCTACATATTTGTTGAGTAACTTGTATCTGGAATGTGGATAGTGGTGGTTTGGAAATCTTGAAGGGCGACGATGCTTTTCAAATATAGAATTTTGTATTTAATTTGGTTGTTGGGTGTTTAATGTAACTGTTAGTTTTCGAGAAGTAATGACGTATGATGTAACGTATAGCCGTCGTTTCAGATTGTTCACGATTTGCTTTGTGCATGTATTGTAGTGTTGTTTTAGTATAATAGAAAAGTATGTATAAAAACGTACATTAAAGCCATAATTTTTTTTTCATAGAAGCATAATAACTTGAAGTTACATCGTTAAAACATTATATGCGTCATAAGATAAAAACTTGAAATAATTATTTACTTCACCGGAAGATTATCTAGGACTTTCTTTAGTGTTGTGATGGTTTTATTAAGTCGATCATAATCGTCAAACCTTTGTTGAAATCTCTGTTGTTCATTTTGATATATATGCTCTTTTATGTGGTGTTTGTGGTATTTATTTATAAAAGAGACTATTTATATGTGTAGTATATTGGCAGTTTATGTAAATCATGTAAAGTCTACTTATAGACATCCATATGTGATGTTTTCCTGGCTATAACATTAGACTTCCATGTGTAATTTTTTTCCTGCCTATAGCGTTGCTTATTCATACATTCTATTGTTTGTCGATGGACTATGAAGTAATACATAATACAACGTGGCTCGTTATGCTTTTCGTTGGTAAATATTATGTATATTATTAATAATTTAAATGGAAGATAAGAGTAAATAATGTACAGATAACTATGAATTTATTTTTTAGTTAGGTAGAAATGCATTGAATGGTATTAATGCTAATGTCTATATAGTAGTCATAGATATTAGAGGTAATCATGATATATAGAAGGTTAAATAGGAACGGTGAAATATTGTGAAGTTCTATTAGTGTTTAAAATTGTTTGTAGAATAAAATTTCGAAATTTATTTTAAATGTTTATTTCTTTATGGAATAATATAGTTTTGCGTTATAATAGGTAGAAAATGAATCCCTTTTTTAATGGACGTTTACTTATATATGACATCATACGAAACTCAAAAGTATGTATAGAACGTTAAATTTTGTTAACTTATTATAATTTTTTACGTTGTTGAACTATGTTAATTATAAATATATTTACGTAAAGGCGATGCAGGATTAAAAAAAAACGAAAGGCGAAATATTGTTAACTTCTTATTTGGAAATTTATTATTATTTAACTATAAATTAATGTAAGATGATAGATGATAGGTTTAAGTTAGTTCTTTTACTACGGTAAACATGAATATATTTATGTAAAGATCATGCAGGATTTAATGTAAAAAAATATAAGGGTGATTATTGTGAAATTCTACTATATTTTAAAATCTTTTGCTGAATAAAAATTGAAATTTAATTTTAATTATTTATTATGTTCGTTATTTAGCGATACATGATAGGTTTAAGTTATAATAGGTAGAATATACTTCCATTTATGAACATGAACATACGTTTACTTATATTTAATATCATACAAAAGGGCTTGTAGCTCAGCGGTATCAGTTGACGCCCTCTTTCTTTGAGGTCGAGGGTTCAAGTCCCGTCGTGGACATAGGTGGAATAGGTGTTGTTAGCTTAGGAGTAGATTAGATTTGCCGGTTAAAAAAAAAAAATTAGTACAAACTGCAAAACTAAAAAAGATGTTTTGTGGACTTTAATTTATACATATTATACAAAAGTGATAACGCTGTTATTATCAACGTAGAAGGGGAGCGGCCTTATTCTGTCTTGCATGCGTTTTTATGTTTTGTACTTGATGTGTCTGCAATAATAAATTAACATATGTAATTGTGTGTGTATTTGTTAATTGAATCTAATAAGCATGTTTGTAGTGTATGCAGAAAATAGATAACTATTTACCTTGGGTTTCAAATGGTAATGATCTTCTAACATTTACTCTACTGTGTTGGGGAATTGAAGAAGAGTCCTTTTCAGTGTGTTTTGATGGGGATGGATGGTCTGGTATTGGTGTTGTTGGGTATATTGTTTCCTTGGGGATGTGTTTTTTCAATATTTGTAATCATAAAGCGAATGTTCGTATCTGTAGATGTGTTTGTGATACGAAGTTTCATTTTTTGGATATTCCTTGTACACCAGTAGCAATCGGAGGTAATTGTCTTCTGTGGTTTATGTCATCGTTTGATATAAGTTTATCGGATGTTGAGCCAAATAAGTCTTGTGTTGCGCTATCAAAGAGCAGAGCAGTTATGGAATGATTTTCATCTGTGATTGTTGCACTAAGCTTGAACATAAGGTTTTGCATAATAGAAGTAGTTATAAATTTCCTGATTTTGTAAAATACTTTTTAATGACAAATTTTAGATATGTATACTTACATTGTAGCTGGAGCACTGACCACGCCGTTTGAAGGACATAACCAATTTTTTCCATGTTTAAAAGTTGGGACCTTACAGTTTGGACATTGCACTTGGTACCAACAATCGGAAAACACATAGTCAGTTATCACAGCTTTTGTAGTGAAAGTTTTGTCCTGCGTAATAGATATCTTGTTATAATTTATATGAGATAAATCATGTTAATAAGGTAATATACCAGGAGTTTAGGATGACTTTTTTTGTAATATGTCTCCTAATGGTGTTGGAATGTCAAAGACTATAGAGGAGTCACTAAATGCACCATAACTACATCATATAAAAATTATAATAATCAGTAACAAATGATTTAATCTGTTTTTATATGTTTTAAATTACCTGTCCGTTAGAAGTGGTGTTTTTGGAATTGGTGGATTGATGTATAAGTGACTTGCAATGCTTGTTCCAAGTCTTAGGGAGCCTTTATGTTATCAATTATAGAGAACATAAAAATAAAAATTATATTTTTACAAGCTAATAGACGTTTTAAGAATAACAAAGTACAAACTTACCAGCATAGGTTGAAATCTTTATACTGGTTATAGCAACAACAGCAGGAGCAACAATATTTTCCAAAGCAACACCATCAAACTTTGAAGGTATATTGGTGCATTCTTTCCACAAGCTTATTGCAATTTGTCATTTTACCAAGCAAACAAGATTAACAACTATCATCTGACTTTAGGTCAAATGACTCCAAGACTCCATCCTTTTGGAGTTGGAATATGCGTTTCTTGCTTCATGTCCAAGACGACAATGCCATAAAGATGATTTATCTAAGCTAGTGGAAGAGTCAATACACAATACATTATTTCCTAGATTATCTACAACAAATACAGTTTCATACACGCCATCACAAGGTAATGCTTTAAAATAAAGAACATTATTAAAGAAAGCATCAATACTACCATTATTATTATCAAAATAAAAGGTAAAACCTTGTTTATACAATGCATGAAAGGAAATAACATTTCTTGCCATTTCTGGCGAATAACAACATTTATTCAAATATAATGTAAACCCACTATTTAGCACTAAGGAATAAACTCCTATCTTGGTGACAGGTGAAGCTTTCCCATTTCCCATGATCAAGTTTATCTTTCCCTGCTCCACATTCTCACTTCTTCTTAGTCCCTGCAAATCACAAAATATATGAATACCACAACCTGTATCAAGGACCCAAGACTTAGAATGAGGTGAGTTATTAGACAATATAGTGTATATACCTGTATGGTTGGGTTTTACTTTCCCATCCTTCAAATCTTGCTGGTACTTTGGGCAGTTTCGCTTCTAGTGCGACTTTTCATGGCAATAGAAGCATTCAGCCTCATTAGGGTTAGCAGAAGGAGTGACAAAACCTTTCTTGATTTTGCTTGAAGAGGAGCCTTCAAGGGTCTTACCCTTGTTACCCTTAGAAGGGTTCTTTCTCTTCTTCCCTTTGCCATGCCCGATTGCCAAGACATTGGCCGCAGCTGGAGTAGGAGTAGGAGTAGTAACAACCAACTTACCCTTTAGACCACTTTCGGCGGTCTTCAAGGGTCCTTGAAGTTTGATGAGGGAGAATTCTTCCTTGTTCATGTGATATGTCATGCAGAATTGATCATAACACGATGGCAAGGAGTGCAAAATGATATCTATTTCTAACTCCTCAGGGAAGTTCACATTCAGCTTCAGTAAACGGTCCACATACCTTTGCATTTTCTGCATGTGGCCCGTGATGGGTTCACCATCCTTCATTCGGGTTGTTATCATGGAGGAGATTATTTCATATCGCTGTTGACGAGCACTTTGATGGTAGCGGTCCATCAAGTCTTGGTGCATCTCGGCTGTCATGGTGGCCATCATGATGCATGCCACTTTTGTAGCATCTCTTTCATGTACCTCATATTCAACGAGCTCTTCAAGAGTAGCAGTTTGCTCAGGTACCTTCAACTCCTTGTCGAGAACATATTCTTTGTTCTCATACCGAGTGACCATCCTGATGTTTCTGATCCAATCTGAAAAGTTGGACCCATCAAAGATGACTCTCCCACAAAGATTCATGAGAGAGAAGGAGCTAGTACGGTTTGATCCAGAAGCATTGTTATTGGAAGACATCTGAAAAGAAGAAGGAATAGATTAGATTAGATATAGAGATAGTCCTTAATAAAACACCCAAATGTAATATTAAGGCTAGGACCCAACACAATATTCTTTAACTTAGAAGAGGGATGCCGTAATCTAAGCTATAAGATATTTGAAGGTAGGTGAATGACGATTCACCAATTTCCACCATGAAAAACAAAATATTTAATTAGGTTTTAATTGGTTTAGAAACTCCTATATTCTTTGAGATTCATTGAACTTTCTTCAATGGCATGTTTCAATCTCGAGTGTGCCCTTCAAGTTTTGTGATTGGGATGCCGAGGATCACAAAACAAGGTGTGAAGTAACCATGCAAATTACTTGGTACCCTTAATGTATTACCCCTCAATCGATGTGTCGGTTAACCACACACGCTCCATCGATACTATGATAAACATTAAGTCACCCTTTACCTACCTTGTTAAGTTCAAGTTAGTGTGCCGGTTAACCACACACGCTCCACTAACGACTTAAACAAAGTGTAAAGTGTAATTTCATGGATTAGCACCTTATTCACATTTTCCTAAAATAACTAAGATTGGGAATTTAATAAGTTTTAGTTACTTTAGTGTTATCATTATACTTTTAATGAGAATTTATAAGTCCTTGTCCTACCCGTTCGACTAACGACCCTCCACCGATCAAGGAAGCGGTGGGTGAGAGTGGACACCCATTAAGTTGCTATTTTATAGGCAACAACCTTATACCCCCTTATAGACCGACTTCGTGAATGAGGCATACTAGCGGTAAGACGACTTGATTATATATATATATATATATTATTAACTTATAATAGTTTAAAGTATAAGGGTTGAATTTTAACTTTTAAAATTCTAAGGGTTGGAACTAAAGTTTTAATCATGACTTTACTTGTTCCAAAACTTGAGGACAAGTTTTGTAAACTTTCAAAACTTTTCATTTCTTATAACTTATGAATTTAATTAAGTATTAAAATGAAGACTCTTCATTTTTTCTAACTCTTGTGTTCTTTTAATGGATTTTATTAAAGTTTGACCTTTGGATTTCCATAACTTGAGGACAAGTTATGGACTCCTTTAAAACACACAATGATCAAGGATTAAACTACCAAGTAGGTTACAAACAATTCATATGATCATCTAATCTTCATAAGTTCAAGAACATGAATATGAACATTTCAAGAATCATAAATTTCTCATAAAACTAGTAATTTTGCTAATAGCCATTGTAAATGGATTAGCATAAACATTACGCCATCTAAAACAAGTTTTATAACACCAAAACAGTTTAGGGTAATGTTTCTAGTCCATTTCTAGTAGCAAAACTCGAAAATCTGGACACTGCAGCCTATATTCGTCGAGTGCATGAACAGACTCGACGAGTAGCATGCATTTCTTCATGGACTCGTCGAGTCCCCCCATGGAATTGGCGAGTTCATACGGTAGTGAACAAAAGAAAAATCGATTTTCAAGCTATTTGCATCAAGTATCAAGTAAACAAGCCTAGACTCTGATACCACTGATGGGTTTTGAGCATTCTAACACTCCTATGGTGTACATGCAACCCTAGAAACCTTGGATCTATGTTTAACTATGATATATGCAAATAATTATTTTTCCAAGGTTCTTATCCTATTTATCATGGCATGGGGAACTTGTATCAAATAAAGCTAGTAGAATTACTTACCTTGTAGTTGTAGTTGATTGCTTGGAGTTTTAGAGCCTAGAACCAATAGTGTGGATGCCTCAAATGGAAATCACAAATCACCACAAACGTTGGAACTTTGAGAGAATAGTAATCACTTTCTTTAAATCGGCCCTCTTACTTTACTCACCACAACTAGTGTGATTTCAAGAACCAAAGCCTCCTTTATATAGTGTGGTGGATTAGGGCTACATCCATGTAAACCCTAATACCCATGTCTTTTCATTTACATGAGATCAATGGGTTAAAGCTCCATGGAGTATCCATGGACTTTCCAAGCAAGCCTAGCCCATTCCAAATAAGCATTAACCCACACTATATAAATATAAGAGCCTATAATTAACTAGTAATACTTTTGATCTCTAAATTAATTCTAGATTAATTATAGATCAATACTAATTAAATAATATGATTTTATATTAATATATTAGAACTTATAATATATTAATAAATCATAATTTATACTATTCTCAAAAGATTATCCATAAATTGTTCGGGTGAAGTGCAACCCAAATGGACCATGCCGGGTCGGGTCAAGTACATACCAAATATAGTTATGGACTTAGACACTATATCCAACAGTGTTCTATATTAACATATTTAATCCATGAATAATCATATTATTCTAAAGGTGCATAGTCAATCATGATTGTGAGAGCAATTATGAAGTAAGACTAATATGGAATGGATTGGTTGACTCTCACTAGATGAAAGTAGGCAAGTGGTTGTAACCAAGTTTCATAGGTACTTGTCAAAGAACTAATAGTGAATAGACCCACATTAAGATCATCTCATAGATCACAGTTATTAGTGATACTTGATTAAAAGGTACTATCTTTGTATCCTTAACACCTGAGATACATAATGGGACTTAAGTATAGGGAGTACTGTGATTTGATATGACTAAATGTTGCTCTTTGACTGGGCAGTTATAACAGTCATATTCGGGTATGGTGTGAACTATCCAAGAGGCTTATGTAATCAAGATGGGATTTGTTCCTCTTATTCTTTGAGAGTTAGACATCTAACATGCATTACCCAAAGTTGAATTACAAATGAGATTGATTGCGATCCAAGGCTCATGTTTTAACAGGATGTGTGTAACAATGGGATAATTGATAAACTTACCTTAATACATCAATTGAATCTTAGAACTTTTGGTAATTGGATGTTGATGAATGGCATTCTTTGTCATATGTTATTGGGGGCAGTGAAATGTTTTTAGACGTTCACTGCTGTCTATATCAATCTATGATGAGTCTTGTGCGAGCGGGAGATTGAAAGATCTAGTATGCCCAAGAGTCATTAGAGAATGATATTGCTAATAATATAGGACCCTATAGGGTCACACCATATAGCAAGTTACCGTCAATTGATTATTTATTAGTATAATTTGATTATTAATAAATATATCAACTCTTGTATTTAATTAAAAAATTATTATTTTTTGGAAATAATATGTTACTAATTGAGAAATTATTATTTTTGGAAATAATATTTATTGGAGAAATAACAACTTATGAAAAATATCATAAAGTATGATTATTTATAAGTTATATTTATATCTTAATAAACTAGTTAGAGCTTATTTATATAAAAGGTAGTTTTATATAAACGAGATATTTATATAAATATATATGACTAGTTGTTTGAATAGAAGAATCACTTTATATAAATGATAGCCTTTTATATAAAGTTGGTATATATATATATATATATATATATATATATATATATGTATATATATACATATATATATATATATATATATATATATATATATATATATATATATATATATATATATATATATACACACTAGACATATAATAATGGAACATCCTTTGGTTTCATCATTTATCCGTTGGGCCGAAATAATGGGAGGAGACAAGGCATGCATGCCTTGTCTATTCATGCCTTGCATGGGGACAAAGTTGTCTCTCTTTTACTTTATGGTCTCCCCTCACTTTTGGCCTATATATATGGAAGGGCAAAGAGGCATTAGAGATACACTTCTTGCAAGCTTCTTCTTCTTCTTCTTTGGAGTCCCAAAACCATGAGCATGAGAGGCTCAAAGGGGCTGCCCAATTTCGGAAGTTCAAGCCCTTATTCTCCTCCATGCTCTTGCATTTTGATTCGTCCCTTTGTTGCTTCACCTTTGAACATATATTTGGTATATATTTCAAAGGCTTATGAATAACAAATAACAAGTGCATACTAGCATGTTTTGATGGTTCTACTTTTGCTTGGTGGATAATTGTAGAGAACTCTTGCTTTAGAGTTTCATGCCACACTTCATCAACTTCCAACCTCCCATGAGGATCAAAGTCTTCAAAGGTTGTTATGCTTTCCCTTCTATGATTGTTTTAATCTTTCTAACTCTTGCAAAATGATCCTTGGTGGGTAAAATAGTTTTAGGCCCCGTTTGATTAGCATCTTTCCAGGTCGAAAACAGATCTTTCTGCCTGAATGGACCGGAAAGACTGTTTGATTTGCACTAAAAGAGGGGTCTTTCCCAGGAAGATATATCTTTCCCAGAAAGCTCCAAAATCATATCTTTCTGGCTGAATGGGCTGGAAAGACAATTATGTACTAAACCCCGCCTCTTTCTTTTTTTCTTGGATTATTAATTTTTTTAAATAACTTTTTTAAAATTTATTTTTTATTGAATTATTACTTTTTAGTGTATTATTTTATATTATTATTTTAATATATAATATTAAATATTATTTTATTGGATTATTAATTTCTTTTAAATATTTTTTTTAAATTTCATTTTTATAGATTAATTATTTTTATTGGATTATTATATATTCATAATATTATTTATAATATATAATATTTATATATTAATAAATACTACTCTATTTGATTATTAATTTCTTTTAGTTAATTTTTTTAATTCATTTTTATTGGGTTAATTCTTGGTTTTTTTTGGACAACACCACCACCATCCTAATTTATTTTAAAAAATCTCATCCATCCCACCACTATCGGACATAAACCAAGTCATTTTTCATCATTCAACACAGTTAATCAGATGTACAATCAAACTGTATGGTTTCTTTCGCAGTTAGAAAACTTTTCCAGACAGCACGTTCCCAGACAGAATCTATCAAATAGGACCTTAGTTTTATTCAACAATTTTAAAGCTTCCGTTGTCAATTTTATTGGTTGTGTAACTAGATTTTTGAATAATACCTAACATTCCGTAAAAATAAATTGTATGTTTATTTCTAAAGACTATGCATGTATGCATGTTTCTTCGGATCATGTGAAAGTATGTTCCCAGAAAATCCCATATTTTCTAATTGTATGAAACTGTAGTCTTAAACCGTACGACCAGATTAGTGTCAATAGAGTACTGAAAATGGTGTGTAGTTTTATATTATATAAAACCAGTGAAGTGTAAGTTTTCCGTATCAAGATAGTATTGTTAAACTCTATGTGAGTCATTATAACCATGCTTGATGTGACTATTATGCCTGTCATGACATTCTTCAGGCATCGGATTCGGTAAGATATTTCTCACCCTAGACTGGCCAGTCTAGCTGTAGCGAACATCTCAGGTGTGGGGGTGTCATTCACTGTATAGATCTATACACAATTACTTCGCTCTCCCTCAAAGAGACTCTGGTTATAATTACAGGACTTAGAGTGTACGCTAGGTAGGTACGGTGAAGATAGTGTCTCACTAGAGCATTAACAGTTTGATGCAAAGTTCTACTCTCTTTATTGAATATTGGAATAACATCACTAGGGTAAATTCAAGACAAATGCTTTATGACACGCATTTTATAGAATTTGGTAATATGCTATTTTATGACACGCGGTTCCCAGATTTCATGACATGCAGCTTATTACTCACAACAATGTGAGTTTTATAACAAGCAGTTTATGACACGCAATTTTTTCTGTCATACAACTGTTTTGTATATGATTTCGGTTAAACTATTTACAACATTTTATATAAATAGACTTTAGTGAATATGTCTAGTTGTAACATATGTTGCAAAAATAGTATATTATCTTGGGTTATAAATAATCCAAAAATAATGACGACAAGTTTACGACTATTTTACTAATAATATTGTTTTTAGTAAAATATCAAACTTTGTGTTTATGTTTAACATCCTTTTTACCGATTTTTGCAAGTTTATAACACCACATATGTTGTTTTAGTTAACTCAAGTATGTCATGACTTTTGTAACACCATAAATGATAAACTCAATATTTTATCCAAATGTTAGTGTAGCTTTTTAAATAAATAAATAAATAAAAATGAGAGTATGTATGTATCCAAAAGTAAACATGCATGGATATATACATACTATGATTTCGAAATTTTTTAAGTGAACAACCCATGTCCACAAATTTTTATATGACAAATATGTTAATGAACACATTCATCACGATTTTTATGAAACTACATAAGATAAATACCTTTTTACACAAGTACTTCAACTCATAACTATGAAGCATGCAATTATCTAAAGGACAAACATAATCTAGCAAACACGAGGCTAGTAAATCACGAGTTTATGATGTATTAACATGAGATATTCCACATCTTAAGCACAAATTGTTACATAAACATATAGGTGCATGCAAATATCCAATGGTTAAATGAAATTTGACTTGTATTCCACCCCCCACCCCGCGCGAAAATACATGAAAAATACAAAAAGAATGGGGTATGAAGCTCACCTTGATTTCGTGCGATAGGAAGAAGAAGAAAGAAGTTGTTGAGCCTAGTCTTGTGTAGCTTGAAGAATTTCTCGAAAGGGGGTGATGTTCTAAGGATCATACACACGAAAATTGGTGTGTAAATGGAGTGATCTTAACACTAACATGTATAAAAACACATGAGTTACACAAGGAATTTACCAAAATGTACAACGACCACTTGAAGAAGTATCCTCCTTTGAAGGTGGTTCACGAAAATTTGAGAGAAAAAAGAGGGATTCTTGAGAGCACATTGAGTGAAAAGAAAAGTGTTTGATGTGTGTGTGTGTGTGTGTGGTGGAGTGTTCGGATGAGAATAAGAAAGAGAGGGAGAAAAAGAAGCTTGGTTGCAGGGGGTAATTGTGCGTGTTGCATGGAGGCATGAAGGTTAATCCCATGCTTGGCTTGGGTATTCTATGGTTCAACGGATGTCAAGTGGTGAGGTGTCACCAGTAATTGGAATTTCTTTTCTCTTTTTTTTTTTGTCTTGTCCAAACCGAATCCTATATAGTTTTTGGCCTATATGGGCTAAATTTGTGGGCTTTCGGGTTTTGACTTGGCTCATTAGGAGGTTTTTGGTCCACTAAAGCCCAAAGGTAGAAGGGTTTTTGGTTTGGAGTGTGTATGGGCTTTTTGGGTTTAATTGGGTCCAATAAGAGGGTTTTCGGTCCAATAAGGGCCAAAGAAAAGTTTTCGGCCCAATAAGGCCCAAGGAAGAGTTTTCGGTTTGTGACAACCCAAAAATCATTGCCTTGTAAGTTTAGCCATTCAATTTAATCGTGTGTCAGACTCGTTTCTACTACCTTTTAGCCTTGTTTAGAGTATGTTTAAAGGTTCAAAGCTCAGTACATTCAAGCATTGGGTTTAGGGATGTCTTAGCTAAAGTTCTTCGCGTTGAAATCGAGTCGAACACTCCATTAGAGGGAGTGTGCGGCCGTACACATGTGTGTGCGGCCGTACACATGTGTGTGCAGCCGTACACCCATGTTGACCGTACACCCCCTGTATAAGAGTGATATCCCTTCATTCCTAAGTCATTTCTTCATTTTCCAAGTCAAGAACTCAAGTTTTCTCTCAACTATCATCAAGCTTTCACCCCGATCTTCGAGAATGTAAGCTTTTTTTTCCGTTTTGATTTGATGTTATACTTGTTCACCTAGTAACACCCTTTGATTTCATCCATTTCAAATCATCTTTTAGGTAGATCTTCAAGTCTTCATCCAGTTCACTAAGAACACCAAGAACACACTTGTTCTTGGTGATTGTGAACCCTCTCGAGCCCCCAAATCGTAAGTACTCCTTCCTTATGCTTAGTAATTGTTAGGAACACTTGATTAACACATAAAAAATGACCAAAACTCAAGATCCAAAGGAGTGTACGGCCGTACACCCCTCAAGGGCCTCCAAAGTGCAATCCTAGCTTCAACACTTGATGAGCAATTGTCCCACAAGCTTCCCTATCATTAGAAGACCATTTTTTGCACTTGTTACCATGAGTGTATGACCGTAGACTCCATGGCCGTACACCCATGGCTGCACACTCCATTTAGTTGTCGCACACTCCCCTTAGATGAATCACATGTGATTCTAACACTTGATCCAAGTGTTTCATAGTCCATAAAGGTGTTTCCTTGCATGTGGTTGCTTCTAAACACTATATTCATGCCAATATATGTCATTTAGGACTCGTTTGTGTCTCGAGACTTTATTCATGGAACTTCTCATCCTTACGTGCATATTTGTTTGAATCACCCACATAAGGTGAGTTCATACCCCTGTAATCAATCTTTTAAACTGTTTTAAATGCTTTAAAGGGGGGAATACAAGTTGAACACAATGATAATTGTGTAAATGTTTGTTATAAACATCTTTCAAACAATTACTTATGTCTTTTATAAGTGATCAAAACATTTCAAAAACTCTTTTTAAGCTATGTTACTTTATAGTTTATAAAACTCCATTTTTAAAGTACCATCATAACTTAGTAAATAAATGAGTCTTTTCAGAAACAATTCAAGTAAAGATACTAGTAAACTATAATAGGTATAGTTTAGGGGTTCAGTTCATACTAGATACTAGAACATACTATAAAGAGAATCAGGGAGGTACATACAATACACGATAACATAGGGATCATACTATAAAGAGAAATAGGGAGGAAGATACAATACATGATAACAGAAAGAACATAGTAAGATACTATAACAGAAAGAACATACTAAATGCTATAGCAGGAAAACAATACAGGATCTAACTATACCAATAATCACTAACTCATTGTTCTAAACAAAAGGTGATAGTAAATTGGGTATACATGATCATATAACATTAATGTGAATTTACACGGCCTAGCAATTTGTTTGTAGAAGTCGCGTTTGCTCCCCAGAGTCTCTTGCAGGGAGAGCGTATAGTATGGGTTCTATCCATCACATTATGACCTTAATAAAACATACATGTTTTAAGGTAATAAGTACGTCAGGATGTCAATTCAAAAGACAACCGTGTACTTACATTTTCCCATTACTTTCCCATTGTGACAGTTCCACTTGAAAGTTAATGCAAACTATTTTTGAGTTAAGATAGTTATAAACTAGGGAAAACTTACATTTTACAAACGACAAACAGATCAGTCGAGTCTAGAACATTCAGTAAAGAGGGGCCTATAATGCTAACTTTATGATTCCTTAGTTTATACATCAAGAATATATATATATATATATATATATATATATATATATATATATATATATATATATATATTAATCGGATCCGGCAATTAGTAGGATGTGTGCTTTCCGCTTCATTTCCTGTTCCTTGTTTGGTTGTGGACTTAGAGTAGATTCACCCAACTTACTATCTATCCGATCTTAGCTATATATATGTTCTGTATACACCCAGTAATCATAAGGGGTACCAGGTTTGGGCCAGGTCATAGGACACTATTTCAATGCATTGTTTTCTGGTACAAAACATACTTTCAAGTAGAACATTTGGTATTTAAAACTAGAAACTTACCAGTAAAGGTTTTAATCCATTTTATTAAACCAATACAACTTAAAGGACCTTAGGTGCTTAATCTTATAATACCTTAGTTTATACATCAGGGTTATATATAATTAATACCCGATAGGTAGTTGGATGTGTGCTTTCTGCCTTATTTCCTGTCCCTTGTTTGGTTGTGGGCTTAGGGCAGATTTGCACAATTAACTATCTGTTCGATATTAGATTATATATCGCTAGTATAAATTAAGTGATTATAGAAGGAACCACTGTGGTTACCATTTTTACTAAAAGAAATAAGGGGTTTCTTAAAGAATGTTTACATCAAATAAAAGGAAACTATTACAGTTAACTCCATGAGTACCAAGTGAATACAACAGGGTTATATACAACAAGGATCTAACAACCAATGAGATGTGTGCCTTCCGCCTCATTTCTTGTTCTTTGTTTGGTTGTGGGCTTAGGGTGGATACACACAACCGATTGTTTGTTTACTTTGGGTTTTATATAACTTGTATCCATTTAGTACTCATAGAAAGGATTGTAGAGTCATTTTTACTTATCTTTCATCAAAGCAGGATATATAAGATTTTCTGGAGGAACAGGTGACCTTTTCTAAACAAAACTTACAACTTACTACAACTTTCTTACAACTTCTTACATCACTAAAATCTTATGAACTCACCAGCTTAAATGCTGATCTACGCTTTCAAAATAACTTGTATTCTCAGGAGACCAGTAGATAGGTACGCGCACTAGGATTCAGAAGATGGAGCAATATAGCTTCAAGTCTTGTTTTGTTATTTACATATGTAGTCTATGTTTTGTGAACCACATACTTTTTAAAAACTTTCTTTCTAATGAAATGGCTGTGTATTACTTTGATTACTATGATGCATGTCTTGTGATACTAAACATGATGTCCTCCACCCCCGAACGTTTCTGCCGTTCCAATTTTGGGTGTGACAGATTGGTATCAGAGCATTGTTTATAGTGAAGTAAGTATATCAACCGATAAAAGAATACAACTATAAATACAATGGGGCCGAAGTGCTCTGGATAATAATATATTTTAAATATATAATAATACCTTATAAAAGTATACATACGTGCTTATACATATATACATACTAGAACAAGTATCACAAGAAGAACAGAACAAAAGTATTTAAAGGTTGAACACTGCAGTCAAACTTGGACAGTTATGTAATCATATCTTGGATCAATATAGCCTGATCAACTATATTCATTTGAGATATGACCGACATGTGTTTTGGAGTGATGTGGTGTTGCAACGGTCTTAAAACTTACCTAACACTATTTAAGCGAATTCTAGATCAGAGCATAAGGATAAGATACTATGAGAGTATTTTATGATGCTATAACTAGTTTAAAACATACCAAGTACATTACATTAAAATACTATAGGAGTACTTTAGGCACTATAAATAACTTATGTGATAACTTAAAAGACCCTTATGGATAGATCTATAATTTTGGAGTGTATACTTCTAAGGTTTAATGTAACACCCAAATTTTCAAATAAATTTTCACATTTTTAAAACACCTTTTCATTCATCATTGTTATAAAACATCACTGTATCACGTAGTCAAATCATAACATCACATCCCAAGATCATAATATAAAAAGACTCCTCGTGTATGTACTGATTAAGCTGGCGCCTTCCCGTGATCCTCACTGGTACCTGAAACACATAACACAACACTGTAAGCATAAATGCTTAGTGAGTTCCCCAAAATACCACACACAATACATACTAGCCACTCGAGGCGATAACTTTGTTTGACGCTCTGGTCAATGTGTTTCAGTGGGACCCTCCAGTCCCATAACTCTGTAGGCCCTCTGGCCCTAACTCTGTGGACCTTCCAACCTTAACTATGAAAACTCTGAGACATACATGGTATAAATCATATAGAAATCACATCACACAAAAGCATACAAAATACTCTGTCACATAACTCTAATTACCACTCTAGGTAAAGTATAGTGAGGAGACTCACCTCGGGTAACTCAGTAAAATCTCGATATCAGAATGCTACCCTAGCCTCCTCCTAGACACAATAATAAATTACACTAAATTAATGTCTCTTAAAAAATTGGATATTCTCTAATGCAAATCCCTAGAAGGGTAAAAGACCATTCTACCCCTCTTCAGACTCGAAGGCCCATTTGTTGACAAACCCTAAAAGTCAACCAAAAGTCAACTGTCCATTTCAACCAGACTTGCCGAGTGCATACGACGACTCGGCGAGTCCCATCATTCCCACAGAGTCTTCCCTTTCTAAGACTCACTCGACTCACTGAGTCACCCCTTAACTCGCCGAATCACCACTGGAGTCAGACCTCAGGGCAACCCGGTCCGACTCGTCGAGTCTACATATGCACTCAGCGAGTTTCCTCCATGGAATTGCTCAAACAACCTCCTGAGGTCAGATCTGCTTAACCAAATCATAGATCTAACCCTTAAACACTCAAAAGTCACGTAAAGGTGCAACCTTTACGTGCATGCAACCCATATCAAGCCTCAAATGGAGAAATAACACTAGAAATGGCAACCTAGTCTCCAATTCCTTATTTGCTTGCAAAAAGCTGGAAGATAATAACTCTAGGGACCTCTCATGGTCCAAATCTGATGTCATATTTCCAAAGGGGACCTCATACTCACTAGATCTTCCATAAAAATGAGGGTAAAAACCCTAAAATCAAGAAATCCAACAATGTAACACGAAATGGAAAGGATTATACCTCCAAAGATGATATCACTAGATGATTAGCTCAGATCCAATCCCCTTCACACTCTAGATTTGTGCTCCTTCCTTCCTTCAAGCAAAACCACACAAAAAGATGAAGAAATAGCCCCCTCTTGCCCTCAAACTCACTATCTCTGCTCTCTAGGGTTTCTCTGGAACAAGGTGGCCACAAATAAAGGCCATAAAGGTCTTTAAATAGGCTCCCAAACCTGGGGATTAGGGTTTTCCTAATCAGCACCGACTCGACGAGTTAGATACCCGAATCATCGAGTCCGGTCGCAAAACCCCGCCAACAGATAAGTCTCTACTCGACGAGTTGAGGCACTAACTCGTCGAGTTCCCCCAAAAATAATTCCAAAAATAAAATTACATACCCAAACTCCGGCTGTTACAATTCTCCCTCCGCTAGAATCAGACTTCGCCCTTGAAGTCTCGCTCTGCAAATAACTCTGGGTACTGCTCACGCATCTCGATCTCCGGTTCCCATATCAGCTCAGACCCTTTCCGATGCTGCCACTGAACCTGCACCAAGGACACCTCCTTGTTTCTCAAAACCTTGATCCTTCGATCCTGTATCTCAATTGGCTTTTCAACATAATTCAGGCTCGCATCCACCTGAATATCCTCCAATGGTACTACTGCCGATTCGTCGGAAATACACTTCCTCAACTGAGAGACGTGGAAGGTATCATGAATCTGACCCAACTCCGCAGGTAACTCCAAACAATACGCTACCTTGCCAACCCTCGCGATCACTTTGAATGGACCAATATACCGAGGCCCCAACTTGCATCTCTTCCTGAACCGAATCACACCTTTCCAAGGTGATACCTTCAGGAGAACAAAATCACCAACTTGGAACTCAAGCTCTTAGCGACGCTTATCCGCGTAGCTCTTCTGACGACTCTGAGCCATCAGCAACCTCTGCCTGACCTGCTGAATCTGTTCAGTAGTCTGGAGCACTATCTCCGTACTACCCATCACCCGCTGCCCTAGCTCTCCCCAACAAATGGGAGTCCGACACCTCCTTCCATACAACAGCTCGAAGGGAGACATACCAATACTCGAATGATGGCTGTTGTTATAGAAAAACTTAGCCAAAGGCAGATACATGTCCTAACTCCCTCCGAAGTCCAATACACATGCACGAAGCATGTCCTCGATCGTCTGAATTGTCCGCTCACTCTGACCGTCGGTCTGAGGGTGGTAAGCAGTGCTGAAATACAATCTTGTACCCAACTCCTCATGAAACTTCTTCCAAAACCTGGAAGTGAAACGCATATCTCGATCGGAAACAATCGAGATCGGCACCCCATGCCGAGACACCACATCTCTCACAAATATCTCTGCCAACTTCTCTGCGGAAGAGCTCTCACTGATAGCAAGAAAATGAGCGCTCTTCGTCAGCCGGTCAACGATCACCCAAATGGCATCGACGCCTCTCACATTCCTCGGCAATTTGGTGATAAAATCCATGGAAATCTGTTCCCACTTCCACCGGGGAAGCTCAAGCGGTTGCAACTTGCTATGCGGACACTGGTGCTCAGCCTTAACCCTACGACAGGTCAAGCACCTCTCTACAAACCAAGCCACATCCCTCTTCATACAGGGCCACCAATAATCTCTTTTCAGGTCCAAAGACATCTTAGTTGCCCCGGGATGGATCGAAAACCTCGACCTGTGCGCCTCCTCCATCAAAATAGCACGTGCCTCACCCTCAAATGGCACCCAAATTCGTCCCTGGAAGGTCATAAGCCCCCGGCTATCGGCAATGAACTCTGATATCTGCCCAATCACCCGCTCTCGCTTGCAGTTCTCCGATCTCATGGCCTTTACCTTGGCCTCTCGAATGGTGTCCAACACCGGAGTAATCACTGTCAACCTCATATAAACATCTCGCAAAGGGGCACTCTCTGCCCTGCGACTCAAGGCATCGGCTACCACGTTAGCTTTACCTGGGTGGTACAAGATCTCACACTCATAACCCTTTACCACGTCCAACCATCTTTTCTGACGCATGTTCAGGTTGGGCTGATCCATCAGATACTTCAAGCTCTTGTGGTCCGTGTATATCGTGCACCAAACCCCATACAAATAGTGACGCCAGATCTTGAGGGAGAACACCACAACCCCCAACTCCAGATCGTGTGTAGGATACCTCGTCTCATGAGGTTTCAGCTGCCTCGATGTGTATGCTATCACATGCCCTCTCTGCATCAGCACCGCACCCAGTCCCGATATCGACGCGTCACAATATACCACAGAGTCCTCCACTCCTTCCGGAAGGGCCAACACTGGGGCTTCGCATAATTGCTGGCGAAGTGTCTCGAATGAGGCTTGCTGCTCTGGGCCCAATTGAAAGCCACGCCCTTCCGGATCAGCCTGGTGAGAGGAACCGCAATCCTGTAGAAATCCTGAATGAATCTCTGATAATATCAGGCCAACCCCAGGAAACTCGTGATCTCCGAAGGGGATCTCGGCACCTCCCAACTCATCACCGCCTCAATCTTGGCCAGATCGACCAATATCCCATTCTGGTTGACGAGGTGCCCAAGAAACTAGACCTCCCGTAACCAGAAATCACACTTGGAGAATTAGGCGTAAAGCCTCTCTGATCTCAGAACTCCGAGGATCTCCCTCAAATGCTCCTCATGCTGCTCTCTGGACCTCGAATACACCAATATATCATCAATGAACACGATCACCGAACGATCCAACATCGTCCTGCACACTCTATTCATGAGATCCATGAACGTCGCCGGTGCATTGGTGAGCCCGAAAGGCATCACCACGAACTTGTAATGCCCGTCACGAGTCCTGAACGTTGTCTTCTAGATATCCTCCTCACACACCCTCATTTGATGACATCCAGACCTCAAATCAATCTTGGAAAACCAAGACGCTCCTTGCAACTGATAGAACAAATCGTCGATCCTTGGTAAGGGGTAACGGTTCTTGACTGTCAACTTGTTCAACTCCCGGTAATCAATGCACATCCGGTGTGAACCATCCTTTTTCTTGACAAAAAGGATCGGCGCTCCCCACGGCGAGCTACTTGGCCGAATAAACCCCTTCCTCAGTAGCTCCTGAAGCTGCGAGGATAACTCCTGCATCTCTGGAGGTGTAAGGCGATAAGCGCTGCCCCGGGAACCAAATCGATACGGAACTACACCTGCCTCTCGGGAGGCACACTTGGCAACTCCTCGGGGAAAACATCCAGGAACTCACGCACTATCGGTACCTCATCAACCGACCTTGGTCTCTCTGCACCTACCCTTGTATCCACCACATAAGCCACAAACCCACTACAGCCGTGCTGTAAACTCTGCCTCGCTCTCGCGGCTGAACAAAATGCCGACCTAGAACGGGTACCCTCGCCATAAACCGTAAGAACTCCCCCACTAGGGCCTTGCATGGTCACCAGCTGTTGCTCGCAGTCAATAACCGCTCCAAATCTGCTAAACCAGTCCATACCCACGATGACACAGACATCTCCCATAACAATTGGGACTAAATGAATCGAAAACTCAAAGCCGAATATCTCGAGCACACATCCTCGAATCACATCAGTGGCATACACTGCTCTCTCGTCAGCTATGGAAACTCGTAAAGGTCGACTCAACGCCTCACGACGAATACTGATGTGCTAACTAAAGGCTAACGACACAAAAGACCGACTCACACCCGAGTCAAATAACTCCAAAGTAGGCACAAAACATACAAGAAATGTACCTACGGATATCACAATATAAGCATAACACCACAAACTCAGAATAAACATGTGAAAGAATACATACCAGCCACAACATCGGGTGCTGCGCGGACCTCCTCCGCTGTCAACTGGAAGGCTCTCCCGCGAGCCTTCGGCGCCTTGGCCTTCACCGACCGACTCTCTATAACTCGAACAGCAGCAGGGACAGACCCCTGAGAAGCTCCCTGAGCTGACCCTCGTAACTGCGGACACTCGACCTTCTGGTGTCTAGTCTGGTTGCAGTGAAAACAAACTGCAAACCCCTTGGGGCAATCCTTGGCCATATGCCCCTCCTTGCCACACTTGTAGCAAGACCCTGCTCTACACACCCCCTATTGACTCTTGCCGCACTTGCCACAAGTGCGGCCCTTCTGGTTCCCAGATCTAGAATCGGCGGGCTTAGCCCGCTTGGCAGCCAGCTGCGACTGTGCCGGTTGCCGATCCCTCCCTTGAGACTCCGCCTCCTCCCTGGCCTAAGTCTCTAACTCAATCTCCCTCTTTCGGGCATTTTCCTGAAGCTCGGCAAATGTCCGGTACGTCGAGTTCGCCACGAACTCGCAGATGTCTCTCCTCAAAATGCTCAAATACCGAATCATACATGCCTGCTCAGAAGACACGTGCTCAGGGCAGAACATCGCCCTCTCATGAAACATCCTGGTGATCACAGGAACAGACTCTGTACCCTGCTTGAGGGTCAAGAACTTCTGGGCCAAACGCACCCTTTCCACCGGGGGAACGTACTCATCACAAAACATAGCGGTGAACCTCTCCCAGGTCACCACAGCAAGCTCTACAGAAGAATAGTGCGCTGTCACAAACTTCCACCAATCCTTCGCCCCCAAGCAAAGTTGGTTTAGCGCGAACCGAACCCTCAGATGCTCCGGACATAAATATGTGTAGAAGCATCCCTCAATGTCAGAGATCCACCTCATCGCAACTATTGGATCCTGAGTCCCATCAAACTCTGGTGGCTTCGTGTTGCTCAACTCCCGGTACAGCAACATGTCACCCCCTACGGCCTGTCAGCAGCAACGGTTGCAGCAACAGCAACATCAGTAAGAGCAACATAACGCTCATCAAAAGTCTCAATTAGGGTGGTCTTGATAGACCCGAACATCTCTGGAATCTCAGCGCGGATGGCAGCAACCACCTCCTCATGAATCATCTGGCGGAGCTCCTCATCGCTCACACCCCCATCACTAGTCCCTAGCATGTGGCGTGTCCCCACCATGATTTCTCTCTGAAATACAACACAAGATATCAGAGACTCGCTCGAGTATACACACACTCGATATCCCAATCCTACTTGATCCCTGGTACCCAAAGGATTCTTACTTGGGTTGCGCACTAATCCGGTGCCTTCGGTAGTACGGGCCCAATACTACCGCCCACACCGCATCAATATTCACCCCAAGTCCTCCTCCTAGGATCCCAAATCCCAAGTACTCTACTCTCTCTTTATACATAGTCTACTCTCAAGCAGATCTCTCATAAGCTCCTCGCTGCTATCTATTCGCTCTCAAGCATCTCCTAGCAGCAAAATCCCTAGGCTAAGGCATCACAAATTAGGCCACTCTAGTCCTAATAAGAATACCTAGCCTACTCTAGCATGCATATCATATCATAACATATCTCATAACTCATAACGTAAGGGTATTTTGGGAAATCACTGTTCGGGCGCTGGTTGATCGTACACACTGCTCTGCTCTGCTCTTTCAAAACTTTTTACTCTTGAGAAAAATTTTGTAACTTTTATTTTGAAAATCCCTCAAATCCTCAGTTTGAGTTCAGATACGCCCGAAGGTGCACCCGAATCCCTCAAACCAAAGCTCTGATACCAACTTGTAACACCCAAATTTTCAAATAAATTTTCACATTTTTAAAACGCCTTTTCATTCATCATTGTTATAAAACATCACTGTATCACATAGTCAAATCAGAACATCACATCCCAAGATCATAATATAAAAAGACTCCTCGTGTGTGTACTGATCAAGCTGGCACCTTCCTGCGATCCTCACTGGTACCTGAAACACATAACACAACACTGTAAGCATAAATGCTTAGTGGGTTCCCCAAAATACCACACACAATACATACTAGCCACTCGAGGCTATAACTCTGTTTGACCCTCTGGTCAATGTGTCTCAGTGGGACCTTCCAGTCCTATAACTCTGTGGGCCCTCTGGCCCTAACTCTGTGGACCTTCCGGTCCTAACTCTGAAAGCTCTAATACATACATGGTATATGTCACACCCCTAAACCAAGGATGGCGGAAACGTCCGGGGGTGGAGGACTTCATGTATAGTATCATAACAACAATTGCAATAGTGATTTAAGCAAACACAACCAACATATATATAATTGAAAAAGTTACATCATTGTATGAATTACATGTTTCAACATCAATTACAATATGTTGACAAAATATGAAATGTTTGACGCCTTAACGTCCCATCCTCAAAATGCTCTTGATTTCCTGTTTAGAGATTTCCTGAGAATACAAGTTGTTTGAAAAAAAATGTCAACACAAAGGTTGGTGAGTTCATAAGCTTTTGACAGTGAGAGTTTGAAAATCGATCCTTGTAAAGAGATGTATGTTACCAAGAAAAATCCAATATTTTCCTTATAAAAGTCGTGTAGTTCTAAATATCAGGACCGAAATGAATGACGTGTGGTCTTAAATACCAAGACTGAAAATATACCATAATATCTGTAATTATTGATATAAAAAGTGATTTTAAATTGACATAAAGCCCCTTTTGTTTTATAAGAATCCCGTAAACTTTATGTATTTTTAGCTCCCTATGTGAGTCGCTATAACCATACTATGACTAGAGGTAACCTGCACAACGTCTTTTAGACGCCCTGATCCTATGACTCTTGTCACCCGCAGACCTGCCGGTCCGGCTGTAGCTAGCAGCGAGGTGTGGGATGTCAACCCCAATATAGATCTATACACAATTATCACGCTCTCCCTACAAGAGATTTTGGTTATAACTTATAGGAATTTGGATCCCGCACTCGGACGTACGAGGAGAGAAAGTCTCACAATTTGAGTTAACAAGTTTACGTGTAGTGTGCGTAAGTGTAGAACCTTTTTGTATGAATGTACCCTTTTTGTACAAGTGGGTTATGTGATAAATCATACACTATACCTATTATAGTTTATCCAAAACGTTTGTAATGTATAAGAACTCTTTTATGAAAATGCATTAGTGTTATAATCCATGAATCATGCTTATTATGTCTTAATATTCGAGTTCTAAATGAATGAATAATCTTATCATGAATGACTAAGTTTCAGTTTATGATGATAAACTAACAAGGAAACACATTCAATATTTACAACTTATTGTTATACACTTTGCTCAACATAATACAAAGTGTTATGAAATTTATATGCTGTTAACTAACTTTAACCTTTATGCGCTGTTTTAGGAAAGTCATAGAAAAATCATACGAAGTCGAAAACTAGATCCGTAAATTCTGAGAGTTCCTAAAATGAGTCTACTTTACTCATAATTTTTATCATGATTTTTGGAAGCCTTTAACTTATATTAAAATACTCATATTCACAGACTAGTCCGGATTTGTGTTTGAAAAGACAGGCTGTTTTGTAAAAATCACCATAAATTGTAGAAAAATCGTGTGGAGATGTGCAAGTAGTCATTTTAAAGCTAAGAAGTGGAACTACTTGCACCTAAAACAGTTTTGAAAACTAAAATGTTTAAGTTGTCCAAAACAGTCCGTGAATGGAGTTGAACTTTTCTGATGAAGGCTGTTAGAAAAGTGTAGTTATGTTCTTGGTGTTTTAACTTGTATTCCCCCCGTAAAAACTTGAGAAAACATGAAAATGTAGGGGTATGAACTCACCTTAAGTGATTTCAGTAGATGATTGTTGAAGAATGGAAGTGTTTCACTCAAGAACACTTGGAGATGCCTTGAAGATTTTCGTGAATCTAGCATCATAGTTATGGAGTTTGTGTAAGCAATTAATGATTTGAGTAGAATGAAGTGCAATAATCACAAGGAGGATGAATTATACTTACTAAGAGTGGAATAACACTTGATGATCAGCCTTGGGATCTTGAATTAGAGAGAAAATTTGGAGAGAAAAGTTGAAGTTGGATCTTTGGTGAAATGAGAGTAATTGAAAGAAAATGAGGAGAGAGGATAAATATCTAGCTCTCAAAAACGTGGGAATAACTTGTTAGAAAGGTAAAAAGGACAAGGAAGTGACAAGGTATGGGCTGGTGGTGAATAGTGACATGGAGTGGGTATGGGAGTGGTTGCTTGTGTCATAACTTAAAGGAAAGTCAACACTCCACCTTTGTACTTCACCCACTCTTTTGGATAAGTTTTTATCTTTAAAAACGTGATAATTTAATAATTATGGGTCCTTATATGTTAAAATAAAGTTTTGGGTGAAAATCCCGTGTTAAAACAATTAAAAACGGGCCTAAAACGCAAATTTAGTCGAAAACCGGGAAGAAAAGCATTCCCAGCGAGACCTCTCGGTCCTAGGCCGAGGTTCGGTCCTTGCTGGTGCCGAGTCGGAAGCGAAAGCTGCGAACCAGAAGCGAGAAGCGAAGGGCGAGGGGTCAGTTCGAAGGCTCGGTCCGAAGCAAGACAGAAGCGAACTAGACCGAGGGAACCTTGACCCGAAATGGACCGAACGTTCGGGTTCGGGTGAGGCATGCGAGGTTCGGTTCCAGGAGCCTTCGGGTTCGGTTCTTTGAGTGAGGTTCGGTTCAGCAGCCTTCGACTCAGAAGGGTTCGGGTTCTAAGGGGACTTTCGGGTCCTAAGAGGACTTTCGGGTCCTAAGAGGGGTTTCGACTCCTTAGGTCCGTTTTTCGCGTAGACTTCCGTTTTTGGGCTGTTTTCGCCAAATTCGAGGGTCGGGATGCTCCGAGTGATTATAGAAAGTTGAGAGAGATTTTGAGAGAGATTTGAGAGAGATTCCTCATACTTAAAGAGATTTGGGAGAGATTTGACATTCTTGGAGAGATTTCTCATACAAAGAGATATTTGGGAGAGATTTCACATACTTAGAGAGATTTGGGAGAGATTTGACATTCTTGGAGAGATTTCTCATACAAAGAGATATTTGGGAGAGATTTCACATACTTAGAGAGATTTGGGAGAGATTTGACATTCTTGGAGAGATTTCTCATACAAAGAGATATTTGGGAGAGATTTCACATACTTAGAGAGATTTGGGAGAGATTTGACATTCTTGGAGAGATTTCTTATACAAAGAGATATTTGGGAGAGATTTCACATACTTAGAGAGATTTGGGAGAGATTTGACAATAGAGAGTGATAGAGTGAAAACAACTGAGAGTGGTTTCATGTGTGACAATAGTGAGTGTTTGGCTCCTCAACGCAAGGTCCGTGAACCCCATTAAGCCATGTTTTAGGATCTTACACACTCCCGATGAGTATGCAACATTGTTTTATTGTTCTTGTTCATTGCTTAGTACTAAGGTTAAGAAAAAATTAAACACACAATTTTTCCAGGTGATGTTTTCTCATTAAGATAGTGAGTTATACAGAAATTACATAATACAAACCCTAATATACAAGGTTTAATAGAGTTGACCGGTTTGACTCGTTGACTTCCCTTTCTAAGCCTCACTCGACTCACCGAGTCACCCCTCAACTCGCCAAGTCACCACTGGAGTGAGACCTCGGGGCAACCCGGTCCGACTCGTCGAGTCTACATATCCACTCGGCGAGTTTCCTCCATGGTCTTGCTCAAACATCCTCCCGAGGTCAGATCTGGTTAACCAAATCATAGATCTAACCCTTAAACACTCAAAAGTCACGTAAAGGTGCAACCTTTACGTGCATGCAACCCATATCAAGCCTCAAATGGAGAAATAACACCAGAAATGGCAACCTAGTCTCCAATTCCTTATTTGCTTGCAAAAAGCTGGAAGATAATAATTCAAGGGACCTCTCATGGTCCAGATCTGATGTCATCATTCCAAAGGGGACCTCATACTCACTAGATCTTCCTTAAAAATGAGGGTAAAAACCCTAAAATCAAGAAATCCAACAATGTAACACGAAATGGAAAGGAGTATACCTCCAAAGAGGATATCACTAGATGATTAGCTTAGATCCAGTCCCCTTCACACTCTAGATTTGTGCTCCTTCCTTCCTTTAAGCAAAACCACACAAAAAGATGAAGAAATAGCCCCCTCTTGCCCTCAAACTCACTATCTCTGCTCTCTAGGGTTTCTCTAGAACAAGGTGGCTGCAGATGAAGGCCATAAAGGTCTTTAAATAGGCTCCCAAACCCGAGGATTAGGATTTTCCTAATCAGCACCGACTCGGCGAGTCAGATACCCGACTCGTCGAGTCCGGTCGCAAAACCCCGCCAACAGATAAGACTCTACTCGACGGGTTGAGGCACCAACTCGTCAAGTTCCCTCAAAAATAATTCCAAAAATAAAATTACATACCCAAACTCCGGCTGTTACATTTAATATAATTGGGATTTTATAGACTTAGAATTTGTCATCTATGCTTCACTACCTGTTCCTTGTTTGGTTGTGGTTTTGGAGTAGGATCACTTATTCGAAGGTCTATTTAACATTAAATTATATACAACTTGTATACATTGTGCATTTATAGGAGGACTCTGTAAGGATCACCCCATAATGTTTCATTTAAATCTCATAGATTCTTTAGACACTTCCATTCTCGCACGACAGACCCAGATAAGTGTAACCACTCCGACATAGCAGTCAACAGAGGAGATAAAGAGAAACAAGCGGAGATTTCCAAGAACTGATCATCCAGAGAAACCAAAACATCTTATGTGTCACACTAATACATAATAATCTTGGTTAACTTAATGAGTAATGGAAAACACTGCTCACATTATGTGTTAGGATTATTTTCTTTCATGCAATTGGTAACAATTATTCGGGTCACATATATTCATTCGAGGATAGCCATTTCTAATTCATAAAGTTTATTTGGTATAGACTCTTTTATGAATTGTCTCCAGAACCCTGTGGAAGTTAGGACCACATACCCTCAGAACTAGGATAACCTTGTCTTTCAGCTTTTGGCTTATATCCACTGCTATATATTTATTCAATCTCATCTTTGTATTCTTTTAGAAAAGATGCCTCCTTGCAGATCAAACAGACGCACTACCCTGATAACTCCAACTCAACCGCCACTACATCCGCCACAATTCGATCCTGCTGCTCTCCAAGTAGCGATATCCTCCGCAGTGGCAACTGCTCTAGCTCACTTCGGTGAAAGTGGTACCTTCGGATCTGGTAGCGGTACCCACTTAGCCAACCCAGGAGATTCTCACGGACACCCAAGGGAGCGTTCATACAAGGACTTCATGAACTGCAAACCAAATTCCTTTAATGGAAATGGTGGAGTCATTGCTCTGAGGCGATGGTTCGAGAAAACAGATTCGGTCTTTGCAATCTGTTCATGCTCAGAAGGGAGCAAAGTAAAATTTGCTGCCTGCACCTTCTCAAACAGATCCCTAACATGGCGGAATAGCCATGTTAAGTCACTGACCCTATCAATGGCTAACTCAATAGGTTGGGAAAACTGAAAAGAGTTAATGCTGGAAGAATACTGCCCGTTGGGCGAAGTTCAAAAGCTGGAACAAGAACTATGGGAGCTCACGATGGTCGGATCAGACATAGTGGACTACACTGAAAGGTTTAGCGACCTTACAACACTATGCCCCAGGATGGTTACCCCAGAGAGCAAGAAGATAGAAAGATACATCTGGGGTCTAACTGCCCCGATCCAAGGAGATGTGTTGTCTTCTAACCCAACCACATTCGATAGTGCCAAACGCCTAGCACAGTGACTCATCGATCCTGGAGTCCGCCATGGTGTAGAAGTCTCCGTTCGCGAGCCATCAAGGGGAGATGACTATAAAAGGAAGTTGGGGAACAAGAGGAAGAAGAAGCGAATAACACAGGAAACCCCGCAGGAGTAACGAACGAGTACTATATACGCCACCACAACACCTGCTACTCCAGTACCTGCCAGTCGATATGCTGGAACCCTTCCAAAGTGTTGAAAAAGCAACTATCACCACACCGGGGTATACCGAGAAATGCAGTATCTGAACTACCACAGAAAGGGTAACACAGTCCGTTTCTGCAGGCTCCAGCGTTACCGATCTCCCAAGTCCCCAGAGCTGAAGAAAACCAAGCCTGTTATGGCTGTGGTGAGACTAGACACTACCAGAGGGATTTCCCAATAACAAAGAACTCAGGAGCGGATGGACGAATTCTGATGATCACCGTAGGAGAATCAACCCCAGAGTCGTCAACGAGCATCGGTACGTCTTCGATCTATGAATTACTCTAAAAATTAATTTATATTTATATAAGATTAAAACTTGGGGAAAACACTTAAAAGTAATTATAATAACTCACTCATCAGAATAAGTCACAGTATTTAGGAGAGCTAAAAGATCCGTTCAGAGAAGCTATGATGGCTTAGTATGTACATCAGGGTAAAGTTGTATGCATAAGGTAATGATAGATGGACTAAAAATGAGTCTGATCATGACACTAGGGCAAAGTTGTCAGGTCTATGAGTGGGTATTCTGCCAATAAGAGGAGCGCAACCCCAGTAGTAGTACTAAGAAAGGTAATTTCGGGACGAAATTCCTTCTAACGGGGGGATGATGTTGTTGGATTAATGTCTAAGTTCATAACTATAATTGGTAAGACTTGACCCGACCTGGCATGGTCCATTTGGGTTGCATGGCATCATGCACTTGGATAGACTATAATGAGAGAAATAAGACTTAAGGTTGATTAATATATTATAAGTTCTAATATATTAATAGGATTATTTAATTAGTATTGATCAAGAATTAATCTAGAATTAATTAAGTGATCAAAAGAAGACTAATTACATATATGGGTTGATTATGTAAATCATCCATACTTGTATAGTGGGCTAATGCTCCATGGATAATCAAGTTGGGCTAAAACCCATAGGATGGTCCATGGATGCTCCATGGTGTATTTGAACCCATGGATCCAAGGAAATGGAAGGCCACGACAATTAGGGTTTACCCTAATTGTAACAACTATATAAGACCATATTCTTTGGGAAAAAAATCGGCCACTATGAATAATAAGAAAGGGCTAGCCGATTTTAGGAGTGTTCAAGTTTCTCTCAAGTTATTCCAAGTGTATTTGGTGTTGTGTGAACCATTTGAGGTGTCACACTTGAGGCACTAGGCACTCAAGCTTCATGAAGACATTCTACATCAAAGAGGTATGTATTCTATCTTGTTATATTCATTATTTTGTATGCTAGATTAGGATAATACCTTGGATGTTCATAATTGCATGTATAATAGAGAAAACATAGATCCAAGGTATTTAGGGTTGCATGTACACTTAGTAGCGTTAGAATGCTCAAAACCCAGCAGTGGTATCAGAGACTAGGCTTGTTTTCTTGTTATACTTGCAAAAGTAGCTGAAAAAATCGAGTTTTGATGCTGTCTGCACAACAGACTCACCGAGTCCATGAATGGACTCGCCGAGTCCAAGGCAAAATGCATCCAACTCGCCGAGTTGGTTCGTGCACTCGACGAGTTGGACCCCCTGACAACATATATTCGATTGTTTTGGCTGGAATTGGACTATGAACATTACTCGAAGATGTTTTTGGACTTATAAACTTGTTTTTGTTGTGGTAATGTTCATGCTAATCCAATTTCTAAGATAATTGTCATAATTTCAAGATTTGTATTAGTTTGTATGTTCATGATAATTTCTTGAAGATTGATGATTTGAATTATCTTGTTCTTAGATTAATAGAAAAGTTGTGTGAAATAGTTGATTTCAATCCATTTTAATCTACGAGTTGATTCCAAAGTGTGTTTTTGTAACTTGTCCTCAAGTTATATGAAAAGTCACATTTAAGAATCATAAAATTCATAAAAGTTGGAAAAGGTTACAAAATGAAGAGTCTAATTCTAATTAAATGGTTTTATGACTCCATAACTTGTCCTCAAGTTATGGAGGTTCAAGAGTCTCTTCATTAAATAATAAATAAATAAAAAAGTGTAACCTTAATTAGTTCCATAAGTTACAATAAAAAAATTATTTTTTTATTAATTAGTTTAAAGTCTTCCATAACTTGTCCTCAAGTTATGGAACTTGAAGAGTTTTTAATTAAAACTACTTTAAACTCATAAGTTATGGAATTAATTAGTTTTGAATAGTTTCAAAACTTGCCCTCAAGTTTTGGAATTTGGAAAAGTTTTCTCTTATGAATACTTTAATTCCATGTTAAGCCCTTAGAATTTTTAAAGTTAAAATTCAACCCTTATACTTTATAATATTATAAGTTAATAATATTTATATATATGTATAAGAGCAAGTCATCTTACCATTAGTAGGCCTCATTCATGAAGCCGGTCTATAAGGGGGTATAAGGTTACTGCCTATAAAATGGTAGTTTAATGGGTTTTCACTCTCACCCACCGCTTCCTTGACCGGTGGAGGGTCGTTAACAGAACGGGTAGGACAAGGACTAGAATTCTCCCTTCATTAAAAGTATTAATGATAAATACTACGTAACTAAACCATTTATAAATACCTAATATTAGTTACTTAGGAAAATGTGAATAAGGTGCTAATCCATGAAATTACACTTTGCACTTTGTTTAAGTCGGTTAGTGGAGCGTGTGTGGTTAACCGACACACTAACTCGTATTTAAAAAGGTAGGAAAAGGGTAACTTAATGTTTATCATAGTATCGATGGAGCGTGTGTGGTTAACCGACACATTGATTGAGGGGTAAACACTTAAGGGTACCAAATATATTTGCATGGTTATTCACACCTTGTTTTGTGATCCTTGGCATCCCAGTCACAAAACCTGAAGGGCACACTCGAGATTGAAACATGCCATTGAACAGTTCAATGAATCTCAAAAGATCTTGGAATTTCAGATCCAAGCAAAACCTAATAAGATTATTTCATTTTCATGGTGGAAATTGGTGAATCGTCATTCACCTACCTTCAAATATTTTATAACTTGGATTACGACATCCCTCTTCTAAGTTATAAAATAGTTTGTTGGGTCCTATCCTTAATATTTCATATTGGGTGTTATATTAAGGATTTCAAATCAACTGTTGAAGCATAAAAGTGACCCTCTTGAACTAAGGTACCGCAATCATCTATCAGCCGCAACCGTTCACCATCAGCAATCTTCTCATCATCCGGAGTCAACACATCTTCAGCATCCGCAGTCTTTGTTATTTCCTTTACTTATCTTTATGTAATATACTCTATTATCCAACATGCCTTGCACGACTGCTTATAGAGTAGTTGTTTCAGAGACTCTATAAATAGAGACTCTTTCTAATGTATTCAAAACAATACTACAACTCTTACTTCTTAATACACAAGATTTCTTCCTCAACTATTTCTCTCAATGACTTGTGAATTATTCTAAATATATTTCTCCAAGTTATCTTCTTCACTTCTCTATCTTTCTACTCTTCACACTCTAAACTGCTACTGAAACATAACCTCTCTTCGGAGCAAGTCTTCTAGACTTAATCACTAAACTTGATCTTCCTTACGAACTCGGAGTGAATGCATTCCTTGTTATGAATTAGTTTAAGTGTATTCTTGATATAACAATTATTGTCATTTATATTTCTTTACTTTCCCCAACTAACTATCTAACTATCTAACTATGTTATTGTTGAGCTTTTAGATCCATTGAGATTAACTATTCCGCAATATACTTGTTCTAACGTTTGTTCAAGTGTGTCTCCAAGTTTTTCTCTCAATAATTGGTATCAGAGCCAAAGTGGTTGCTTTTTGAATATCGAAACTCTGATTTTCTCATTAAGCCTTCTATACCACTAAAGCTCATTTCACAAAAAAAAATGGCACAATCATTATCTCTGAATGTCTCTAATAGTGTTGGTGGTTCTAACAGAGCTCCAATACTGGTAGCAAATGAATATCATCACTGGTCACAAAGAATGGAGAGGTACTTAAGAAGACTGGGTAGAGATGTATGGCGATCCGTGGAAGAAGGACCACACGTTCCAGTCCTCACACCAGTCCAAACTGATGGCGCGACAACTAGACTAGGAGGAGGTCAACCAACCATGAGCCGTCCCACTAAGGATGATCTCGACCAAATGGAAAATGATGCTGTTGCTTTTTATGAAATTTCTTGTGGTGTTGCTCCTGACAACTTTGATATTATCATAAACTGCAAGTCAACAAAAGAGATCTGGGATGTACTCAAAAACCTGTACGAAGGCTCAGAACAAGCACAAGATAAGAAGCTCACTACCACACTCAACGACTTCAACAACTTCAAAGCTCATGCAGGTGAAAGTTTGGAAGACTCCTTCAAGAGATTCAACCTGATAGTCACAAAGTTATCAAATGCTGGTAATATCCGCAGCAACCATGAAACCAATCTCCAGTTCCTTAATGGCTTAGGACGACATTGGACTACGGCCAAAATGATAGTTCAAGGTGACAGGAAGATTTACTCTTTATCACTATACAAACTCTTTGGAGAACTCCAAGCACAAGAATCCACTGTACTCAAAGACTGTGCTGAATTCGGAGGACCACTTGCTCTCATAGCACAAGCTCCACCGCAGTCACCCTACTCTTCATCGTATGATACCCCACCACAGTCATGCGAAGCGGATTCTGAGTATGATGATGAAGAAGAATTTCAGAAGGCTATTGCTCTAGTTAGCCAATAGTTCAACCGCATACCACCTTCTGCTTTCCGCAAAAATCAACAATTCAACAAACGTCCATTCAACCGTAACTTCGGTCCTCAGAACAACCACTCTCGATATCCTAAAATCTCTCAGAACAATCGACCAAAGGAGGTACCGCAGTCTCCTCAGAACAATGACTCCGGTACTCAATCGGAAGACAAGATTGATGTTGTGATTTGTCACAAATGCAATAAAGAAAATCACTTCGCAAAAGACTATAAGGCCAACGTAGTCAAGGACAGAGCATTCTATCTTAGAATGGCTCAAGAGTTGTAAGAAAAAGAAAAGGCAAGGGCATATGTGGCTCAGGTTAAAAGAGACCATCAAGTTTGGTCATCAGGGGATGAAGAAGAATCCATTAGCAGTGTTAAAGGAAAATGGAAAATCTGCATGCTGGCCACTGCGGATGATGATGGGTCAGCAATGTTGAACAAAAACTACTGCTACATGGCAAATGATGGGACTCTAAGCATCGTTGAACAGGTAAAACTCATGATCCAAACTTTAGATTATAGCATGCATGACTGTCAACCTTACATAGATGATCTTAATGACACTTGTGCTGCCGTCCTTATAGACTATAACAAACCCCTAGATGAGAAGAACATTACGTCCCAACAGATGTTCCATGTGAGAGGAAGACTGGATAACAAGAGACTTAAGATGGCAATGTTAGAAAAGGATCTAGGTTTAGAGAAAGATGCTAGAATGTTAAGTGAAACCCAATTAGAGATAGCTTTGAACCAGAGAGATTTAGCTCAGAGAGAAATTGTACGCTTAAATCTCTTAATTGAAAAATTGTTTAATGAAAGTGAGGCTATTGAAAATTTGGTAAACAATGTAACCGTGGACAATACATATAATTGGGGTTGGTCAAATGGGTATCCTATCGCAATGGATTCCTCACCCCGGTTCAACAAAGACAGAGTGTATGTCCCTCCTGAAAGAGAATTTCATTTCCCTGTCAATGACAAGACTTTTCCTGAAGATATCAAAACTCACTTCGGTAGATTACACAATTTGAGCAATAATTGTGTCATTGAGGAAATTGTGCCCGAGGATTCTAGTCACACATGTGATCAAACTCCCATCAGTGGCACCGCTCGTTCAAATTCTCAAGCTTCATCCGTAGTTGATGAAGAAATTGTTGTTGAAGGCCCCGAAATCTCAAAGGACTTTCCATCTTTGTCCTTAGACCATAGTGTTCCACACTGTAGTCAAATGTCCCAGAAGTGTCCCACTGCAGTTTCATCTAAAACCTACTCTGCGGTAGTCAAATCATCTTTACCAAAACCATCAGTTCAAGGAACTACAACTCTTCAGCCGATTTTTCATGAGTTACCTATAGAAAATTTTGAAGTAGGCCAATGCTCTCAAATTGCACAATCTTCAAGTTCTGATGATTCTAGTCCACGTTTTCAAAATTGTTCAAAAAATCCCAGGAAACCGCAGTTGAATAACAATGACTGCGGTTCACCAAAATCTTTGGCAAAAAGAGCTTTCAAAGAAGAAATTAGATCTCGAAACACAAGCAGACAAAGTTTTTCAAAAAATAAGAAATATATGAGAATTCCAAAATCCAAGAGTCCAGAAAAATTTGTTTTCACAAATTACATTTCAAAAAACTCTTCTTTCACGAAAACAAGCAAAAAGGGAAGTTCAGTTTCAAAAGTCATTCCTGCTACTTCTGACACAACCCAAAAAGGTGTCAAACTCACAAGAAACTACGTTTTTCAGGTCTATTCCTCAAATGACCCTAATTGGAAAGGAAATTTACCCACTCCAACACTTTTAAAATCACATCAAAACAAGTGGAAAGGAATCTTGCCAAATCCACCTAAAGGGACTCAAAGATTTACACGTGCTAAACCTCGTTCAAAACAAACTTTTCAGAAATTAAATGTCAAATCTTTCAGAAGTTACCCACCTCGGACCAATACCAAGTCCAATTCACCCTATAAACCGCTAACCAAGCACAATGTCAAATTCAATGACAAACCCTCTTTTTGTAAATGTTAGTGCAGTTATCGAAAGTTTTTATCTCATGTCAAGTCAAATCAAAGTTAGAAATCTCGTACTTTTCAGAAACCTCGTAATAAACCAAATCTAAACAAACACCCAGGACTAGGTCTAAAAGTTGACAAAAGACCTATCCATGCAACCTCGGACCATGCATCATTTAAGAATACATCAATCGTCCCTGGCTCCAAACTTGTTTGGATTCCTAAACTAAACATGTAATTCTCAGGCTTTGTGCAAGGAGGAACAAGAAGAAGAATGGTTAATTGACAGTGTCTGCTCCTTGCACATGACCGGAAGGTTAGAGTACCTTCGGGATTTCAAGCCTATATGTAATGGTGGAAATCTCACGTTTGGCAATAATGCAAACGGTGTCATCCGAGGTTACGGTGTTCTCACTACGGGGAACTTTTCCATTCAGAAGGTTGCTTATGTAGAAAGCCTTAAACACAATCTTATCAGTGTTGGCCAACTATGTAAAACAGGACATCGCGTTGAATTTGACGATCAATTTTGTTACATAATGACCAGCGATCGCAGCACTTGCTTAATCAAATCTCGCTCCAAAGGCACGATGTAGCCTCTGGATGTTTCTCTCATCATTGGTAAACCACAGTTGTGCTTTCTGTCCAAAGCTATATCTGAAGTCTGCTGGCTATGGCATCGCAAGCTAGCTAATCTCAACTTTCAGTACATCAACAACCTCGTCATAGGAGAACTAGTCCGTGGTCTTCCCATTCTCAAATTCAGCAACGATACCCTTTGTCCAGCGTGTGAATGCGGTAAACAATCAAAAGCAAGCCATCCTCTGATAATGGATTCTTCTATCTCTGAACCACTGGAGCTATTACATATTGATCTCTGCGGTCCCTCAACCGTAGCCAGTCTTCTCTATAAAAAGTATATACTGGTTATTGTTGATGACTATACATGCTTCACATGGGTCTTCTTTCTCAGACTCAAATCAGAGACACCGCAAATCTTCATTAACTTCATCAAAGAAATCGAACTTCAGATCAAGCTTCCAGTCAGATGCATCCGCAGTGATAATGGAACTGAGTTCACTAATCATCTTCTGAACAGTTTCCTAGTCTCCAAAGGCATCTCTCACAATTTTTTAGCACCCTATATACCGCAACAAAATTGTGTAGTAGAAAGAAGGAACCGCACACTCATTGAAGCAGCCAAATCCATGCTTAACTTCACCCAACTTCCTCTCTACTTTTGGGCCGAAGCAATAGCAACCGCATGCTTTGTTCAAAAGCGATGTATCGTGTACAAGCGTCTCAATAAAACACCATATGAAGGTCTCAACAATCGCAAACCCAATGTTCGTTTCTTTCATATCTTTGGATGTAGATGCTTCGTGATCAACAATAGAGACCAACTCAACAAGTTTGCACCAATGTCTGACTAAGGTATCTTCCTTGGTTATTCCACTAACAAGGTTGCATATCGAGTGCTCATCAGAAGAACAAGGTTGATCATTGAAAGCTTTGATGTGAAATTTGATGACTCTCACATCCATATTGCACCTCCGTCCGCCGAAACCACTGCAATCATGGAAAGTGACATTCCAGCCGCTTCCGGACCTATGAATCTAGTTGAAATCAACTATGATGATCTTTTTGATCCCATTGAAACGGCGAAACTATCCGAATTTCTGGAGTCACCCGCAGCTCAACAACAACATGCCGACGTATCTGGACCATCTCTATCTGAAGTAGTATCGCTCAATACTTCCACCTCTCCGGTTGAGCGGAAAGCTCTACTCTGGATCTTGTTGCAACCGTTGAGGTTCTAGTACCTGATGCTGCTTACATTCCTGCCCGAAGTGAAGCTTCACCATCAAACGAACCTTCGGAGGACTCAGATGATGAATTCATAGAGAATATTGACACTAGATCTGATCCTAGAATTGTCACTCTCCCATCTGCATTCTAGGGGGAACCTTCTCAGGTTTCAGAGGAACTCCCATCTGCAATCCAGGGGGAACCTCAACCTCTGCCAATTCCTCAAGTAAATTCTGCTATAATAGATCAAGATGATTCAGCAGGATGTTCTCAAGTCTAGGGGGAACTGCCATTCCCAACCGCAGATTCCTCTAACATCCAAGATACCCCTTCTACCACAGCTGCTGATCATCTGATGCCACGTCTTCATGTATGGAAAAAAGACCACCCACCAGGTCAAATTATTGGCAACCCATCCGCAGGTATCTAGACTCGGTCTTTCAAGGACTTATCTGATCACTGCCATTATGCAGCATTTATGTCTCCGGTTGAACCTAGAACGATCAAAGAAGCATTGCTTGAACCAGACTGGATAGCCGCAATGCAAGAAGAATTAGAAGAATTTGAAAGAAACAAAGTATGGCAACTTGTTCCTCTTCCACAAGGTCACACTATTGTTGGTACAAGATGGGTTTTCAAGAATAAGCTGTTGGATTAATGTCTAAGTCCATAACTATAATTGGTAAGACTTGACCCGACCCGACATGGTCCATTTGGGTTGCATGGCATCATGCACTTGGATAGACTAAAATGAGAGAAATAAGACACTTATGGTTATTAATATATTATAAGTTCTAGTATATTAATAATAAGAATAATAAGATTATTTAATTAGTATTGATCAAGAATTAATCTAGGATTAATTAAGTGATCGAAAGAAGACTAATTAAATATATGGGTTGATTGTGCAAATCATCCATAACTTATATAGTGGGCCAAAGCTCCATGGATAATCAAGTTGGGTTAAACCCATAGGATGCTCCATGGATGCTCCATGGAGGTTACATGTGACAACCCGAAATTTCCATTCTGAACAAACCATATCAAACCTATAGAAGTTAGAACAGTTACAGTGAAATTCTAGACTTTGGGCATAAGTTTGATAGTTTTTTAGGATTTACACTTAAAGGAGATATCAGGAGAGTGGATGCACTAGGGTTTTGTGCAACATTATTATTCCAATACTCTAGGATATTAGAGTTCATTCCGGGAATAAAAATATTTTCTGCCAAAAATCCCAGGACTATATATAGAAAGCTGAACCATATTCATTCATTAGTTACATTTACAACTAGAGAAAAGCCAAATTCTCTCTCACGGATCTTCAGGTTTTTATCCCAAATCGTGAGTACTTCTATCTAGTTGTATTATACAGCATAGATTATTTTTTATAACATCAAAATCGAATCAAAACCCCAAGATTTGGGAGTTTACCGCCCAAGAACACTTGGAGAGTAAACTCCATTTTAAGGGCCAAAAGTGTGCCCAATGTCCCTCAGAGCCTTGGAACTCAACCTAGGGACTACCATTACATGTTTAGACCACCAAAACAATTAAGAATCAAGGGTGAAAGTGAGTTCACGGCCAAGGAAGTTCTTGGGCCGTGAACTCCATTTTTATGTACCAAAGTGCCCTAAAAACCCTCCTTAAGCCAAGAGACTAAATTGGACATGTACTTAAATGAGTTTAGGACTAGATAACACACTTAGAACACCAAGAGTAAGGTGTTCACGGCCCAAGAAGTTCTAGGGCCGTGAACTCCATAAAATGGTGCCAAATGGTGCCATAAACTCTTCTAATGCCTAGTACAAAAGCCTAGTTTAGTTCCTAGTTAAATTAGGGACTTGAAAACACCACAAACATCCTCCCAAGGGAGATTACGGACGTAATCTCCAAGGGAATATGGTCCCGGGGCCATAAACTCCTAAAAGGAGTTATATTATGCCCTAAACCCTTCCAAGGATTAAACAACCAAGTCAAATTGCTTCTAGAAATCATTTAGGACTTCAAAACACAAAATGACACTAAGTCTAGGAGTTCACAGCCATAAACACAAGGGTTTACGACCATAAACTCTTTGTGTGGAGTTTAATGAAGAGTAAACACATGCATAAGGTCTTTTGGAACCCTGAACCCCTTTAGCCTTGTCCCACAACAACTTAGATACAATCCTAGAGGCTAATAACACTTGATAAAGGTGTTTAGCATGTCCTAAGGTGTCTTGACTTGTTTATTAGTTGTTTATAGACTAATTTGTTACATATATGTGATATTATATGTTAACTAGGATTATAGAGTGTGTTCAAGACTTCACTTGACACCTAGCCATCCTACCTCTTCAGTTCATCCGTGTCACCCACAACAGGTGAGTTCATACCCCTAATCAATATTTTAACTATTTTTAAATGTTTTATGGGGGGGGGGGGATAAAAGTAGAATCATGCTACTTATTATATCAAGCACATGTGATTAATAAGCAACATTCAAATGATTTACTACTCATTAGCCGTTTTACCAAATAGTTTTCCTTCAAATGATTTTCATAAACACTTTATATGTTTAAAACTCCTTATTACACTGTACATTTTACTCTGTATGTTTTATTTCAAACTTATTTACAATTGTGTTTGAAACAAATGTTTCTTTATACTAAACTGTTTTATCAAACCCATGCCTTCAAACCGTTTTATAGATTGACATCAAGTCGATCTTTTCTTAGATGATAATTATATTCAAAGGTTTTACAAAACTTATTTTATGCTTTTATATTATAAATTGCATGCCTCTATATGTATGGTTATATAAGAAATGTTTAAAAGACTTAGGAATGCTATCCACCCTATTTCCTTTTCGCGCTTGAGATGTGGTCTGGTGGGATATCGGGTACCCGTCCGAAGGTCGTTTAAATATTAGTTATATATCATGTGTACATATATAGTCATAAAGGTCCTTCCAGTTCATCCAATGCCCTTGGGTAGCAAGGGTATACATCCTTGTCCATACGTACCAGTTAGATTACTAGTAAACTACCATATGGGTAGTTTAAGGAGATATTAGAACTATTACTAGAATGCGATATCATACAATGAGTCAGTTCATTCATGAGTCAATACTTGCTAGATAGAGAGAACATACATTTCAGCTAGAACATTACAATACATTACTATACAAATTCATGAGTACATTTACTTAGATACGTTTACATAGAGATCCTGTTATAAGCATGCCTATATATATATATATATATATATATATATATATATATATACATATATATAGTTATATAAGAAATGTTTAAAGGACTTAGGAAGGCTATCCACCCTATTTCCTTTTCGTGCTTGAGATGTGGTCTGGTGGGATATCGGGTACCCGTCCGAAGGTCGTTTAAACATTAGTTATATATCATGTGTACATATATGGACATAATAGTTCCTTTCAGTTAGTTCAGTACCTTTGGGTAGCAAAGGCATACGTTCATATACTTTTACATGATTACGCTTACTTAAGTACATATACATAAATACGTTAACAAAATTGTGATCCACTGTATCGGAGCATGCCTTCAATGTCATGGCCAGAGTTGTAGCCAGAGTCTCTTGGAGGGAGAGCATGAGTTTGCGTATAGATCTATACTGGATTGACTATCCTACACCTTGCTGCTAAGCTACAGCCGAACCTGCAGGTCTGCGAGTGCCAAACGTTATTTCTTTTTACGACCATACTTATGTCGTTGTTACCAGTCAAGAGTATGGTGCAATTAATCACATGATAGCTTAATATAAATCCGGTTTAAGGTAGTTAGTACAGCAGTAGTTCCTATAATACAACACTACAGTACTACATTAATTTCCCCTTTTCATATATTTAGTGATCAGTTCACTTAAACATTAAATGTAAAAACTATATTTTGTTAATGATAGTTACACTTGGGAAAATTACATACTTTTACAAGAAACGAACATTTAGAACAGTTAAGTCTTGGTAGAAGACTACATTTAAAGCAGTTAGGTCTTGGTAGAAGACACCCTTCTATAATAGTAGGAATCATAGGGATTTCTAGGGTTTTTCAAACATTTACAGTTGATTTACAAAACATTGTTATACTTACAGTTCATATACAATTTCAATACTTACAATTCATATACATACAAATTCTTACATACAAATTAAGACACTAAAATACTTATGATCTCACCAGCTTCAAAGCTGATACTCGCTTTCAAATTACTTGTATCCTCAGGTCATCATAGGTACCGATACAAGGTTTAGCGAAGATGGAGCTCATTCAAGACTCATCTTTCATTTTGATTTATGCTTTAGTGTTTATCAAAATTTGACAGAACACACTTGTATAATAATTATATTATTAATGCAATGGATGATGTTGTTGCTTGTTTACTACTTTTCATTGTTGTGATACTATACATGACGTCCTCACGTTTCCGCTGTTCTTGGTTTTGGGGTGTGACATTACATAACCCATGGGTCATGTAATTGAAAGGTCATGACAATTAGGGTTTACATGGTGTAACCCTAATTGTAACACAATATATAAGCATCATATTATTCACCAAAATCGGCACTAGTGTGTGAAAAAGAAGGGCTAGCCGATTTCACAAAGTGTAGATTTCTCTCCAGTTATTCCAAGTGTATTTGGTGTTGTGTGAACCATTTGAGGTGTCACACTTGGGGCACTAGGCACTCAAGCTTCATGAAGACTTTCTACATCAAAGAGGTATGTATTCTATCTTGCCATATTCATTGTTTTGTATGCTAGATTAGGATAATACCTTGGATGTTCATAATTGCATGTATAATAGAGAAAACATAGATCCAAGGTATTTAGGGTTGCATGTACACTTATGAGTGTTAGAATGCTCACAACCCAACAGTGGTATCAGAGCCAAGGCTTGTTTTCAATTATACTTGATGCAAATTGCTGAAAAATGCTGAAAAACTCGATTTTCTGGCTTTCTGGGCACTGGACTCGCCGAGTCCACTGATGAACTCACCGAGTCCATTAGTAAAATCATCCTCCTCATCGAGTAGGTTCATGCACTCGACGAGTAGGAGCCCCAGACAACATATTTTCGAGGTTTTTGGCTAGAAATGGACTAGGAACATTACCCTAAGTTGTTTTTGGACTTATAAACTTGTTTTTGATGTGGTAATGTTCATGCTAATCCAATTCAAAGATATAATTGTCAATAGATTCATGTTTTGTATTAGTTTAAGGCTTAGACTAATTACATGAAAAAGTTTGAATTATCTTGTTCTTATGAGTTGCTTAGATTAATAGAAAAGTTGAGTGAAATAGTTGTTTTCAATCCAAATTAATCTAAGAGTTGATTCTAAAATGTGTTTTTGTAACTTGTCCTCAAGTTATATGAAAAGTCACATTTAAGTTTCATAAAACTCATAAAAGTTGGCAAATGTTACAAAATGAAGAGTCTAGTTCTAATTAAATGGTTTTATGACTCCATAACTTGTCCTCAAGTTATGGAGGATCAAGAGTCTCTTCATTAAATAATAAATAAATAAAAGTGTAACCTTAATTAATTCCATAAGTTATAAAATAAAGAAAAGTTAATTCTTTTATTAGTTTAAAGTGTTCCATAACTTTTCCTCGAGTTATGGAACTTGAAGAGTTTTTGGATTAAAACTACTTTAAACACATAAGTTATGGAATTAATTAGTTTTGAATAGTTTCAAAACTTGCCCTCAAATTTTGGAATTTGAAAAGTTTTCACTTATGAATACTTTAATTCCAAGTTAGCCCTTAGAATTTTAAAAGTTAAAATTCAACCCTTATACTTTATAATATTATAAGTTAATAATATATATATATATATATATATATATATATATATATATATATATATATATATATATATATATGTATGTATGTATAAGAGTAAAGTCAGTCTTACCGTTAGTAGGCCTCATTCACGAAGCTGGTCTATAAGGGGGGTATAAGGTTACTGCCTATAAAATAGCAGTTTAATGGGTGTCCACTCTCACCCACCGCTTCCTTGACCGGTGGAGGGTCATTAGCCGAACGGGTAGGACAAGGACTAGAATTCTCCCTTCATTAAAATTATTAATGATAAATACTAAGTAACTAAACTCTTAATAATACCCAATCTTAGTTACTTAGGAAAATATGAATAAGGTGCTAATCCATGAAATTACACTTTGCACTTTGTTTAAGTCGGTTAGTGGAGCGTGTGTGGTTAACCGGCACACTAACTCGTATTTAACAAGGTAGGCAAAGGGTAACTTAATGTTTATCATAGTATCGATGGAGCGTGTGTGGTTAACCGGCACATCGGTTGAGGGGTAAACACTTAAGGGTACCAAGTAATTTGCATGGTTACTTCACACCTTGTTTTGTGATCATCGGCATCCCAGTCACAAAACCTGAAGGGCACACTCGAGATTGAAACATGCCATTGAACAGTTTAATGAATCTCAAAGATCTAGGAGTTTCAAATCCAATTAAAACCTAATAATACATTTCGTTTATCTTGGTGGAAATTGGTGAATCGTCATTCACCTACCTTCAAATATTTTATAGCTTGGATTACGGCATCCCTCTTCTAAGTTATAAAATAGTTTGTAGGGTCCTTGCCTTAATATTTTTTATTGGGTGTCATATTAAGGACTTTAGATCAACTATCTTGAATATCTCCCAAAAGATGTCTGGTTTAGACATCTATGATCTTCCCAAATTTCTTGAAACAAGCTTTCCTAAATGAAGATGATGTCCCTTGGAAATCATACTTCTTTCACCTCCTCCAATTATTCTCCCTAACCCACAAGTTCTTGAAAAGTTTAAGGTCACTCAAGCCCTATTGGCAAGCAAAGGTCTATGTCTGATCACATCTTGGAGATGTAGTCAAATATTGACAAGTCGGGAGAGTTGGGTGTCAAAGTCTTGAGAAAGTTGGTGGCTCAACTACTTTCTAAGTCACATAGTGAGTTCTTTTGGAACACCTATGAAACAGACTATGACAAGAACCTTAATGATATTATCTATTTGCTAAGATCAACTTCCTAAACGCTTTATGGATATTGACAACGATGACACCGGAAATCCAGAAAAAGCATTCTCTTCCCAATGGAAAGGGATCGGTCATTGTCAACTCGGTTGACCAAATGATAAAGAGAAAAGCTAAGTTTGAGATAGTCTCATTACCAAAGGGTCCATATGTTTATATTGCCAAAGAAAGGGGAATTGGTTGCGAAGCTGCCAAATTTACCTAAGGATGTTAAAGTCAATAAGTTTGACTCTACTTCAGGTGAAGTCCACTATCTAACTCTGCTAAGTTTCTATTCTGAGATTCTTGATACATGATGTGACTGGGTCACATGTTGATGTTTTAAGAATCAAAGAAAAGTGAAGAAAATTAAAGACAGAATATGCTGAATCTGATCACGTAGATGGATTTCTATCGCATAGTTTGAAGATCGGATTCTTGAGCTACTTCTTAGGAGTTATGATATTTTGCTTAGGAATAGATAACAAGTTTTCATATAGATTGTAAGGATAAGTTTTTCCCCAAAGTCTTAAAATAAAAGGTAAATCTTTTAATTTTATTTATTTTAAAATATCCTTACAATGACATTTGTGAAAATCTGTGTTGCTTATAAGATTCCATTAAGAGCAAGAGTGGAAATATGAATTTGATTCTTTCATTTTTGGTAGTGTATAAATTTACCAAATAAGGAAAGATTTTCATCACCCAAGTTTCAATTGGATAGAAAATTGGAATCATGCAAGTTGTATAGCATGATGAATGAGAACTTTCGAGCATTGGAAAAATTAAGACTAACTACTTGTTCACATGGATGTGTGAGGCAAGTGAAGGACTAAGGGACCGGGTACACATTCTTGTGCACTGGTCAAAGTCCACCACAAAAGATCGATAAGACTACTCGTCATAATTTACTATAGCTCAGTAAATATGGTTATACTTACAAGCTTAAGTGTAATTCTGAGACATTGGAAAAGGTTCCAATGTATGGCAGAGCGAATAAGAAGAATCAATTTAGGCAGAAAGATAAAAGTTTCTCAAATCTGAAAAGATGGGAGAGTACTTTAGTATCATGTTTTAAGACCATCTTAATGATTTTGTGACCTTATCACAATTCATCCTCTAAGTGCATTCTGATAGTTAAGAAGAGGAGTTATGAATTGTTAAAGTGGTTAAATCAAGAAGATGATTCATACTTCGTTCCAAAAACAATTCTTAGAGTTATACTCTAAGATTGTAAATTGAGTGACATGTCTTAAAGAAGGTTTAAAACACTTATCAAATGTAAGAGTAAAAGTTTTCTACTCTTGTACATTTGAAATTGGTAAGTTGAGATGTTTTGGATAAAACAAAGACCAACTAAGGCCAATTGTGTGAAGTGTTTGTCTTGATTAGAATCCACACTATCTCTTGAATATCTTACAAGAAAGTCTTATATGTCAAGAGGACAGTGGGAGTCTTAAAGGTCTTGAAAGTCTCAAGAACTAATCAAGAATAAAACCTGAAGTTCTTCACTAGCACATGACTTGAGGTTTATGTGACAACCTGATATTTCGAGGCAATATGATGGATCACAAGTCAAATTTAGATCAAAATTTAACTTTCCTAAAATCTTATTTGGGTTAAATAAAGTAGTAGGAATCGTATCAAGGTTTTCGTACATATAAACAACGCTAAAATCCGAGTTTTAACGAAGAAGTTATGACCAACCGAAGATTCTCGGCAAAACCGGCAACACCGATTAAACGAAAAACGCGAAGTTTCAATAAAATAGTTTTTAGCCTTAAGTATCTAAATGAAAGTTGTAGATAACATTAAACCATAAATGTACATAAAAAGAACGTCCAAATCTGACTTCGTATGAGGAAGTTATGATTTTTCTAAGTTACGAATATAACAGTAGACTACTAAAAACTCGAAATAGAGATCGAGAGACTTTTTGCCAACACAAACTAAATGAGAATTGAAGGTCTCAACAATAGTAGCTCAACGGTAAAAAGTCTGACGAAAACGGACGTCGGATGAAGAAGTTATGGATTTATGACGGAGTTTTCGTGTCCCGGCCTACTAAAAATAATATAAAGATAATATATCAATAATATACTAAAAATAAAGTCAAAATTAGCCAACGGAGCCTAAACGAGAGTTGTAGAGCATAATCTCACCTACACGTGTATATAAAGAACGTCGAAAACAGAGCTCGGATGCGAAAGTTATGAATTTCTGAAGTTCGGGCACGAATCCCGACTCTATGTCAGAACTCACGACGTGAGTTTTGTAAAACTCACGACGTGAGTTTTGTAAAACTCACGACGTGAGCCCCTTGAATGACCCTTCCAGAGCCACTTGACGTGTGATGCATGCCATGACGATTTGGGACGAAACTCACGACATGAATTATGAAAAACTCACGACGTGAGACCTAAAATTCACCCTATAAATAGGAATCGAGGGTAGCCGGCTTTGGTTGTTCATTTCTATCATTTCTCCTACTTCTACACCGTATTAAGCCCCTCTAAACTACCCCGAAGCCCCGGTAACACCTCCAACACATGACGCAAGTCCTGGAGTCCCGAGATTTCCGCGAAATCGACTTATTTCCAGTCGAAGTTCTGCTCGACTTTCGTCTCACCTTCTTCAATCTATCAAGTGAGTTCATACCCCTTAATTACCCTTTTAAATGTTTTTAAATGTTTATAAATGATTTATGGGGGGGGGGGGGGGGAATACAAGTTGAATCATGTTTAGTTATTATATCAATCACATGTGATTAATAACTAACATGCAAATGGCTTTACTTTACGTAACTGTTTTACCAATCAGATTTCTTCAAATGTTATCTTAAACGTTTCTAAGTGTTTAGAACACTTTATTAAACTGTTTATTAAACACTGTATGTTCATTTTAAACCATGTTACATTGTGCTTCAAACAATGGTTTTCTCACACTTAAACGGTCTTGTCAAACAGTTTTCGAATCGATTTATAAACTGACATCAAGTCATAAATTCTTATTTAATAAACTTTTCAAAGGTTTTACAAAACTTCTTTTATGCTTTTATATTATAAATTGCATGCCTCTATATGTATAGTTATATAAGAAATGTTTAAAAGACTTAGGAAGGCTATCCACCCTGTTTCCTTTTCCTCAATTTGGATGTGGTCTGGTAGGATATCGAGTACCCGTCCGAAGGTCGTTTAAATATTAGTTATATATCATGTGTACATATATAGTCATAAATGTTCCATCAGTTAATTCAGTTCCGACGCTCTTGGGTAGCAAGGGTGTATAAACCTACTTGGACACTCATCAATTACATTCTAGTAAACTATTATAGGAATAGTTTAGGGGATACAAAACATCATCCCTATTACAAGAAATTACACCAGAGTCAGTTCATTCATGAGTCTAGACTACATGCTATATGAAGGGATACTCTTACAGAGATTCCTCTTACATGGACACACTTATATGGATACTCTTACAGAGATTCCGCTTACATGAATACGTTTACATAGATACGCTTACATGAATACGTTTACATAGATACGTTTACATGAATACATTTACATAGATATGCTTATATGAGTACGTTTACGTAGATAATATATGATGAGTTACTATTACATATTATATGTGTAGATATTGTTATATAGTTCTCCTTCTTATCTTTACCTTGTGATACAATCACATCATCGACGAGATAAATTGGACTTTATATCCTTTTACCAAAGGATACTTTGTGGGACTAACCATTCCTATAACCACTGTTAGCTACAGAGGTAAATGAACATCTACGGATGTTTTCGGTTGATACCATTACAGGTATACTTAAGGGACTAACTATTCCTAAACCCGGCTGTTAGCAACAGAGGTAAATGCACATCTACGGATGTCTACGGTTGAACCATTTACGGCGAGTTTCCACGTCGTGTGTATCTTAGTACCAAAGGATACAACATAAGTTATTATATTATTATTTTTTTTAGTTTTATAATAATAGTTAAACAGGGAAAAACCGTCACATTTTCAAGTGATGCGCACTTTCAAAACAGTCACGTCTTGGTTAAAGACTACTTTCAAAACATTCGGGTCTTGGTAGAAGACTACTTTTTATACTAGTAGGAAATATGGGATTTTCTAGGGTTTTCATACTTATACTAAATGTTTCATCAAACATTCACCAGTCTTTCATAACAACTTTTCAAAGCAATAACATTAAAATACTTATGAATTCACCAGCTTTATTGCTGATACTCGCTTTCAAAATAACTTGTATTCTCAGGTTACAAATAGACAGGTACCGATGCAAGGTTTAGAGAAGACAGAGCAGTCAAGACTCGTCTTTTAATTTGAGTATTCGTTATGTTGTTTTATACTATGAAAGAACACATTTGTAAGCTGAATTATTCTATTAATGCAATGGATGATGTTGTTGCTTGTTTACTAATTTACATTGTTGTGATACATACATGACGTCCTCCGCCCCAGAATGTTTCCGCCGTTCTCGGTTTTGGGGTGTGACAGTTTATAACCTATCGTGTTGACATATTCTGTGCCCATTTTAGTTAAAGTTGGCTTTGCATATGAGTTCTTAGAGTTCTCAATTGGTTGCATAACAACTTGGAAGCAATGGCAGGCCCTTGAGCTGCAAGGTGGCAAGAAATTAAGATTGAGTTCAGTCCATATGAGTTTGGATTTGTCATTATCCTTGTCTTGTGACTATGGTTTTGACAGTTCACATGGATAAGAACACATACACCATTAAATCTAAGGGTCATAAGGTTTCTCTTCGATTCATGAAAATGATGGTGTGGAAAGACTTCCACCAAGTAGATTTGAAGTAGATAGCAATTGTGATATTTGCATTCTCAAAGTCGTTAGTGGAGCTGTGTGGTTAACCGGCACACTAACGTGGACTTGTGAGAAGTGGCAAAGGTCTAAACAATTTAGACTATGATTACGACATCCCTTTTCATAGTTCTGAAACTGTTTAGACACACCTGTGAGCTATCTAAGATAAGGTGTATGATATTGATAAAGTTTTATCAAAGCAATCTAGTATCAGAAATCTGAACTTTGGTAAGAAAGTCAATAAATTATTGTTTTTTTTTTCTATAAGTTCAGCTTATTTCTGAGTAGATGTCAAAGCTAGTGGGAGCATAAGTGTTATGCTAATAATCATCATGTTAGTGGGAGCATGATAATTATGATAAAGGTTGCAAGTTAGCAATGTTAATTATAGAAAACAAAAGGTTTCAATTGGGAAAAAGTTGTTTTGCTATAATTAAGGGAGAGAAAATTATACTCATCTCAAATCTAAAAGCTTAGATTGAGGTTTTAATCGTATTTAGTCAAGTATATATATATATATATATATATATATATATATATATATATATATATATATATATATATATATATATATATATATATGAATGTTATGTTGGAATGGCTCAACATAAGAAAATTCTAATATATGGGTCCATTATTTGCGTTCTAAAATTCGATTATGATTACGACATTCCTTTTCATAATCTGAATTATGAGAACTTGGCAAATTGAAATGGAAATATTATAGCAAAAGACTGGTTTAGTCTTTATGTGAGACATCATGAATCGTGTCCCATATGCTTCAGATATAGGATCGATTGCATGTGCTATATTCATCCTTTCTAAAATTTTCCAAATGCATGGGGCATTAAGAAGGGAAAAGGTCTAGAATTGGATATGACTAAAAGGATTAAACAATTGTCGAGGACTGTTGGATTAGTGTCTAAGTCCATAACTATTTTGGTATGTACTTGACCCGATGGTGCATGGTCCTTTTGGGTTGCTTTCACCAAAGCAATTTGATAGGATGAATTATGGAGAGAAAGGATTAAATATGATTTATTAATATATTATGGGAATAATATATTAAAGGAGAAATCATATTGTTTAATTAATATTAGTCAATAATTAATTGGTAATTAGTTTTGTGACTAAAAGAGATTAATTAAACTTAAGGGACTAGAATTGTAATTATAAGATAATTGTAATTTGGGCCATGGATTGCCTTGTATTAAGGGGTGGACGAATTCTATGGGGAAGCCCATAAGGAAATCGTCCAAGGCCTTAATTAAAGGAGTGTATGGGTTGCTTAGGGCTTAAGCATCCAAATTAGGGTTTCCTTTTTAGATAACCCTAATAGCCTTACTATATATATACATTCCTTATGACCCAAAAACGTGGTGAAGCATAATTCTAGGGTTAGAACACGTTTTGGGCAGCCTCCATCCTCTCTCCTCTTCATCCTCTTGCTTATGGTGTTTGTGAACCATTAGAGGAGTGACATTTGTGACTCTAAGCTTTCTAAAGTCAATACAAGGAGATTTGGGATTGTTATTGCTACATAACAATCAAGGTAACATCTTAAACCTATTCTCATGTTAATATGATTACTTGAATGCTAGAATTAGGGTTTATAGTCTTGGATAACTTGCATGTACAATAGAGAAACCTAGATCCAAGCATTAGGGTTTGTATGAGCACATAGGATGTTCTTATGACCAAAAACCCATCAGTGGTATCAGATTCTAGATTGGTTTCTATTGTATTGATGCCTTCTATGTTGAAAAAATTCGATTTTTTGTGGTCCTGCATGATGGACTCGGCGAGTCCCACTGTGGACTCGGCGAGTTGCCCCCTACTCGGCGAGTCCATGGGGGTGCTCGGCGAGTTCGAGCGTCAGATGGAGCTATTTTCGGGATTTCTTGCTATTTATCTTTGAGATACTTGCCTTTATCATATTAGATCAATATAAATCCGATTTTATGATATATATGACTATATTCTTGATCTAATTGAAGATATTTATCAATTAATAAAATATTTGTTTCCTTATGTGATAATTGATTAATTATTTTGATTAAATTGGTAAATTGTTTTGCAAGAAATCATTAAATAAATCAAATATGGATAATTATGTGATTAAATGTTAATTTAGATTATTTGTTATTTGATCCTTGTGCTTTAAAATGTTTCATATTTTCCCTTTTAGGTTTTATAGTTTAAATTTGAACCCAAAAGGTTTTGTTGTTTTGAAATTTAAATAGTTGAAACCCTAATGTTTTGAAAAAGGTTTCAAAACTTGCCCTCAAGTTTTGGAATTTAAATTTTGATTAATAGTTTAATTTTGATGTATATTTAAATTCTAAACCTTAATGTTTTGAAATGTTTCAAAACTTGCCCTCAAGTTTTGGAATTTAAAAGTTGATTAAAAGTTTAATTAGGAATGTTAAATTCTAAAACCCTAGTATTGTTTTGAAAAGTTCAAATCACTCCCTTATGGTTTTATTAATTAATTAAGGTGTATAATTAAAAGAGGTTTAATAAATCCATAAAAGTTTAGGTTAACAATTTAAGTGAATTAACAGTATAATTGTTAAATTAAACCACCTAGTATTTTAAAAGTGTAAAATACACCCTACACTATATATATAACATTAAAAGTCTAACATTACATATATGTATGAGTAAAAGTCAGTCTTACCGTTTGTAGGCCTCATTCACGAAGCTGGTCTATAAGGGGCGTTTAAGGAAATTGCCTATAAAATGGCGATTGAATGGTTATCCACTCTTACCCACCGCACTCTTGACTAGTGGAGGGTCGTTAGCCGAACGGGTAAGATAGGACGAAAACCTTCCATTATAAGTATAGTGAAATATAAAAGTAACTAAATGTTTTTCAAATTCCCAATCTTAGTTACTTAGGCAAAGTGAATTGATGCAATTCCATGAAATTACACTTTGTACCCTTGCAAAGACGTTAGTGGAGCGTGTGTGGTTTACCGACACACTAAATGGTTCTAAGCAAAGGTAGCAAAGGGTGACTCAATGTTTTTCATAGTTCGGTGGAGCGTGTGTGGTTTACCGGCACATCGAATAGGTGACTGTAACATGTGAGGGCACCATGTAAGTTTGCATGGTTATTCACACCCGCTTTGTGATCCTCGGCATCCCAGTCACAAACAAGAGGGGCATATCGAGATTTAAACATGCCATTGAAATGTTTAATGAATCTCAAAGGATCTAGGAGTTTTCATAGATTTAAAACTTGAATTTCTTTTTCGTTTTTCATGGTGGAAATTAGTGAATCGTCATTCACTTACCTTCAAATGTTCTGCAATTTGGGTTACGGCATCCCTCTCCCGAGTTGTAGAATATTGTGTTGGGTCCTAGCCTTAGTATCTCATTTGGGTGATTTACTAAGGACTCAATCAATCAACTAACTTGAATTTATTTTCTCCCGTTTTGTAGATGTCAAAGTTTGACAACTATGGTCTTCTCAAATCCCGTGGAACAAGCATTCCACATGAAGATGATATTCCACGATTCGATTAAGGAACAAGAGATCATACTTCACTACCTCTTCCTCCTCCCATTATTCTCCCTAACCCACAAGTTCGAAGGCTTGAAAAGTTCAAGATCACTCAAGTCCTTTTGGCAAGTAAACATAAAGAAGGAAAGCCGGTGTGTGCACACGTCCTAGGGATGAAGTCACACATTGATAAGTTAAGAATGTTGGGTTCCGTTGTCTGTGAGGAGATGGCTGTTGATTGGGTTCTTCAGTCACTTCCTAACTCATATAGTGAGTTCGTAAGAGAGTACTATATGATGAACCGCGACGTGACCCTTATAGATCTCACCTATATGCTTATTGCTGCTGAATCAACAATGGTTTGGCGCAATGGAAAAGCAAAGTTGATTGGTGAATCTGCTTTTAAGACCTCTATGGATATAGACAATGGCAATGAAAGACATGCTATGATCGAAAAGTTTGATCATAAGAGAAAGGCAATGTCTGAAGTAGTTCCATCTCATGTTCCAAAAGAGTCAATTTGCTTTTATTGCCAAGAGAAAGGGTATTAGAGACGAAGCTGCCCCATTTACCTAAGAGATCTAAGAGATGGGAGAGTCGAAACGTATGAGTCTAATATAGGTAAAATCCATTAACTAACTCTTTTAAGCTTCTATTTTAGATTCTTAATACATAATGTGATAAGATTGCAATTGATGTTTTGTAGGATCGAAGAAAAGAAAGGAAGCTTAAGGGAAGAAGTGAGCAGAATCTAACCATGAAGGACTGGATTTCGATCGCATTTCTCGAAGATTAGATTCTTGAGCTACTACTTAGAGTTAGAATTAGATTGCTAAGAAAGATGTATTAGCATAGTTTTTTCAATGAATTGCATTGTAAGGACAAAATTTTTCCGCAATAAAATAAATTTTGATTTTATTTATTTATCCTTGCAATGGCGTATATGAAAAATTGATGTTTGAATGTTTCTATTATTAGCAATAATGGATTTGGTTCTTATTATGTTATTTATGGAAAGTCGAGAGTTTACCAAATAGGGAGAGTTTCTTATCGCCCAAGTTTCAATTGGACAGAAACTTGGAATCATGCAACTTGGTTGCATGATGAATGAGAAATTTCATATTTGGAAATTAGACTAATTCATTGACAAAGTGTCAAGTGAAGGACTAGGAGATCGAGCACACAAAGTTGCTTGTTAATCAAGTCCACCATAAGAGTAACAATGATATTCGTCATGATTTACTAAAGGTTTAGTAAATTTGATTATACTTACAAAATTAAGTGTAATTATGAATTGATTGAAAAAGTTTAAATCAATAGCAAAACGAATAAGAAAAATCATGTAGGCAGAAAGATAAAAGTTTCTCCATTCTAAGAAGAAGGGAGAGTAGCTTTTATGCTTTATGATAGGTCGTAATGATTAAGAACCATATCTCAATTAACCCTCTAAGTGAGTCTTAGTACAATTGTATGTTTAAGAAGAGGAATCAAGAATTGAAGAAATGGTTAAATCAAGAAGTCAATCATACTTCGTTCCAATAACAAGTCTTAAAGTTAAGATTGTGACATTGAGTGAAAAGTATTAAAAAGGTTTGTAACATTTATCAAATGTGGAAAGTTGTGATGTCTTGGATAAGACAAATACCAACTAGGACCAATTTATGAAGAGTTTTGATAAAAGCTACACTAACTCTTGAATATTTGTTTGTCAAGAAATGTTTTGACAAGAGAATCTTATATGTCAAGGAGTCAGTGGGAGTCTTAATGGTCTTGAAAGGTTTCAAGAAAAAATCAAATAAACCTTATCGATCATCACTAGCACACGAGTTGAGGTTTACAACCTATCGTGTTGACATTATTCTGTGCCAATCCAATCGAGTTAATTATGCATGTGAGTCCTATGAGTTCTCATTTCAATGCATAAAAGGCAAGGACCTTGATCAATGGAAAGTAAATTGATAAGAAAAGGTGAGCTGCTTAACTACATGGAAGACATGGTGGGCAACTGTGCTACCATAAGACAAGAAATCGAGATTAAGAAAGTTCAATCCATATGAGTTTGAATTTGTCGTAAACCTTGGTTTTAACAAATTCACATGGATAGGAACACTTACACCGTTTAAATCTAAGTGTCATAAGATTTCCTCCTTCATGAAAATGATTGTGAGGAAATGCTTTCACTAAGAAAGATTTTAAGAAGATAGTGATTGTAAAATTGCATTCTTGAATTCGATTATGGTTACGGTATCCCTTTCCATAATTTGAATTGTGAGGTTTGGCAATTAGTCTTAATTGTTTAGACACACATATGAACTATCTAAGGTAAATGTGTATAAGTTCAAAATGCCTTGATAAAAGGTTATCAAAATCATTAAGTATTAGAAACATGGACTTATGAAATTCAATAGGTATTGTTTTTATGAAAGTTAAGATGTTTATGAATACATGTCGAAGCTAGTGGGAGCATATGTCACACCCCCAAACCTGAACGGCGGAAACGTTCGGGGGCGGATGACTTCATGTGGTAGCGTAACAATTGAATACATAGTAAAGAAAGCAATACAACCATCATATATATAATTGAAAGTTTACATTTGTCAAGAGTTACATGTTCAAAACCAATTACAATATGATGTCAAAATATGAGATTAAACTGGCACCGCAACATCCCTTCATCAAAAGCATAATGATACCTGAAATTACTGATTTCCTGGGACATACAAGTAATTTTGAAAGAGTAGATCAGCATTTAAGCTGGTGAGTTTCATAAGTATTTAAATGACAATGTTTGTATGAAATGAAATGTTTTGTCCTTGGTTGTGTTGTGTTTAGAAAATCCTATATTTTCTACTAGTATAAAAGTAGCCTTCTCTCAAGACCCATGTTTGTTTCTAAAATTTATGTAAGTGTAAAATAACCAATGTGTTTGAAAACCTTGTAAATCAATGCATTTTTAATACCCCATGTGAGTTTTATAACCATACTATTGACTCGGAATGCCTATACACAACGTTCTTCAGGCGTTGGAATGTTATGACGTTTGTCACCCCAAATGGTGGATTGTAGCTAACAGTCAGGGCGCGGGTTGTCAAGCCCGTATAGATCTATACACAAACACCATGCTCCCCCTCCAAGGGATTTTGGTATATAATACAGGACTTGAAATGTGTACTCGAACGTACGTGAAGTTTATGTCTCACAAAACTGTGGTATAAAAACAGATTTACGTGTTAAAATGTTCGTTTGTTCTTGTATATGAAAGTGACTTCTTGAAAATCATGTTTCTAGTATGTAATAGTTAGAAATTTGTTCGTAAAACTATACCTATTATAGTTTTAAAAGTGTGTCTCGTGTGTTTAGAAATACCTAGAAAAGAAATCATTTGTTATGAAAGCATAGATTTTTGTAGAGCCTAAGGTAGAAAAATATACATATAATGTAAGAAAATGTTTAGTTTATACATGCATTACAACAATTTATATTTCAAAAGGTAGAATTCTATTGTAACATATTTTATATACGAAAGTTTCCTATAAAGTTTATAAATCACATGTGATTTGGATATATAAAAGCATATAAAATAATTCTTTATGTAACACACGATAATAATCGTGTGTTTTACTTGTATTCCCCCCCTTGAAAGCATATAAAAGCATTTAGAATATCTTAAAAAGGTTAATTAAGGGGTATGAACTCACTTGAAAATTTGAAGATAGCGAGATGGAAAACCGGGCAGAGTTTTGTCTTGGGAAACGGATTTTTCTCGGGATTCTCGGGAATCTCGGGAGTAAAATCGACCCTCGGGACTTGAGCAAAAAGACCAGAGCTTCGGGGTAGTCCGGGCACGGAAAACGAGGCAAGATCGTGAGAGAAATGAGAGAAATGGGGTGATTTTTCCGGAACCCTCGCATTTCTATTTATAGGGGGTCTGAGAAGCCTCGGTACGCGGGGCGTACGCTCGTACGCAGCGCGTACTCGTACGTCATGCATGACCGAGTCCTCGACTGCCTCGGCTTCGGATGGGACGGATCGGGTAGCTTCGCATAGGGGTGACGTGGACGGACCGAGACCAAGGCCCTCGGGTACGCGGGGCGTACGGGGTTACGCAGCGCGTAACTCGGATGAGGACGCTGACTCCCCCTTCGGATATTACCGGATTATTGAATTAAATTTATATATAATTTATTTAATAAACTTCAAAAAATCATATCTTCTTCATACGAACTCCGTTTTCGATGGTCTTTATATCCACGCGTAGGTGAGACTACGCTCTACAACTTTCGTTTAGACTCCGTTGGCAAATTCCAAAATTATTTTTATTATTTAATTATAAAATGACGTGATTAAGGAATTTCTTTAAAAATTCATAACTTCTTTATCTGACGTCGGTTTTTGCCAGACTTTTCACCGCTGAAATACCATTGTCGAGACCTTCGATTCTCGTTTAGGTCATTCCAGCCAAAAGTCGCTCGATCTCCGATTCGAGTTTTTAGCTGTCTGCTGCTAAGCCGGACTTGGAAAAATCTTAACTTCAATATACGAAGTCGGATTTGGGCGTTCTTTTTACGTACGATCCCGGTTTAATGACATTTAAACATAGAAAGAATTTAAATAGAAACTTTTTGGACATTTTATTATCAAAGTTAATTTCTTTAACTCAAAAGTGGTTACAATACTTGACTTTTTAGGTCATTACAAAGATTTGAAATATCGGGTTGTCACAGCATAAGTGTTATGTTTATAATAATCATCATGATAGTGGGAGCATAAATGTTATGATTGTATGATTATTAAGGCACGTATTGCAAGTTGGCAATATTAATTATAGAAAACAAGAATTATACCTTGCAAAGTCGTAAGGGTTGTAAAGTTGTTTTGCTATAATTAAGGGAGATAATATTATGCTTCATTTAAAATCTAAAGGATTAGGTTGAGAAATGTTAATAAATTTAGTCAAAGGTACATAGTGTGTTCTTAAAATTTCGATTATGATTACGGCATTCCTCTTCACAATTCGAATTTTGAGAACATAGCAAATAAAACATTATGCGTCGTGTCCCATACACTTCGGGTATAGGATCGATTGCAAGTGCTTTAATGTTTGACCATTCTAAAATTTTTCCAAATGTCAAGCGCATTTAGAGGGAAAAGGGACTAGAATTGGTTTTGACTAAAATAATTAAACAACTATCAAAGGACAATCCAAAGTTTGACGAGGATTGGTCGCTTGTGAGTAGTTGGAAGCATGGTATTGGATGGACCATATCGACATTATTATGAATAGAAAAGATTCTGTTAAGAATGAGTTGTCATATGGAAATTATGGAAATGTTTCCATATTGGATGGACCATATGGACATCATTACGAATAGATAAGATTCTATTAAGAATGAGTTGTCATATGGAAAATATGGAAACGTGTCCATATTGAGAATTGAATATTGAAAAATCTATGTCTAAGATTAGAAACTTTTATGCAAAAGGATGTTCAAAGGAATGTACTTTGAGTGAGAGACGTCATATCTAAGGAATTGTCTTGTAACAATCTCCGTTAGAGGACTTTGTAATATCATTGGCAATAGTCTTCGTGACTTTGGTGCAGTGACATTACGAAAGGATCATTGCATAAAGTGTTAGAATCTAGCATATTCTATAAGTAGCAAGAATTTGATATTCTTTAACTTATGAAAAGGGATTAGGAGTTGTGAAATGAGAGTGATTGGAAATGTGTTCCATTTGATCTATTTCACAAAGTAAGAACCATAGGTAAATATTGTGTGCATGCTAAGAGCATGGGACAAGTGTAATAATTCAAGTAAGAAGTTGATTACCCGAAACAACAAATAATGAGTAATCGATATGGTGATAAATAAAAGGAGTTTTATTTATACTCAAAGGTTTGAGGCCATATGGGATTAGTATTATTCTTGTGTTTCACTTTGCATGTTTTGACTTCCAGAATAACTGAGTTTATTAAGAATAATCGAATTTTTCGAACGGGCCACAGTCGTTCATATGTTGGAAGTAGATATGAATGAAGACTGTCATGAATTGGTGTGTGGATTGTCTAAAAGAGTATTAGACATAAGCAAACGTTTGCTGCAACGTTCATGAGTGCTTATGAATATGAATTTGAGCATTGGATTAAACCCACGCTCACTTGGATCACTCCATGGATTGTGTCACGAGTGATTGGTGAGACGATAACATCTTATATTCTTGAAACCGAGATGTGTGAGTTGTATCTTGCAAATCGGTTGCACATTGATAATATGAAAACGCACTAGTAACTTGGTGTTATAAAACATATTGTTGTGTGTAATTCGGTGAGTGAGTGCAAGCAAGCATTGTATCAAAGTTTATCCGTTCCTTTTATCCAAAGTAGGATAAAAGCGATATCTTTGGGCCCCTCGATGATTTAATGATGACAAACGTAAATGCTCGGTCGGGCTAGGGCTAATTTGATTTGTTCAATTAGTCAGTCGTTATAAATCGGGAATCGAGATATAGTACAAAGAGAATGATTTGAAATCATATATCATATGATATCTAGAATGGAGGTATATATGATCCCTTATCTAAGGACACGCGTATCTGATATGATCAGAGTTGACAGTGGCTTTGGAAAGCTACGATTGTAGATCAGGATCTGAAGACATACGCATAATAGTTATTAGACTTATCCAAGTGGGAGACTGTTGGATTAGTGTCTAAGTTCATAACTATTTTGGTATGTACTTGACCCGATGGTGCATGGTCCTTTTGGGTTGCCTTCACCAAAGCAATTTGATAGGATGAATTATGGAGAGAAAGGATTAAATATGATTTATTAATATATTATGGGAATAATATATTAAAGGAGAAATCATATTGTTTAATTAATATTAGTCAATAATTAATTGGTAATTAGTTTTGTGACTAAAAGAGATTAATTAAACTTAAGGGACTAGAATTGTAATTATAAGATAATTGTAATTTGGGCTATGGATTGCCTTGTATTAAGGGGTGGACGAATTCTATGGGGAAGCCCATAAGGAAATCGTCCAAGGCCTTAATTAAAGGAGTGTATGGGTTGCTTAGGGCTTAAGCATCCAAATTAGGGTTTCCTTGTTAGATAACCCTAATATCCTTACTATATATACATCCCTTATGACCCAAAAACGTGGTGAAGCATAATTCTAGGGTTAGAACACGTTTTGGGCAGCCTCCATCCTCTATCCTCTTCATCTTCTTGCTTATGGTGTTTGTGAAGCATTAGAGGAGTGACATTTGTGACTCTAAGCTTTCTAAAGTCAATAAAAGAAGATTTGGGATTGTTATTGCTACATAACAATCAAGGTAACATCTTAAACCTATTCTCATGTTAATATGATTACTTAAATGCTAGAATTAGGGTTTATAGTCTTGGATAACTTGCATGTACAATAGAGAAACCTAGATCCAAGCATTAAGGTTTGTATGAGCACATAGGATGTTCTTATGACCAAAAACCCATCAAGGACAATCTAAGGTGTACCAAAGATTGGTTGCTCAAGGACAGTTGGAAGCATAGTGATAATTCTGGAAGGACCATATTGACATAATCTGTAAGGAGGCAACTCTTGTTTAGAAGTGATAGTCAAAATGGAATATGGAAATGTTTCAAAGTTAGAAATTATTCAATCTATGTAAGATTAGGAAACTTAATGCAAGAAGGATGTTTCCAAGGAGTTGATCTCCTTTGGAATGCTCTGTAATGTTTGTTGTCAAGTCTTTCTGACTTTTTGCATAATCATTACAAGAGGATCAATGCATATAAGTTTAGAATCTAAAAGATTTAAGTAAATGGCATGAATTTGGAATTCTTGCATTTGCAGTAAGGATTTGGGACTATGAAAAAAGGATCATTGGAGTTATGTTCAATTGATCTATTTCACAAAGTAAAGATCATAGACAAACATAGTATGCATACTTGGTGTGTGGCATGACTAGTGTTTAGAAAACATAGTGTATATGCTTGGAGCATGGGACAACTATTGTTTTAAATTCAAGAATAAAGTTGATAGCTGAAACAGTATACAATGAATAATGTGTAATCATATGGTGATAAATAAAAGGTGTTTTATTCATGTTCATAGGTTTTGATACCATATTGGATTCAATTATTCTTGTGTTTCATTTTGCATGTTTTGACTTCTAGAATAAACTAGGTTATTCTTCCGGAATGACTAAGTTATTCAAACCATCCACAGTCGGTCATATGTTGGAAGTAGATATGAATTAAGACTGTCATGGGTTGGCTTGTAGAGGTCTAAGGTGTTGGACAAAGGGCTACAACACTCATGAGTGCTCATAAGTTCTGAGTATTGGATTCAACCCGCGCTCATTGGAATCACTTCATGGATTTTATCACGAGTGATCATGAGACGATAATATCTTATATTCTTCAAACCTAGATATATGAGTTGTTACTATGAGTTGGTTGTACATTGATTGCACGAAAATATACTCGGTAACTCGGTGTTATAAAACGTGCCTTTGTGTATGATTCAACAAGTAGTAGAACAAGCCATATGAGTCGAAGTTTATCCATTCCTTTTACCTTCGGGATAAAAGCTATATCTGTGGGCCCCTCGATGATTTGATGATGACAAATGGAAGTGCTTGGCCGGGCCAGGACTGATTTGATTTGTTCAATTAGTCAGTCGTCATAAATCGGAAATCGGGAAACAACAAATGGACAGAGAGAATGATTATAATCCATGTCTCAGTCCATACGATATCTAGAATGGAGGAATATATGATCCCTTATCTAATGGACAAGTCATTGACAAAGGTCAGAGTTCATCTACAAGGTCAGCGTTCGACAAAAGCTTTTGAGAGCTACGATTGCCAGTCGGTTCTTGAAGTCAAACACAATAATAGTTTTAGACTTATCCAAGTGGGAGACTGTTGGATTAATGTCTAAGTCCATAACTATAATTGGTAAGACTTGACCCGACCCGACATGGTCCATTTGGGTTTCATGGCATCATGTACTTGGATAGACTAAAATGACAGAAATAAGACACTTATGGTTATTAATATATTATAAGTTCTAGTATATTAATAATAAGAATAATAAGATTATTTAATTAGTATTGATCAAGAATTAATCTAGGATTAATTAAGTGATCAAAAGAAGACTAATTAAATATATGGGTTGATTGTGCGAATCATCCATAACTTATATAGTGGGCCAAAGCTCCATGGATAATCAAGTTGGGTTAAACCCATATGATGCTCCATGGATGCTCCATGGAGGTTACATAACCCATGGGTCATGGAAATGAAGCTCATGACAATTAGGGTTTACATGGTGTAACCCTAATTGTAACACACTATATAAGCATCATATTATTCACCAAAATCGGCACTAGTGTGTGAAAAAGAAGGGCTAGCCGATTTCATGAAGTGTAGATTTCTCTCAAGTTATTCCAAGTGTATTTGGTGTTGTGTGAACCATTTGAGGTGTCACACTTTGGAAACTAGGCACTCAAGCTTCATGAAGACTTTCTACATCAAAGAGGTATGTATTCTATCTTGCCATATTCATTGTTTTGTATGCTAGATTAGGATAATACCTTGGATATTCATAATTGCATGTATAATAGAGAAAACATAGATCCAAGGTATTTAGGGTTGCATGTACACTTAGGAGTGTTAGAATGCTCACAACCCAACATAAGCTAGACGAATCTGGCTCAGTCATCAGAAACAAGGCAAGACTTGTTGGCAAGGGCTACAGTCAACTAGAAGGCATTGAATACGATGAAACGTATGCTCTGGTAGCACGCATGGAAGCCATCCAGATCTTTCTAGCATACGTAGCCCACAAAAATGTCAAGGTACACCAAATGGACGTTAAGAGTGCTTTTCTCAATGGTGAACTAAAAGAAGAGGTTTATCTTCAGCAACCTCCAGGATTTGAAAATATTGAATTTCCAGACCACTGCTACAAGCTTGAAAAAGAAGTCTATGGCCTGAAACAAGCCCCGAGAGCTTGGTATGAGACACTCTTTGAATTTCTTGTCTCATCCAGGTACAAAAGAGGAGTGATTGATCCCACATTATTCAGAAAAGCAAATGGTGACCACCTTATGATGGTACATATATATGTGGATGATATCATTTTCGGGTCTACTGATTAAGGCATGGTAGATGAATTTGCTAAGCTCATGACCAACAAATTCAAAATGAGCGTGAATAGAGAGATTAATTTCTTTCTAGGTCTTCAAGTCAAACAAATTCAGCAAGGAATCTTCATTTATCAAGAAAAATACACCACCGAACTTCTGAAGAAATATTCAATAGACAACTGCTCTTCTGCTAAGGTCCCTATGGCCTTCGGTTATAAGATCTCTGCTGATCCCTCCGGAGATTCTGTGGATCACAAGACTTATAGAGGTATCATTGGTTCACTGATGTACCTCACTGCAAGCAGACCTGACATTGTCTTCGCAACTGGTGTATGTGCAAGATACCAGGCTGATCCAAAAGTGTCTCACATGACCGCAGCCAAACAAATTCTTCGGTATCTTAAAGGAAGCAAATCAATGGGTTTATGGTATCCCGCAGGCAATGATTTCAGTCTTCAAGCCTTCACCGATGCGGATCATGCAGGTTTCAAGCTCGATAGAAAAAGTACATCAGGTGGATGCCAATTCCTAGGAGGAAGACTTGTAAGCTGGTCTTCAAGAAAACAAACGTGTGTATCCCTATCTACTACGGAAGCAGAATATGTGGCCGCAGCCAGCTGCTGTTCCCAAGTTCTTTGGATGGAGACACAATTGCTAGACTACGGGTACAAAATGCTGTGGATACCAATTTACTGTGACTCTGAAAGTGCTATATCGATCTCTCATAATCCTATTCAGCACTCCAAGACAAAACATATTGAGTTACGGTATCATTTCATCAAAGATCATATTCTGAAAGGTAATATTGAACTCATCTTTGTTCCTACTCATGAAGAGATTGTTGATGTTTTTACAAAAGCTCTTGACTCTACAAAACTCAATTCATTCTTACAAATGTTGGGAATGATGAATCCGGACCCGCAATTCTTTATGAAGTGTTAGCTACCGCAGACCATCATTGGTTTCCATTGCGGTTCTAACTGAGAATTACATATGATATATGGTTTTGGTACCGCAATCTAGGAACCGCAACCATATGTCATACGTACCTCTCATGGGTTTTAATGATCTTTTATTTCTAACCTTTGTACAAGTGTTTTCTCACAGATTCTCTCTGAAATCTTTCTTTGCTCATCCGCGATGAAGTTTCTCAACCGCAATAATGACTTCATCCGCAATCGTCTTAAATAAATTCTAATAAATTCATTAACTCTCGAATCTTTGTGTGCTATTTAATGATCCTTCATTAAATAAAATACAAACATTCCTTTTAGAAACTGTCACATTCCTTTTCTGAATAAACCCCGTATCAGACCTATTTTCGGGATGATGACAAAAAGAACGATTCCCAAATAAATCCATCCTCAACTTGTCCTTTCCTCTCCCAACCACATCCCATCAGTTACAACTTTCTCTCTCATCACCCCACGTTTGCCTGACGTATTCCCATGCGTCTAATCCACCATTAAATGCAAACCCCTTTTAAGATCTCTCAAAATCTCTCCAAAACCCGTTTCATCTTCGTGTGGCTGAGATTCAATCCCAAAATCATTGATTCCCCCCAAAACCCCATTCAACTTCTTACCCCCTTCAATCTTTTACCTAGGGTTAAAATCCTTTTACCTCCTTTATAAACCCATCTTCTTCTCTAAAATCGTTTACGCTCTCTGTTTAATCGATTATACTCTCAACTCTCCCAAACTCCCATAAGCTCTCAAGAACTCCAATTTCTCATCTCTTAATGGCGAAATCAGGTGTATCAAAGAAGCAATCCAAGGCTTCAGGCTCCATGAATCCAACTGGTTCCACATCTCCAACGATAGCTTCAAGCAACTTCCGAGTATTGTTTGAAGATCATCAGTCGTACAACGCCTCAACCAAACTGATGATTAAGTATCTCAAGAACCATATCTTGTTTGGCCCATTTGACGCATTCACTGATGTTGTTCCCGTTTCCACACTCTTCAAGTGTGCTCTTTCTACATACAGACCACTAGAAAACCCACAAGAAGTGCATCTTAACCTCATCAATGATTCTTTGGTCATCTTGACCAAAGAGAAGTTCTTGAATGCCATAAACCTTCTGATTTATCCCTCTATCAAGATCTTCACACCATCCTTATCTGACATCACCACCGCACTCTACCAAACGGATTATCAGAAGCCGATCTAAGGGATTGGTGAGTTTAAGAAGAACCAATTGCCTGCGGTTTGGCAGTTTGTATGCCACTTTGTCATTCGCTGTCTGTATGGCAGGACCGGAGGCATCGACAACATGGGTTTAAACCTCCTTGAACTGTTATGGAGCATCTACACGGGCCACGATGTCAATTATGGCCAGATTCTTTGGGATGATTTCCTCCAATACATCCCCAAAGAGCACCCCAGGGAGAACCCAACCGAGCTCACCTTTGCTTGATTCTGGTCATTGTGCATTTTTGATCTACATGCGGATGCTGGTATCAACATGGACAGTAACATCAACTTCTTTGTCACTAAGGATCTCAAAAGGTACAATCCCTCTTCTGATCAAACTTTATTTGGACCAATCCGCAGGCTCCCCATTTACATTCTTACTGTCACACCCCAAAACCGAGAACGGCGGAAACGTTCTGGGGCGGAGGACGTCATGTAATGTATCACAACACAGTAGTAGTAAACAAGCAAACAACATCATCCATTGCATTAAATATATAATTTTAATACAAGCCTGTTCTGTACAGTTTTAGACACCAAAATATAATGTAAATGAAAATAATAAGATGAGTCTTGGATGCGCTCCATCTTCTCAAAAGCTGGTCTCGGTACCTGTCTACTGATGACCTGAGGATACAAGTTATTGTGAAAGCGAGTATCAGCATTATGCTGGTGAGTTCATAAGTATTTTAGTGTCGGTGTTTGTTATCAAAACGTTTGAACATGTCTCAAGTGTAAGTTTGTAAAATGTATGTAGATGTTTGTAAGTGTTTGTAAAAGTTTGACTCTCTTAGAAAAAAAACCTATATTTTCTACTAAAATAGCCTTCTACCAAGGCTTAACTGTTTTTTATGTTCGTTTGTTGTAAAAGTGTGTAATTTCCCAAGTGTAACTATCATTAACAAAATATAGTTTGTACATTAATGTTTAAGTGAAATAATCACTAAATGTATGTAATGGGTAAATTAATGTAGTACTGTAGTGTTGTATTATAGGAACTACTGCTGTACTAACTACCTTAAACCGGATTTATATTAAGGTATTATGTGATTTAATTGCACCATACTATCGACTGGTAACAACGACATAATGAAGGGTCGTAACATGGAATGATGTTTGGCACCTGCAAACCTGCAGGTCCGGCTGTAGCTAGCAGCAAGGTGTAGGATAGTCAATCCAGTATAGATCTATACGCAAACTCACGCTCTCCCTCCAAGAGAATTCTGGTAGCAACTCGGGCCATGACATTTAAGGCATGCTCCGATACAGTGATTCACAATTGTAAACGTAATCATGTATATGTAATGTAATGTTACTTGTTCTGGTATCGTTGTATATGTTCTCTCCTTAGTATAGTTGTATATGTTCTTCTCTAGTATAGTTGTATATGTTCTCATAGTAATGTAATGTATATGTTCTCATAGTAATATAATGTATATGTTCTCATAGTAATGTAATGTATATGACTCTTAGTAATGTAATGTATATGACTCATGAATGAATTGACTCATTGATCTAGTAATAGTATAAATGAAATCCTGTGTTACCCCGATGGTAACTTACTGATGATGTAACTGAAACGCATGAATAATGGAAGTACTTTTATGTCTATATATGCACATATGATATATAATTAATATTGAAACGACCCTCGGACGGCTACCCGACATCCCACCAGACCACATCCAAATCGAGGAAAAGGAAATAGGGCGAATGGCCTTCCTAAGCCTTTTAAACATTTCTTATATATCTATGCATATATGGACATGCAATTTATAAGAAGTATAATAAAGTTTAAATAAAAGTATTTGATAAGTAAAAGAGTTTGTAAAACCTTTTGAAGTAAAACAGTTTGATATACATTTTGAAACAACGATGAAATCATTGGTTTGGTAGTTATTAATCACATGTGATTGAGGTAATAACTATAAGTATTCAACTTGTATCCCCCCCCATAAAAGTATTTAAAACATTTAAAAGTATTTCAAAGGTTAATTAAAGGGGTATGAACTCACCTGCAGTGAGTGGTTCTGATGACAATGTTGGATTAGACGCTATGTGCCAAGTGGTGACTTGAGTACATGCGCGAATCCTATTTAGCATATATTGGCACATATATGAATTTAATTAGTGTTATGAACAACTAATTGATGATTTTGGGACCACCTAAGGGACTAGTAAACACTTATAATGAAGTGTTATAATCATATATGATTGTATGAGGGTTTATAAGGCTACACAAGAGGGTGTATGGCCAAAATACACACTATATGTGTGTGTGCGGCCAGGTGTGCGGCCTAGTGTGCTGCCAGCACATGTGTGCGGCCCTGTGTGCGGCCATGTGTGCTGCCAGGTGGTGTGTGCTGCCATGTGTGCGGCCAGATGAAGATCTTGGTGTTCTTGGTGTTCTTTGTACCTTTTATGAAGATCTTCAAGGAGAATGGATGATACTTGAGAGGATTTTCGTGTTCTATGCTTGAAGAAGTGAAGGAAGTGTTCAAGAATGATCTAAGGGTGGCATATATAGGTAGAGTGTGCGGTTGGGAAGGTGTGAGGCCGCAAACAAGAGTGTGTGGCCGCACACTCAAGTGTATGGCCGCACATTCCATGTGTTGGAGTGTTTGGCCCGGTTTTGATTCCTACACTTCGAGTTAACCCTTCTTAACACTCCTACCTTGATTATATCACATTTAGAATGCTTCATTAGACTCTAAAGGGTATTACCATATAGTAAAATAAGTCTAATATTGGAAAGAATTGAAGAGTGCACGCGAGAAGTTTTTCGGGTTGTCACACTTACCTTGCTTGGTCTTGAGACTGCTGATGTCTTAGATCATATAGAGGCCACGGAGGGTATTATCCCATACCCTTCTACCCCACCTCTTCCTTCTACAACCATTCTTCCTGAGGGTACCGCAGCCCCCTCTGCCACTACACTGTCTAACCTTTCTCAACGGAGAAAAACGGTGGCATCTAAAAAGAAAACTAGCACACCTAAGAAGAGCGCCCCAAAACAAACCGCACCCTCAAAGAAAAGAAAAACCAAACCCACCACTGTATCGAGCAGTGACTCTGAGGAAGATAGAAAACCAATATCTATCCTCAAGAAAAGAAAGACAACCGAAAGCACTGGCCAAATGCGTGACCGAACTGATACTGTAGCCTCTCAACAGGCTCCGGTAGTCCTTGGTATGGCCGCACATCCATTCAATACCACACTCCAATACCACTCAACCTTATCATGTGAGATTGTTTCATCTTCTTCTTCATCCGAACGTGGAGACAGCCCCTAGTTATATCTCAAGTAGATAAATCTGGACATCGCCCTAAGGACTCCAGGACTTCCCAGCTGCATACCTTTACTTCTGAGGAGTTAGACTCCATCCTTTTGCATGTATCCCAAACACTTCAAACACCACTCCATCCGCAGGGCATCTCTTTCGCCCATGCCAGAACTGGGCCGAGGCCAGACTTGGCCACGGGTCAAGGAGACCAAGGAAGCCCAAGAAATCCTACTCTGCTTCCATTTATTTCAGGTGGTTTAGGTATGGTGAGCACTAATGTGCAAGGATCCGTGAACCCAAGGGACACCTTGGTGTGAACACAACGAATTGACGGCGAAGATTCAAGTGACTCTTGGAGTCGGTATCAACCAACTACTAATGCCAAAATCAAGAAATATGCTGCTTTTAAAAGAGCATTCCAAGCCCGCAAGGAGCAACAGGTTAAACAACAACAACATAAGGAACAAGAAATACTGTATGTGGCCAAGTATTGGGCAAATGCCATCAGCAATGCCCATAATGCTGCCACAATCCAAAAAGTTCAAACCTGGATGGATCAAATGGCAGACACTCTGTTGAAAGCTCAAGCTTCAGCCGCAGCCGTAGCTACCTCAAAGGTTCCTCCTACTTCAACTCCTGTTCCATCTCCCGTAGTCAACCCATCTCAAGACGAAGAGCTAGCAATTGAACTCAGTTCAGCCCCTACGTTCGGTTTTGATGATGAAGAGATCCAAGAGGTCAACAAACCAAATCCTTCAGATGACGACGTTATGATGTTTGAAGAAGAAGAAGAGTCCAGAGGTTCTCAACATTCCACTTCTAAGCCCAAGGAAAAGAAAAAGAAGAAGAAGAAGGATGTTGTCACTAGGAAGGAATTCCTCAATCTCCAAGCCAAAGTTGATCAGATTTTGGCTGCGGTTAAACCCTCTCAACCTCCATCTGAAGATATTCCAGGACCGCAGTCCTTAGTTGATCGAGTTGAAAGACTTGAGAAGAGAGAGCGTATGGCTGCTGAGTGCATCTCCCTCAAAGTCGAAATGGGGATCCGATCTCTGGATAACAACCGCAGGGCTGATCATCAAAAATTTATGGCTGCAGCGGAACGCCTCATTACTGAGGTGACCGCAATCAAACAAGATCTACAAACAGCCATTACGGACCAAGCTTCTCTATCTCAAAAGGTGATAGATGAGACTCATACTGCCTATGAGTCCACTATCTCTGTTCTTCATGCCACAATCAACAGAATGCAGATATCCCTATCTTCTAACTTCCATGGCCCTGAGATCCTCCAGCTTACCAAGGATATACACAAGCTGCTCTTCAACTCCTCCATTCCAAACAACTCATAGTTGGCCGAAACAATGAAAGCTCACTTTGTAGAAGTCTGTGCCAAAGTGGATGCCCTTAAACAATGGCTTGAGGAAGCACCTCCGTTGCATCCCTCAAGAGGGGGAAGTGATGATGAAGTCCAGCACTCAGATACCTCCATTCATCAAAGTCCTCCCATCACCACAAAGAAAATTCCCACACCGCAGCCCTCACCTCCACCATCCCAAAATATTCCATCTCTTCACTCTTCACCTAAAATCAACATCCTCAATAGGCCTGAAACTCATCCTCGTCTCAAAAATCTTGAGGAAAATATGTCTTCAGCAAGTTCCACAGATTCTCCTGCCACAGCCCAAAGGAAACACGATTGGAAAGCGGCCAAGCTTGCTGAACTCATTTGGAGAGAATGCGGATTTGATACAATGATAGATGAGTCGCTGATTAACTCATGGGTCAATCCGCTCTGCAGGCTACTAGATGAAGACTACACTCCACATCTCACGTATGCTGAACCCCCCTCCGATGGTTATTGGGATATTCCAATCTCTCCTAATGCCAAGTATTTTGCAGTTTTTGAATCCTTTGACTGCAGTCTCCCTGATCACAAACGACTGCCTATGGAATTTGAAAGACTCAATCTCTTTTATGCGAAGCATGGCTCCTCTGTGGAAAACATATGGTCTAACGATAGACCATCCGCAGTTAAAAATTACAAGATGCGGAAATTCATGAAGGCTGACTTTGTTCAGTACACTCTTACCAGAAGAGAGCATGACTACATACGAACTCAGGCATATTTTCCAAGCATGAATCCGGAAGAAATATTCCTCATTGCCAGAGTATTCCAAAACAAGGCAGAGAAGCAGCCGAAGATGCAAATGGCGCTTGACAAAGCCAAATCCTTTCTAAGGGACACAGTTTGTGACTTCGCCAAGATCGATGCGGATATCTACCCCACCATCATCAGGAAGTTTGATCTCCCCCCACTAGAACCTGTGCCAATTCCCACCGAAGGCTTTGAAGAAAGATCATTAGGCGCAACAAACTTTCCTGAACTTGGGATCATTTTCAAACGGAAGACGGACAACGTCAAATACTTCATTCTGATGAATACTATGCACCGCCTGCCCAGGAAACAACTTGACATCTACAAGACCGCAGTAGAAAGATCAAAGCACACTACTGCTGAAGTCAAGTTTGAAATTTCTAGAAGAATCACTTGGCTTGAAAATGTCAAAAAATTCTGGTGGATTTTGATCAAGTTCCTCAAACTTGACACCTGAACCGAAGTTAAAGAGGTCACTTAGGGGGAAATTGTTGAAACATAAAAGTGACCCTCTTGAACTAAGGTACCGCAATCATCTATCAACCGCAACCGTTAACCATCAGCAATCTTCTCAGCATCCGGAGTCAACACATCTTCAGCATCCGCAGTCTTTGTTATTTCCTTTAGTTATCTTTATGTAATATACTCTATTATTCAGCATGCCTTGCACTGCTGCTTATAGAGTAGTTGTTTCAGAGACTCTATAAATAGAGACTCTTTCTAATGTATTCAAAACAATACTACAACTCTTACTTCTTAATACACAAGATTTCTTCCTCAACTATTTCTCTCAATGACTTGTGAATTATTCTGAATATATTTATCCAAGTTATCTTCCTCACTTCTCTATCTTTCTACTCTTCACACTCTAAACTGCTACTGAAACATAACCTCTCTTCGAGAGCAAGTCTTCTAGACTTAATCACTAAACTTGATCTTCCTTACTAACTCGGAGTGAATGCATTCCTTGTTATGAATCAGTTTAAGTGTATTCTTGATATAACAATTGTTATCATTTATATTTCTTTACTTTCCGCAACTAACTATCTAACTATCTAACTATATTATTGTTGAGCTTTTAGATCCTTTGAGATTAACTATTCCGCAATATACTTGTTCTAATGTTTGTTCAAGTGTGTCTCCAAGTTTTTCTCTCAACATCAACTATCTTGATTATCTCCCAAAAAGATGTCTTGTTTAGACATTTATGATCTTCCCAAATCTCTTGAAACAAGCTTTCCTAAATGAAGATGATGTCCCATGGAAATCATACTTCTTTCACCTCCTCTAATTATTCTCCCAAACACACAAGTTGTTGAAAAGTTTAAGGTCACTCAAGCCCTATTGGCAAGTAAAGGTCTATGTGTGGTCATATCTTGGAGATGTAGTCACATATTGACAAGCCGAGAGAGTTGGGTGTCAAAGTCTTGAGAAAGTTGGCGGCTCAATCACTTTCTAAGTCACATAGTGAGTTCCTTTGGGACACCTATGAAATAAACTATGACAAGACCCTTAATGATCTTATCTATTTGCTAAGATCAACTTCCTAAAACTTTATGGACATTGACAATGATGACATTGGATATCTAGTACAGCTCTCTCTTCCTAATGGAAAGGGATCGACCATAGTCAACTCAGTTGACCAAATGGTAAAGAGAGAGGCTAAGTCTGAGATAGTCCCATTATCAAGGGTCCATTGACAAAGGAACGGGCATTAGTTGCAAAGCTGCCAATTTTACCTAAGGATGTTAAAGTCAATAAGTTTGACCCTACTTCAGGTAAAATCCAGAATCTAACTCTGCTAAGTTTCTATACTGAGATTCTTGATACATGATGTGACTGGGTTACATGTTTATATTTGTAAGAATCAAAGAAAAGTGAAGAAACTTAAAGAAAGAATATGCTGAATCTGATCGCGTAGATGGATTTCTATCATATAGTTTGAAGATCGGATTCTTGAGCTACTTCTTAGGAGTTGTGATATATTCCTTAGGAATAGATAACAACAAAGTTTTCATGCTCTTTTCTATTGTAAGGATAGTTTTTCCACAAAGTTTTCAAATAAAAGGAAAAATGATGATTTTATTTATTTTAAAATATCCTTACAATGGCATTTGGGGAAAAATGTTGCTTATATGATTCCATTAATAGCAAGAGTGGAAATATCAAATTGATTCTTTCATTTGTGGTAATGTCTAAATTTACCAAATAAGGAAAGATCCGTATCACCCAAGTTTCAATTGGACTGAAACTTGGAATCATGCAAGTTGTATAGCCTGATGAATGAGAATTTTTCATCCTTTGAAAATTAAGACTAGTTCCTTGTTCACATGTATATGTGAGTCGAGTGAAGGACTAAGGGATCTGTGCACTGATCAACTCCACCACAAAAGATCGATAAGATTATTCATCATAATTAACTAAAGCTCAGTAAATATGGTTATACTTACAAGCTTAAGTGTAATTCTGAGACATTGGAAAAGGTTCCAGTGTATGGCAGGGCAAATAAGAAGAATCAAATTAGGCAAAAGGATAAAAGTTTCTCAAATCTGGAAAGATGGGAGAGTACTTTAGTATCATGTCATATGATCATCTTAATGATTTAGAGACCTTATCACAATTCATTCTCTAAGTGCATTCTGATAGCTAAGAAGAGGAGCTATGAATTGTTGAAGTGGTTAAATCAAGAAGATGAGTCATATTTCATTCCATAACAATTCTTAGAGTCATACTCTAAGATTGTAACTTGAGTGACATGTCTTAAAGAAGGTTTAAAAACACTTGTCAAATGTAAGAGTAAAAGTTTTCTACTCTTGTACATTTGAAATTGGTAAGTTGTGATGTTTTGGATAAAACAAAGACCAACTAAGGCTAATTGTGTGAAGTGTTTGTCTTGATTAGAATCCACACTATCTCTTGAATATCTGACAAGAAAGTCTTATATGTCAAGAGGACAGTGGGAGTCTTAAAAATCCTGAAAAGAAGCTCAAGATCTAATCAAGAATAAAAACCTGTAGTTTAACACTAACACACGACCTAAGATTTATAACCTATCGTGTTGACATTTCTGTGCCCATTCCAGTTAAGTTGGCTATACATTTGAGTTCTACATGTTCTCAATCGTTTGCATAGCTACTTGGAAGCAATGGCAGACCCTTGAGCTGCTAGGTGGCAAGAAATCAAGATTGAGTTCAGTACATATGAGTTTGGATTTGTCATTATCCTTGTCTTATAACTATGGTTTTGACAATTCAAATGGATAAGAACACTTACACCATTAAATCTAAGTGTCATAAGGTTTCTCTCCGACTCATGAAAATGACGGTGAGGAAACATTTTCACTAAGTAGATTTTAGCTAGATAGCAATTGTGATATTTGCATTCTCATAGTCGTTAGTGGAGCGTGTGTGGTTTACCGGCACACTAACATGGACTTGTGAGAAGTGGAAAAGGTCTAAACAATCAAGACTATGATTACGGCATCCCTTTTTCATAGTTCTTAAAATTGTTTAGACACACCTGTGAGCTATCTAGGATAAGGTGTATGATTTTGATAAAGTTTTATCAAAGCAATCTAGTATCAGAAATCTGAACTTTGGTAAGAAAGTCAATAAAGTATTGATTTCTAGAAGTCCAGCTGATTTCTGAGTACATGTCAAAGCTAGTGGGAGTATAAGTGTTATTCTAATAATCATCTTGTTAGTGGGAGCATGATAATTATGATAAAGGCTGCAAGTTAGCCATGTTAATTATAGAAAACAAAAGTTTCAATTCGTGAGGCTGCAGTGGTTGAAAAAGTTGTTTTGCTATAATTAAGGGAGAGGAAATTATACTTCGTTTCAATTCTAAAAGCTTAGATTGAGATTTTAATCAAATTTAGTCAAGAATATATATGAATTTCATAAGGAAATTCTATATATGGGTTCATTATTTGCGTTCTAAAATTCGATTATGATTACGGCATCCCTTTTCATAATCTGAATTATGAGAACTTGGCAACTTGAAATGGAAATAATATAGCAAAAGACTAGTTTAGTCTTTATGTGAGACATCATGAATCGTGTCCCATATGCTTCGGATATAGGATCAATTACATGTGTTGTATTCATCCTGTCTAAAATTTTCCAGATGCATGGGGCATTAAGCAGGGAAAAAGTCTAGAACTGGATATGACTAAAACAATTAAGCAACTGTCAAGGACAATCTAAGGTTTACCAAAGATTGGTTGCTCAGGGACAGTTAGAATTATAGTGTTAATTGTTGGAAGGACCATACTGACATATTCTGAAAAGAGGCAACTCTTGTTTAGAAGTGATAGTCAAAAAAGGAATGTGGAAATGGTGCCATTGGTGGAAGTTGTTCAATAAGTCTGTATAAGATTAGGAAACTTAATACAAGAAGGATGTTTACAAGGAGTTGATCTTCTTTGGAATGCTCTGTAATGTTTGTTGTCAAATCTTTGTGACTTTGTGCATAATCATTACAAGAGAATCATTGCATATAAGTTGAGAATCTAACAGATTTAGATAAAATGGCATGAATTTGGAATTCCTGCATTTGCTATAAGAATTCGGGAGTGTGAAATTAGAATCATTGAAACTTTGGTCAATTGGTTTATATCACAAAGTAAGGGTCATAGACAAACATAGTATGCATACTTGGTGTGTGGCATGACTAGTGTTTAGAAAACATAGTGTACATGCTTGGAGCATGGGACAACTATTGTTTTGAATTCAAGAATAAAGTTGATAGCTGAAACAGTATACAATGAATAATGTGCAATCATATGGTGATAAATAAAAGGTGTTTTATTTATATTCATAAGTTCTGAGACCATATTAGATTCATTTATTCTTGTGTTTCACTTTGCATGTTTTGACTTCCATAATAACTAGGTTATTCTTCCGGAACGACTAAGTTATTCAAACCATCCACAGTCGGTCATATGTTGGAAGTAAGTATGAATCAAGACTGTCATGGGTTGGCTTGTAGAGGTCCAAGTTGGTGGACAAAATTGTGCTACAACACTCATGAGTGCTCATAAGTTCTGAGTATTGGATTCAACCCGCGCTCATTTGAATCACTTCATGGATTTTATCACGAGTGATCATGAGACGATAATATCTTATATTCTTCAAACCTAGAGATATGAGTTGGTACTATGAGTTAATAGTACATTGATTGCACGAAAACGCATTGGTAACTCGATGTTATAAAACGTGCCTTTGTGTATGATTCAACAAGCAGTAGAACAAGCCATATGAGTCGAAGTTTATCCATTCCTTTTACCTTCGGGATAAAAGTGATATTTTTGGGCCCCTCGATGATTTAATAATGACACATGTGAGTGCTTGGCCAAGCCAGGACTGATTTGATATGTTCAATTAGTCAGTCATCATGAAGCGGAAATCGGGAAACAACAAATGGACAGAGAGAATGATTGATAATCCATGTCTTAGTCCATACGATATCTATAATGGAGCAATATATGATCACTTATCTAATGGACAAGTCATTGACAAAGGTCAGAGTTCATCGGCAAGGTCAAAGTTCGACGGAAGCTTTTGAGAGCTACGATTGCCAGTCGGTTCTTGAAGTCATACTTGCAATAATATTTTTAGACTTATCCAAGTGGGAGACTGTTGGATTAATGTCTAAGTCCATAACTATAATTGGTAAGACTTGACCCGACCCGACATGGTCCATTTGGGTTGCATGGCATCATGCACTTGGATAGACTCTAATGAGAGAAATAACACTTAAGGTTGATTAATATATTATAAGTTCTAATATATTAATAGGATTATTTAATTAGTATTGATCAAGAATTAATCTAGAATTAATTAAGTGATCAAAAGAAGACTAATTAAATATATGTGTTGATTGTGTAAATCATCCATACTTGTATAGTGGGTAATGCTCCATGGATAATCAAGTTGGGCTAAAACCCATAGCATGGTCCATGGATGCTCCATGGTGTATTTGAACCCATGGATCCAAGGAAATGGAAGGCCATGACAATTAGGCTTTATCATAATTGTAACAACTATATAAGATCATATTCTTTGGGAAAAAATCGGCCACTATGAATAATAAGAAAGGGCTAGCCGATTTTAGGAGTGTTCAAGTTTCTCTCAAGTTATTCCAAGTGTATTTGTTGTTGTGTGAACCATTTAAGGTTTCACACTTGAGGCACTAGGCACTCAAGCTTCATGAAGACATTCTACATCAAAGAGGTTTGTATTCTATCTTGTTATATTCATTATTTTGTATGCTAGATGAGGATAATACCTTGGATGTTCATAATTGCATGTATAATAGAGAATACATAGATCCAAGGTATTTAGGGTTGCATGTACACTTAGGAGTGTTAGAATGCTCAAAACCCAACATATGTGACAACCCGAAAATCATTGCCTTGTAAGTCCAACCATTCAATTTAACCGTGTGTCAGACTCGTTTCTGCTACACTTTATCCTTGTTTAAAGTATGTTTAAATGTTCAAAGCTCAGTACATTCAAGCATTGGGTTTAGGGATGTATCAGCTAAAGTTCTTCGCGTTGAAATCGAGTCGAATTCTCCATTAGAGGGAGTGTACGGCCATACACAGGAGTCGAAGTCTCCATTAGAGGGAGTGTACGGCCATACACAGGAGTGTGCGGCTGTACACAAGTGTGTGCGGCCGTACACCCATGTTGGCTATACACCCCCTCCATAAGTGTGATATCCCTTCATTCCTAATTCATTTCTTCAGTTTCCAAGTTAAGAACTCGAGTTTTCTCTTAACTATCATCAAGCTTTCACCCCGATTTTCAAGAATGTAATACTTTCTTCCGTTTTGATTTGATGTTATCCTTCTTCACCTAGTAACACCCTTTGATTTCATCCATTGCAAATCATCTTTTCGGTAGATCTTCAAGTCTTCATCCATTTCACCAAGAACACCAAGAACACACACTTGTTCTTGGTGATTGTGAACCCTCTTGAGCCTCCAAATCATAAGTACTCCTTCCTTATGCTTAGTAATATTTAGGAACACTTGGTTAACACCTTAAAAACGATGAAAACTCAAGACCTAAAGGAGCGTATGACCGTACACCCATCTGTGGCCGTACACCCCTCAAAACACCCCTAAAGTGACTCCAAAGTGCAATCCTAGCTTCAACACTTGATGAGCAATTGTCCTACAAGCTTACCTATCATTAGAAGACCATTTTGTGCACTTGTTACCATGAGTGTATGGGGGTACACTCCATGGCCATACACCCATGGCCACACACTCCATTTAGTGGCCATACACTACCTAGTCCCTAAAGGTGTTTCCTTGAATGTGGTTGCTTCTAAACACTATATTAATGCCAATATATGTCCTTTAGGACTCGTTTATGTTGGGACTTCATTCGTGGAACTTCTCATCCTTACGCGCATATTCGTTTGAATCACCCACATAAGGTGAGTTCATACCCCTATAATCAATCTTTTAAACTCTTTTAGATGCTTTTAAGGGGGGAATACAAGTTGAACACAATGATAATTGTGTAAATGTTTGTTATAAACATCTTTCAAACGATTACTTATGTCTTTTATAAGTGATCAAAACATTTCAAAAACTCTTTTTAAGCTATGTTACTTTATAGTTTATAAAACTCCATTTTAAAAGTACCATCATAACTTAGTAAATAAATGAGTCTTTTCGTAACAGTTCAAGTAAAGATACTAGTAAATGATAATAGGTATAGTTTAGGGGTTCAGTTCATAGTAGATACTAGAACATACTATAAAGAGAATCAAGGATGTAGATACAATACACCATAACATAGGGATCATATTATAAAGAGAAACAGGGAGGAAGATAGAATACATGATAACAGAAAGAACATACTAAGATACTATAACAGAAAGAACATACTAAATGCTCTAGCAGGAGAACAATACAGGATCTAACTATACCAATAATCACTAACTCATTGTTCTAAACAAAAGATGATAGTAAATCGGGTATATATGATCATATAACATTAATGTGAATTTACATGGCCTAGCAATTTGTTTGCGGAAGTCGCGTTTGCTCCCCATAGTCTCTTGCAGGGAGAGCGTATCGTATGGGTACTATCCATCACATTATGACCTTAATAAAACATACATGTTTTAAGGTAATCAGTACGTCAGGATGTCAATTCAAAAGACAACTGTGTACTTACATTTTCCCATTACTTTCACATTGTGACAGTTCCACTTGAAAGTTAATGCAAACTATTTTCGAGTTAAGATAGTTATAAACTAGGGAAAACTTACATTTTATATAACACCCATAAAATTTAAGCCAAATTTAAACTTTCCAAAACATTTAAAAACTAATAGTTACTACAAGTTTGTTTCCAAAATGGTCTTAATCAGAGTTTTTCCCAGAATACATATCAAAATGTGAGGATCAGTACGATCATGCCTTTGCCTTGCCTCGATCCCCTGATGCACCTGAAACAATAAACTGAAATTGTAAGCCCAAAAGCTTAGTGGGCTCCCCCAAAATACCCAGACATATACAAATTATCATAAACACAGTATACCATGGGTCCAGTCAACCATCGGGTTGGAATACCCCAGGCCCTCAACCAGCAGGCTGGAATGCCAACACACTATGAGTCCAATCATCCTCGGGATGGAATACCCCAGACCCTCAACCAATAGGTTGGAATGCCCCGGTCTATTGGCCTCCGCACGAAGCAGATAAACCTCAACCGCCAAACAGACATGTGCACAGATAACAGATAATCAAATAACAATCTACAGACAAACTGATCTAACAGATCATACCACATATCCCATCATATCATCCTATCTACCAGGATACCGATCTATCAATTCATACGTATCATATAACATTATCCCACCCTCTAGAATACCGATCTAACAGATCATACTAGCATAACATAACGAGATACATTCCTAAGGGTCGGCCTTGGTGCCTTAGACCCTTAAGTATAGTGAGGATAACTCACCTTGCAATGCCGACTCGCAGGAATAAGCTCCAACTCTCGGATCACTGACACGGACACCACCACCTATATTTATTACGAACCATACTCGTAAATCTCCAATCTTTCCAAAACTATCCTCAAAAGTCAACGGGTCAACTCATGGTCAAATTCAAAGTCATCAGTCAAGGTCAACAGTCCATGTTGACATTAACTCGTCAAGTACCCTCAGTTGCCTGTCGAGTTTCTTAATTATTTTCCCACTCGCCGAGTCACCAAAGTGACTCGTCGAGTTCCTAAGCCTCGCGATCGAAGCTCTGAGACCACTCGTCGAGGTTTTCCCGCGTGCAACTCGACAAGTTTATACACACCTAAAGATTGGGAAAACCCTAACCGACTCGTCAAGCCGCTCTACAGGCTTGCCGAGTCTAAGGTAACCTTCATCAGACTCGCTGAGTTGTCCATTCAACTAGTCGCGTCCATGACCATCTTCAAATGACTCGCCGAGTCGACCATGCGACTCGCCGAGTACCTTAAATTCTTTATCCGTACAGAAGATTTTTAAGTCATGCAAAGGCTCCAGACTGCATATCTAAGCTTCTAGGGCATGATTATCATGTAAAGTTGCAAACTTTACGTGCATGCAAGATGGTATGACCCAAAACAAGATAAAAGGAGTGGCTTAAGGCAATGGGATAGGTCATAGCTTGGGAAATATTGAACTTTATGATAAAGAGAGGCTAAAGGAGCCCAGATCTGAGGTTGCAACCTCGGATCTTGACCCCACACAGAGAGTCACCACAAAACCCTAAAAAGGGTTCTAAACCAAAGCATGAGGGGGTTCTACTCAAAGGAGAATCAAGGAAACAACTTGTTACCGTCAAAATGATGCCAAACCAAAGAAGAATCCGGATCTACAACAGCCACTAGCTCCAACTTCTTACACTCCAAGATCTTAACTCCAAGGGATCTTCTTTCAAGGTCAAATCACACAAAAGAGGGCAAACACGAATTAGGGTTTTCTGGATTCAAGATAGGCAGTAAGAGAGGCTAAGGAGAATATGTGATCCTTAAATAGGGTGCCCAAACCCCGAGACTTAGGATTTCATCTGCCAGCTCCTACTCGTCGAGTCCCTACTTGTACTCGTCGAGTAGATCACTAAACATGCGGACCAACCCGCTGCTACTTGACGAGTAGGGCTACCAACTCGTCGAGTAGACCTTGAAATCAAGAAATTTCTTATGTAATTCAATTACCTGCAGATCGGGGCGTTACAATACTCCCCCACTTGAACTATACTTCGTCCTCGAAGTCCGCCGAGTCAAACAATGTCGGGTAATGCTCCCGCATCTCGGCCTCTGGCTCCCATGTCCAATCGGACCTTCTCCGATGCTCCCACTGCACCTTCACCAATGGTATCTCCTTGTTCCGCATTAGTTTCTTCTTCCTTTCGATAGTGGCCACCGTCCTCTCCACATAATTTAAACGATCATCAACCTGGATATCATCTAATGACATTACTGCCTCTTGATCCATGATGCACTTTCGTAGCTACGAGATGTGGAAAGTGCTATGTACCCAGCTGAGCTCCTCTAGTAGCTCTAACATGTAAGCCACCTTGCCGACCCTAGAAATGATCATGAACGACCCAATGTAACGGGGACCCAATTTCCCCCTCTTCTTGAAGCGGATAACACCCTTCCAGGGTGAGACCTTCAGGAGTACCATATCACCCACTTGAAATTCTAACTCAGAACGGCATCTGTCAGCGTAACTCTTCTGTCGGCTTTGGGCGGTCTGCAATCACTTCATGATCTGCTGGATTCTCTCGGTAGTTTACAATACTACCTCCGTCCGCCCTATCACCCTGTGTCCAACCTCGCCGCAATCAATGACGCATGCCCTCAACATATCCTTGAGGGTCTGGTTGGTCCGCTCGCTCTGACCATCGGTCTGCGGGTGAAACAATGTGCTAAAATGTAACTGTGTGCCCAGTTCCTCGTGGAACTTCTGCCAGAAACAAGAGGTAAATCTGACATCTCGGTCCGAAATAATGGAGACTGGAACCTCATGGTGAGCGACGACCTCACGAACATACTAGTCGGCCGGCTTTTTGGCCGAAGAACTCTCCCGTATTGCCAAGAAATGGGCACTCTTGGTCAGTCGATCTACAATGAACCATATGGCATCAAACCCCTTAGTCGTCTTTGGTAGTTTGGTAATGAAATCCATCGTCATCTGCTCCCATTTCCACATGGGGATCTCAAGAGGCTGCAACAAACCATGCGGCCTCTGGTGCTCGGCCTTGACCATCCTACAGGTCAAGCACCTCTCGACATACCAAGCGATCTCTCGTTCATACATGGCCACCAATAACTCAAACTCAGGTCTCGATACATCTTGGTGGCTCCCCAGTGTATAGATAAATGAGACTTATGAGCATACTCCATAACTATCTAAGCCTCGCGATCGAAGCTCTGAGACCACTCGTCGAGGTTTTCCCGCGTGCAACTCGACAAGTTTATACACACCTAAAGATTGGGAAAACCCTAACCGACTCACGGAGCCGCTCTACAAGCTCGTCGAGTCTAAGTCAATCTTCATCAGACTCACCGAGTTTTCCATTCAACTCGTCGAGTCCATGACCATCTTCAAATGACTCGCTGATTCGACCATGTGACTCGTCGAGTACCTTAAATCCTTCATCCATACAGAAGCTTTTTAAGTCATGGGATATGTCATAGCTTGGCAAATATTAAACTTTATGATAAAGAGAGGCTAAAGGAGCCCAAATCTGAGGTTGCAACCTTAGATCTTGACCCAACACAGAGAATCACCACAAAACCCTACAAAGGGTTCTAAACCCAACCATGATGGTGTTCTACTCAAAGGAGAATCAAGGTAACAACTTGTTACCTTCAAAATGATGCCAACCTAAAGAAGAATCCGGATCTACAGCAGCCACTAGCTCCAACTTCTTACACTCCAAGATCTTAACTCCAAGGGATCTTCTTTCAAGGTCAAAAACACACAAAAGAGGACAAACACGAATTAGGGTTTTCTGGATTCAACAAAGGCAGTGAGAGAGGCTAAGGAGAATATGTGATCCTTAAATAGGGTGCCTAAACCCCGGGACTTAGGATTTCATTTGCCAGCTCCTACTCGTCGAGTCCCTACTTGGACTCGTCGAGTAGATCACTAAACATGCGAACCAACCCGCTGCTACTCGACGAGTAGGGCTACCAACTCGACGAGCAGACCTTGAAATAAAGAAAGTTCTTTTGTAAGTCAATTACTTGCAGATCGGGGTTACATTTTACAAACGACAAACAGATCAGTCGAGTCTAGTACATTCAGTAGAGAAGGGCCTATAATGCTAACTTTATGATTCCTTGGTTTATACATCAGGAATATATATTAATCGGATCCGATAAGTAGTAGGATGTGTGCTTTCCACTTCATTTCCTATGCCTTGTTTGGTTTTGGACTTAGAGCAGATTCACCCAGCCTACTATTTATCCGATATTAGCTATATATATATATGTTTCGTATACACCCAGTAATCATAAGGGGTATCAGGTATGGGCCAGGTCATAGGACACTAATTAATTGAACCATTTTCTAGTACAAAACATACTTTTCAAGTAGAACATTTGGTATTCAAAACTAGAAACTTACCAGTAAATGGTTTAATCCATTTTATTAAACCAATACAACTTAAACGACCTTAGGTGGTTAATCCTATAATACCTTAGTTTACATCAGGGTTATATATAATTAATACCCGATAGGTACTTGGATGTGTGCTTTCCGCCTTATTTCCTGTTCCTTGTTTGGTTGTGGGCTTAGGGCAGATTCGCATAATTAACTATCTGTTCGATATTAGATTATATATCGCTAGTATTGTAACATCTCGTTAACAATAGAATAATTAAGGATAAACCCAGAACCCCGAGAAGTAATTCTTGTTTTATTTTATATTCTAATAATCCAAAAACCAAATAATAATTAGTTGGGATTTGGTTTCGGGAAGCCAAATGACTAGATTTGAATCTCCAGAGGTTAAAGTGAAATTTTGGGACTTAATTTTAAAGATTTTCATGAGTAAAGGGGCGTTTGGTATTATTTGGATTTAATATTTACGGGTTTGGATGGCTGGGGTTAAAAGAGTAATTTACGGATTTTATTTGAAAAGAATTCTTGAAGCCAGGGTAAAACTGGTAATTTATGGACTTTAATTGAAAGAAAAAGGATAAGGGGGACTAATAGTGTCAATATGGATTATAGTTTGAATGCACAGGTATAAAACCCATCACCTTGCACATCTGATTAAACCCTAACCCTAAGTAGTCTTGCAGCCGCAACAACTCCATACGTGACCTACCAGCCGCCCCCTCCTCCTCATGGTGTTGCTCCGATCAATAACCAAAGTCAGCGGCGGATGTTGCTGTCGGAGGAAACGCCCCTCGCCACTATTTCATTGTCGAGATAACACAAATCGTGGTTGTAGCTGCCGTCGTTCGTGGTTAGAAAGGAATGATTCGTCCTCCTCCTCTGTTTACGTTCAAATGTCACCTCGCTGTGGTGACCCTGATAGCGGACGAGGTCGATGCCGCGACAACTATGTTGTTCTAAACCACCTTTTCTTCTTCTTCAGTTCGCCGGTAACACTCCGCCTTGAGGCCGCCGTCATGGCTCCTGCCGTTTGATACATCTCCGGTGCTCCTCTCGCCGATGTAGTTGGGGCTAAAGTCGTTGATGCAACGTCAGGCGTCGGAAGAACGATAGTTTTGTCATTGTTGTCAAACATCACCAACCACCACCAAGATTTCAGATAGGTGGGTGTTTTCTGGGTTCAGCTCTTGTGGTTGAGTGTTTTGGTGTTGTTGTATTGTGTGGGTGTGCCTTTAGCCGGGAACCACGAAAAAACCACCATGGCCGCCGACCATGGTGGCTGCCACCATGCACCACCGTCGGCCACCATAGGGTGGCTGTGTGTATGTTTATCTATTTAGTGTGTGTGTGTATGTTTATTTTCGTATAAGCATAGTAACTTGTAACAAGAAAGTGAAATAATGGAAAAGAAAACCCTAACCACCACCGTGAGGTGGTGGCTTCCGCCACCGGCCGCCGTGTTGGGTGGCGGTGTGCTTTGCTTTGTGGTATTGGTTCCTTGGGATGCTTGAAACCCTAATGGGCTTAATGAAACTCTAGTGGGCTTAATGGGGCCCAATAAAGCCCTAATTGGCCTAATAAAATCTTAATGAGCCCAAGAAGTCCCTATGTGACCTAAAAGCCTAATCAATGGACTAATGGGCTGGTAGTGTGTTGGAAAACCCTAGTAGCATAAAACCCTATTTTTTGGGAATTGATCGGCACGCACACGAGAATTATTTAATAACTTGAAATATAAAGTAATAGTCATTGACAAATTAATTTAAGGAAACAATGGACTTAATAGATTAAGTCCTTAATGGGTTAAGTAAGAAACACTTAACCCTAATCATCATTTCATGTGAAAGCCCTAATCTTACTCCTTGGGTTGGGCCTTACTATTGGGCTTTCGTGATTAGACTAATAATGGGCTTTCCCAGAATAAGTAAATGGACTAAATAATTGTATGGGCTTAAGGATAAGGCCCATGTGAGAGCCTTGGGTCCAATTTGGAAAATTAGGCCATAGATGGGCCATAATTGGGCCTTTATGAGTATGTGATATTGGGCCATGGGAATTGGATTGGAATAATTGGATGAGCCTTAAGGAAAGACCGCGTAGAGGTCTGGGCCCAATTTGGAAAATTAGGCCATATGTTGTACTTTGGCCCATTACTTGACTTTTGGGTCTTTGGAGTGTGAGTTGGACCTTGGACTTGGAACCAATTATTCATTGGGTATTGTTTGATGTTGACAGTTCGGGAAGCTGTCAACCAGCAGCTGGAGTTTTATCTACGGGACTTCAGTAGTGCTAGGTGAGTTATCCTCACTATATCAACAGGGTCTATGGCACCAAGGCCGACCCTTTATGATTTACATCCTGGTTTAGGATGGTTGCTATGTTATTGATATGCTAGATTACATCCTGGTTTAGGATGGTTGCTATGTTATTCATATGCATACTGGTTTAGGATGGTTGCTATGTTATTTATATGCTAGATTTCATCCTGGTTTAGGATGGTTGCTATGTTAGATTTTGGATAGATCGGTATCCTGGTTATAGTATGCTTGTATGCTGTTATGATATATTAGATTGGTATCCTGGTAGATAGGATGTTGTTATGCTATTATGATTGTTTTATCGGTATCCTGGTATATAGGATGATGCTATGTTAGTGACCTGGTTAGGTCGGTATCCTGGTTGTAGGATGTTGCTATGATTGGTGATCTGTTAGATTGGTATGATTGTTATATATATGCAAGTGTATGATATTTATGTACACATGCTTGTTTGATTTGGGGTTGGGTTGAGGCAGTCCTGCTTTGTGTTGGAGGCCAACATACCCAGGGCGGTCCGGATAACCTGAAGGCCCTTCAAAGGGATTCAGTCAGACCGAAGGCCCGACGAGCAGTCTGGATAGGCTGTAGGCCCTACGAGGTGATCCAGACGTGCCGAAGGCTCAGAGAACAGTCCACATAGACTGAAGGCCTATGAGGCGGTCCAGTCAGGCTGACGACTTATTATGCATGATGTTCTGTATTGGTTATATGATATGGTTATTTTGTATGGTGTTGGTATTTTGGGGTAACTCATTAAGCTCTCGGGCTTACAATTTTAGTTTATTATTACATGTACATCAGATGATCGCAGGAAGGCAAAGGCGTGATCATACAACTCCTCATATTTTATGGTCTTATGAATTGATTCTGGGGATACTCTGATGTCTAAACTATTTTGAAAAAAAAAATTATAATAACTTGATGGTTTTAAAATGTATTAAAAAGTTTTAATTTGGCTCAAATTTTATGGGTGTTACATTTTGGTATCAGAGCCTTGGTTTGAGTGAATTGGAGGAACATTCATGTGAATCTAGTCTCAAATCAAGGAAAAGTTTTCAAAATGATTTCTAAAATGGTTTTCAAGATAAGTAAAGGAGGATGCAAAGTGTACGATCAGCCGGAGCCAATAAGTAGACCCCAAAATACCATATTGATATTTGATATTGTGATATGTTAGAACAACATGCTAGTACTAGGCGAGGGATCTTCAGGAATTGCATGATAGAATTGCGTGATTACATGATGCCTGCTAGCCTTGGGTTTCCTTTATATGATATTGACATCATTATTGTAGTTGCTTAGTGTATCCATCACGGTTATACATAATTAAGATCTTATAGCCTGATAATGTTTGATTTGGCCTTATGTTATGTTATTGTTTGACTGGGGGCTTAGGGTAGGATCGGATATTCGAACATCTATCGGGTCCAGCGTTATGTGACTAGCATACACTAGTGCTACTGGGTTGGTGGAAATTTCATGAATGGGTGGGTTATGTGAGGCCGGGAGGCCAGTTATGAGATATTTAGCATTCCTCTAGGAGTGAGGACTGAGCGCTTGCTATATTTATGTGTATTGTTAGGGTGTTGTGGTGATACTTGAGACAACTATGGGTAGGTGTGGAAGGTAGTATGGGCCCGTACTATTGAAAGAACAGGAACCATACACATAGCAAGGAAGTCACAACCCCTGGGGTTTTGTTGGAAGTTGATTCCCTGTTATGGTATGGTTTATTCGAGACATTTTGAGACCGGATCCGGATTAGGACCGAGAGTTGGCAGCCAGGATAGGCCAGTTTTGTCAAAGGATCGTGTCAGGGAGATTATCCAGGAGGGGGTGATCGAGATCGTTTGGGGATAGATTCAGGAGACGATTGGGTCTTTCAAGGCTGCCATGGTTGAGTATGTTGTCGAGCGCCATGCAACCATTGCTGAGACGGCTGCCGTTGCAGCTTCAATAGCTATAACAACGACAGGGAGAGGAGCTGGTCGAGCTTTCGAGTACCAAGATTTGTTACTGGTACCTATTCTGATTAACAGAGGGTTGCAGTTAATTGTGATCACGGAGATGTTTTGTACTCATTCTCCGAGTTTAGTGGGAGATGCTGGCATAGGAGTTCTAGTTTGAGGCTTTGGGGTTTTTGTTTGAGGCCGAAATTCGAGTGCGGGGACTCCGGAAGAGGAGTGATGATTATGACCAGCTGAAGTTTTGTAGCTAGAAGTAGAATGATAAATTAATAGGATTAGAATGTCGCTTTCTAAGGCAAGGATTGTGCCCTTACAGTTTATGAGCTCGAAGGATTGAGCAGGCTTGTGACCCCAGGATCAGGTAGTATTCCAGCTCGGGGTCAGCTAGTCACAAGGGTTGGGAACAATATTTCAGCGCTGGTGAGCGTGGGTGAGTCGATGTGGCATAAGTATCTTGTAAGATCTGATTCGCCTTGGATCTCTTGCATCGGACAGTAAGGATTGTTTGTGTGGTCTATTGCACTTCTGGGGGTTGCAGATTATGTCTTGGGAGTAGTTGTAATCGGTTTAGGGACAAGGTTGTTTCAGCTGCTGTAGTTCAGATATGGATGATCGAGCTGGTGAAGGAGTCAGGGTGCGAGACCCTAAGTGATATGATTTCTAGAGCCCGAGGGCGGGAAATTTGTTTGGAGTATTTTGGGAAGAGGCGTACGATGTGGGAGGCCTACGGACAGGGTCCCACGGGATGGTTATTCAGCATTGTCAGGATTCAGTGGTTTTAGTAACCGTTATTGATTGACGAAGGAAAGCGCCAAGGGAAGTATCTTGTTGTTGAGATATTAGTTGGATCATCTACCTTTTGGACTTCAGGATTTGGGTGGGGGATCATTCGAGCTTTAGGGACTGCTGGTTCCTTGGGATTTCAGAAGTATTCCTTTAGTTATTAGGAGTGTGTGATCACTTGTGATTGGCAAGTATTGGAGCACTAGTGTAAAAGAGTTAGTTGTCATTTGATCGATCTTCGGAAAGTGAGAAGGATCGGGAATTCTTCAAATTTCCATGCATTGTGAAGACTTAGTTAAAGCTAAGTGGGGGAGAATCGTCCCGAGATGCAGAAGCAGGAGCAGTGTTGAAAAAGGGATAAGTCTCGCATTGTTGTCAAGAAGGAAGACAAACCAAGTGGCTATTCAGTTTGTGGGTTGTGTAAATTGGGAGTTCAGTAAAACTCCCGAGAATATGTATCACGTCTTCTTCGTGCTTGATAGCAGAAGTCAGGAAACTAGATTGGATTTCTAGTCATGAATTGAGTTCAGTTCGAGTATTCGGGCGAGGGTGTGCTCGACTCTGAGGAGTCTTGGAATTGACAGATTGAGGGTTTTGTTAGTTGTCAGGGCTCGGCAGTACATTCAACGGGGGTGTACGGGTTATTAGCATATGTAGTAGACACGCGGGTCAGGGAACATACCAAGAATTTCCGAGAGGATGGACGATCGACATGAGGCCTAGGGTTAGGCCAGGGTTAGAGTCCACGAAATGGATCAAGAGTTTGGAACCCTAAGTGGGTGAGAATAGTCTGCATAGGAAAGATCACCAGGGGGTGGTCCAAAGAGATGCTCAACAGTTTAGAGTGGTCCAGTCATGTTGAAGACTCTATATGTGTTTGTAGATTTATGTGAGGTATTGAGTATGCTGCTATGCTATATCAATCAATAGGTATGTTCCCAAGTATTGATCATGTTGTTGGAGTAGGCTGAGGACTCCGGTGTATTTTTTGGCTTGATCGGAAGTCATTATTAGAAATCGGATAGAGTACGAAGGATCTTGGTGATCTCATCAGTTTGAAGTGTCTCATAAGATTAATCTGTTTGGATCGGGTAATACTCCAGTTGGGAACCGGGAGTAGATCTGAATGGGTATCCGTCAGTTTTAGGAAGGCTTGGGATTAGAATGCTCGTTCGTTCAGGTTTTGGGAACTGGATTACACCTGGTTAAGCTAGTGATAAGACTGTAGGAAAGCCACTACAGTTATGAGACCAAGAAAGCAATGGATTGCTTAAGGTTGCGTGTGATGTACGACTACCATTGGTCATGTAGCAATCGCTTTTAGCCATGGGTTGGTAGCAATGGGATTCGACACATGGATCCGATCGGTTGGATTAGGAGGTTATTAGAGCCTCAGTGACCAGGTCACGATCCGGTATTTACAATGATTGGCGAACGATATGAGGCCAGGCAGGCCTCGTTAGATTTTGGAAAGCAGTCATGTGGCAGCATACTGCTTCAGGCAGAACAATGTGCAGGTAGTTTCCGCTTTTGGGCAGTATTGGTATTTGTGTAGGGTTGCAAATACGGAGGAAATAATTGATTGCTTGGGTTAGGCTAAGCGACATGCATGGATAATTGGGTCTGTGATTTCAATTTTCATACCGGGGGCCCAAAGCGGACAATATTGTGATACCTGTCAGTAAGGGATGTTACAGCTAATTCAGTATGAGCAGTCTATCAGGAAGCCAGATCATCTTGAGACTCTAGATTTCGGATTGAGTAAATGTGATCATATTGTAAGGGACTCGTTTATTTTCCTGGTTTTAGAACCCTGTGAGGGTTTGATATGGTTTCCTTGGAGAGGCTAGCGTTTTGGTCGGGGTTGTAGCAAAGTAGTTCAAGTTATTGGCATGTAAGGAATGATAGAAATTATTTCTAGGACGAAATCAAATTTAAGTAGGGGAGAGTTGTAACATCCCGTTAAAAATAGAATAATTAATGATAAACCCAGAACCCCGAGAAGTAGTTCTTGTTCTATTTTATATTCTAATAATCCAAAAACCAAATAATAATTAGTTGGGAGTTGGTTTCGGGAAGCCAAATGACAAGATTTGAATCTCTAGAGGTTAAAGTGAAATTTTGGGACTTAATTTGTAAAGATTTTTGTAAGTAAAGGGACATTTGGTATTATTTGGATTTAATATGTAAGGGTTTGGATGGTTGGGGTTAAAAGAGTAATTTACAGATTTGATTTGAAAAGAATTCTTAAAGCCAGGGTAGAAATGGTAATTTATGGACTTTAACTAAAAGAAAAAGGACAAGGGGCGACTAATATTGTCAATATGGATTATAGTTTGAATGCCCGGGTATAAAACCCATCACCTTGCACATCTGATTAAACCCTAACCCTAAGTAGTCTTGCAGCTGCCACCACTCCATACGTGACCTACCAGCCGCCCCCTTCTCCTCATGGTGCTGCTCCGATCAATAACCAAGGTCACCGGAGGATGTTGCTGTCGGAGGAAACACCCCTCGCCACTGTTTCATTGCCGAGATAACATGAATCATGGTTGTAGCTGCCGCCGTTCGTGGTTAGAAAGGAATGATTCCTCCTCCTCCTCCGTTTATGTTCAGATGCCATGTAACGCCCCGGTTTTTCTCGGTACGTTTGGTTATTTTAATTTAATTATCCTTGTAACCTTGGGTTAATTTATTTAACCAATGTCTGATTTCTTATGTTATTGGACTCTTTTGATCATCTTGTAAACTCCTTTTATTGAAGTCCATGGACTATGGGCCTATTTGCAAAGTCCATCTAGTAAATAGTACTTAATGTGTTAATTGAGTCATTTGGAACACACACAAGAAAAACACTCTAAACCCTCCCTCTCTCTCTCTCTCTAAAATCGTCCTCTATCTCTTTGGGATCAAGAGAAGCCAAGGGGATGTTGTTTGGATCTTAATTCTTGTTCATTTCCAGCCTTGATTAATATTGGTATGAACCTCCTTATCATTTTTTATAACTTGATTCATAACCTTGTTCTAGTTTTATGATTTCATCTTCACTTCTCCTTCTTATTTGATTTGTAATTATATGTTATACATCATCTCAAGGTCCTATCTTCACCCCATATATGGTGGATGATGGATCTAGGGTTTTACATGTGGCAAAAAAATCATGGAAACCCTAAAAGGGAGAATGGTGATTTTATGTGCTTTATGTTCATTTTCATGTTGATTGTTATTACAATCTTGTGGCAAAATGAAATCCTAATGATACATAACCCTTTTTAGTACCACCATGATCATGGGGACTAAATTGGGATGATGAACACATTTTAAAATGTGTTTCAAAGGGAGAAGGATGGATAAGCCAAAAAGGAATCACGGGTGGCTACGATTCTGTTTTCCATCATATCTGTAGTCATTTTGTAAAACTCATATCTTGAGCTCTAGAACCCAAACGGACCCCAAACCAGTACAAAAATTGAGTTGGATAACTTTCTTAAAAAGGCCAACCTCACTGATAAGGACTTTATCTGTGGGAAAGAATGGCATCTTTGCTGTTAGGTCTGATCCGGGTCTGTTCTGATATGTCATTTTGTTTTCATCATTTATAAGGCTTGGAAAAGGATCCAGAGTGATTCCAAGTTTCTATATGTTCCTTTTATTATGAATTTAAGATCTGGAGAAGATGGGGTGTTATTTCCAATTATAAATTGGCTAGAATGGATCCACACTCCAGATCAGTGGGCAGTCACCAGCTTTTGCTAGTGCTGTGATTGTCCACAATGTGAATTTTATATATGGAGTTTGGGAGACGCTTTTCATTCAATTCCAACTCTGAGACTTTCATTTGTATGTCCTTTACTTCTATTAATTTTTTTTTGGACGAATTCTACTCACAAGTTACGTAGAATTGGCCAACATCACTTGACTGTATTGTTGGAGACAGAAGTGATACACCATTTTGTAAAATTCATATTTAATTCATCTTTTGGAGTTAGAATGAGTTCTTTATAGTTGTGGAATCCTGAGCAATCATAGTTTCCTATAAAATTTAGTTAAAGCTATGTTTCTGTTTTAGATTTTGGAGTTAATCCGTTTTAAACAGCAGGTCTGTTTTAGAGACCTTGCTGTGATTACTCTTTTCTCAACTCATAGCTTCATTACTTCTCCTTTCTAACCTTTAGTCCTTCTTAGGTGGGGTTTTGAAGTTTGCTCAAGCTTGGTAGCATTATTTGATTCTTATCTATCCTTACTACTCACTCAAGGTGAGTTCTCTCACACCGTTGTATTGATGATTGTGTTTGCTAGTTAGCTCGTGTGTAATTATTTGAATTTATTATAAAAGCATGCTATATAAGTATTGTTTTAATTCATACATGTGCACTGTATGTAACTAATCATGGATATGCGGACACCACCAAAGGATACGGATTTACCGGTGCGGTTGGTAGGTAAGATCACCAACATAATACTCATCATGAGGTGCGGTGATTAGGGCCAAGTGATACGGGATCTTCCCGGTGCGGCTCAAACCTACAAGTCCTTCTTGTATTATTGGCGTTGATTCGTTTTTTGCCCTTATTATAAAACTATAATTGGAAAATGGATTAGGGTTAGTAAATACGAATGTTAGTACAATGTCTGTGTTTGAATTCACTAAGATTTGTGCTTACGGTTTCCCTTATAACTTTTCAGGTGTTAAGATTAAAGAGGCTAAGGCTTGACATGGAGCACCTTTGTTGGGACCTTTTTATTATTATTACTTCCGCACTTATTTTATAAGATTATTAAGTAGATGGATTATGTTATGACTATTTCAGTTGTTTTAATTTAATGTAAGATGGGTTTTAAAATTTTAAATTTTTTGCAAAAATTTGGGTGTCACATGCCACCTCGCTGCGGTGACTCCGATGGCGGACGAGGCCGACACCGCGGCGACTATGCTATTCTAAACAAACTTTTCTTCATCTTCCGTTCGCCGGTAACACTCCTCCTTGAGGCCGCCGCCGTGGCTACTGCCGTCTGATACATCTCCAGTGCTCCTTTTGCCGGTGTAGTCGAGGCTGAAGTCGTTGATGCAACGTTAGGCGTCGAAAGAACGATAGTTGTGTCGTTGTCGTCAAACACCACCAACCGTCGCCAATATTTCGGATGGGTGGGTGTTTTCTGGGTTCAGCTCTTGTGGTTGAGTGTTTTGGTGTTGTCGTACTGTGTGGGTGTGCCTTTAGCTGGGAACCACGGAAAAACCACCATGGCCGCTGACCATGGTGGTTGCCGCCATGCACCACAGCCGGCCACCATAGGGTGGTTGTGTGTATGTTTATCTATTTAGTGTGTGTGTGTTTATTTTGGTATAAGCATTGTAACTTGTAACAAGAAAGTGAAATAATGGAAAAGAAAACCCTAACCACCATCGGTCGCCGTGTCGGGTAGCGGTGTGCTTTGGTTTATGGTATTGATTCGTTGGGATGCTTGAAACCCTAATGGGCTTAATGATACTCTAGTGGGCTTAATGGGGCACAATAAAGCCCTAATTGACCTAATAAAATCCTAATGGGCCTAATAAGGCCCAATGTGACCTAAAATCCAATCAATTGACTAATGGGGTAGTATTATGTTGGAAAACCCTAATAGCATAAAACCCTAATTTTTAGGAATTGATCAGCACGCACACGAGAATTATTTAATAACTTGAAATATTAAATAATAGTCATTGACAAATTAATGTAAGGCAACAATGGACTGAATGGATCAAGTCCTTAATGGGTTAAGTAAGAAACACTTATCCCTAATCATCATTTCATGTGAAAGCCCTAATCTTACTTTTTGGGTTGGGCCTTACTATTGGGCTTTGGTGATTGGACTAATAATGGGCTTTCCAAGAATAAGTAAATGGACTAAATAATTGTATGGGCTTAGGGATAAGGCCCACGTGAGAGCCTTGGGCCTAATTTTGAAAATTGGGCCATAGATGGGCCATAATTGGGCCTTTATGAGTATGTGATATTGGGCCATGGGAATTGGATTGGAATAATTGGATGAGCCTTAAGGAAAGACCGCGTAGAGGTCTGAGCCCAATTTGGAAAATTAGGCCATATGTTGTACTTTGGCCCATTACTTGACTTTTGGGTCTTTGGAGTGTGAGTTGGACCTTGGACTTGGAACCAATTATTAATTGGGTATTGTTTGATGTTGATAGTTCGGGAAGCTGTCAACCAGCAGCTGGAGTTTTATCTGCGGGACTTCAGCTGTGCCAGGTGAGTTATCCTCACTATATAATCAGGGTCTACGGCACCAAGACTGACCCTTTATGATTTACATCCTGGTTTAGGGTGGTTGCTATGTTATTGATATGCTAGATTACATCCTGGTTTAGGATGGTTGCTATGTTATTGATATGCTAGATTACATCCTGGTTTAGGATGGTTATTATGTTATTGATATGCTAGATTTCATCCTGGTTTAGGATGGTTGTTATGTTAGATTTCGGAGAGATCGGTATCCTGGTTGGAGTATGCTTGTATGTTGTTATGATCTGTTAGATCGGTATCCTGGTAGATAGGATGTTGTTATGCTATTATGATTGTTATATTGGTATCCTGGTATATAGGATGATGCTATGTTCGTGACCTGGTTAGGTCAGTATCCTGGTTATAGGATGTTGCTATGATTGGTGATCTGTTAGATTGGTATGATTGTTATATATATGCAAGTGTATGATATTTATGTACACATGCTTGTTTGATTTGGGGTTGGGTTGAGGCAGTCCTGCTTTGTGCTGGAGGCCAACATACCCAGGGCGGTCCGGATAACCTGAAGGCCCTGCAAAGGGATTCAGTCAGATCGAAGGCTCGACTAGCGGTCCGGATAGGCTGTAGGCCCTGCGAGGCGGTCCAGACTTGCCTAAGGCTCGGAGAACAGTCCATATAGACTGAAGGCCTGTGAGGCGGTCCAGTCAGGCTGACGACTTATTATGCATGTTGTTTTGTATTCGTTATATGATATTGTTATGTTGTATGGTGTTGGTATTTTGGGGTAACTCACTAAGATCTCGGGCTTATAGTTTCTGTTTATTGTTTCAGGTACATCAGATAATCGCAGGAAGGCAAAGGTGTGATCGTATAGCTCCTCTTATTTTATGGTCTTATGAATTGATTCTGGGGATAGTATGATGTCTAAACTATTTTGAAAACAAACTATAATAACTTGATGGTTTTAAAATGTATTAAAAAGTATTAATTTGGCTCAAATTTTATGGGTGTTACAAGTATAAACTAAATGATTATAGAAGGAACCACTGTGGTTACCATTTTTACTAAAAGAAATAAGGGTTTTCTTAAACAATGTTTACATCAAATTAAAGGAAACTATTATAGTTAACTCTATGAGTACCAAGTGAATACACCAGGGTTATATGCAATAAGGATCTAACAACCAATGGGATGTGTGCCTTCCGCCTCATTTCCTGTTCCTTGTTTGGTTGTGGGCTTAGGGCGGATACACACAACCGATTGTTTGTTTACTCTGGGTTTTATATAACTTGTATCCATTTAGTACTCGACTTTATGAGTTAAGATATTTAATGGACTTAGATCTATAATTTGGGCTTAAGGTCTTAAAGGATTAAGCACTTTTGAAGTAAATGGCTTAACAGGGTATTACGTTGGGCGTATAAGCCAGTACGTGCAACGCACAAGCCATGCAGCCTGTACGCTTAGCGTATAGAGGAGTATGCACTACGTACTCACTGATTTGGGCTTCACGTCATTTGGGCCTCGATTTGGGCCAAACTTTGGACTTCTTAGCTTTTGGGCCTTAGTGGGCCATCAGGAGTCAGTTATTGGGCCAAGAACATATTTGGGTTGAGGGGAAGGCTTATTTTAGGAGTTGGGCCCAATTTAGAAAATTGGGCCATTAGTGGGGCTTTAGTAGGCTTGGAAAGATTAGATGGAATTGGGCCTAAGATTATGGTCCAAATTAGACTAGGGGGTAAAATGGTCATTTTACCCTAAAAAGGATTATGGGATTTCGACTAAGTGTTGTTGTGATAATGATAACCGGGGAGTTGTTGGAGTAGCCGTTAGAGATTCCTTATCGTGAGATTCCGCATTCAGCTTTGTAAGGTGAGTTTCCTCCTGTAGGAACGGGTCGAATGCACCAATGTTGACACGTTTATGTATGTTAGTATGTTCCGGACTAAGCTCCGATGTCGGGCAGTGCCCGATGTAGGTTTATATGTTTCCGGACTTTGGTCTGATGTCGGGGAAATCCCAAGGAATGTTTGTATGCTTGATGTCTAGGTGATTCTTGCATGTACTTGTTCTATATGTTTCCGGACTTCAGTCCGATGTCAGGTAAAGCCTGATGATTGTTTGTATGCTTCCGAATTTCGCTCTAATGCCGGACGGGGTCCGAGGAATGTTTATATGCTTATGTTATCTGATTATGTTTATATATATATATATATATATATATATATATATATATATATATATATATATATATATATGATGATATGTTATATGTATACCGAGCTTTTCTCGATGCCGAGCGGGGCCCAATGCCGAATTTTGGTCGGATGTCGGGCGGGGCCCGATGCTGAACTTGCCGGATGCCAGGCGAGGCCGATGTAGTTGGCAAGGCCCATGTTATGTTATTATGTGATTATATGATTATGTGTATGGTATGTGGTAGTTTGGGGAGACTCACTAGTCTTTGTGTTTACCTTTTTCAGTTTTGGTTTCAAGTACTTTTGGTAGCAAAGGGAAGAGCTCGGGATGACTACAATGCACACACCATGATTTTAGCATGGGATGTTTTTACTCTGATATGTTTGACAGATGTTTATGATCTTTTGAGAAACAATGACTTGTGATTTTTTTGTGATGATTTGATAACTATGGTTTTATTAATAATTAAAAACGAAATTTTTGGACCGTATTTTTGGGATATTTCAAGTTGGTATCAGAGCCTTGGTTTGAGGGATTCGGGCACACTTTTGGGTGTGTCTGAACTCAAACTGAGAACATGGTATAAAATTTTTAAAAGAAAAACGATTTTGAAAAGAGAAAAAGGGTGTGGTGCATGCAATCAGCCGAGCTCAAGTAAGTACTCCCAAATTACCCATACAAGTTTATGTTATGATATGATTTTGAGAATTTCATGATAGATTAGGGCTAAGGATCTAGGAATGATGCGTTGTATGCCTATTATATGTGTATGAAAACTGCATGCTAGATTAGGGCTAATGATCAAGGAATGATGCCTTGTATGCATGTTATATGTGTATGAGAACTGCATGCTAGATTAGGGCCAAGGATCTATGAAGGATGCCTTGTATGCCTACTGTATGAGCTAATGAACTGCATGTTAGTACTTATTAGTCAGTGAAATGACGACCTGATTAGGATATGCTTGGTTTTGTTTACTCAATGCTCGAATGTTGCTTGCTATGTGCTTTTAGGGGTCCTAGTTATCTTTAACTAACTAGTAAACGAATATGTTAAGTTACATATTATGAGGACTAAATAATTTTAGAAGGTTAGTTTTATCTCTATTTCGCAACTCTCATTTGAGTCTAATTGTTATAGGGTAGGACCTCTCATTCGAAGAATTATCTGGTCTTAGTAATATGTAATGGTATTCGCGAGATAGTTAGGGGAGATAGCAAGGACTTCTTATGCAGCTGATGGCGGAGAGTGGGTCGGAGATTACCTTAGGGCAAGCCTGATCAGATTAGTAGGAAGCATTAGTAGTGAAAGGGACTTAATGGAGTCACGGCAGTTCTTGAGGAAAGTACAAATAGATGTGGAAGGTAGTATGGGCCCGTACTACTGAAAGTAGAGGATCCATACTCGAATCAAGGAAGGATGAGATGAACCCATGGAACTTGTAGTATGTGAGATCCCTCGAGTTATGATGAGTATACTAATGTTTGTTATGGTGTATGTTCAGTATGGTGACGCTACGCACTAGACCAGTTGCTAGTTCAGGTGCCGGCGATGGATCAGGCTCGGGCTCTCGAGCTGGGCAGTTTGACGAGTAAATGAGAGAGTTCATTTCATATGAGGTCACACGCAATATTTTAGACCAGACTCCTGTGATATTCGGTACAGTTAAGGATGGCATCTTGGAGATACTTGATGAGCGAGTGCCGCACCGAGATGGCAGCTATGTTGGCGGCATGCATGATGACATTCAGGGAGTTCCGATCTTGTGGAGCTCTAGAATATCATGGGGCTTGGGACCCCATTGCTAGCAGCAGGTGGTTGGCTCATGTTGCCAACGCCTTCCGTACGAGCCAATGTCCCGAGGGGGACAAGGTCCGACTTGCTTCTTGTCTTCTGAAAGACAAAACACATGACTAGTGGGAGGAGATCGTACATGCCATTGGAGATGATGCAAATTTAGATGTGATGACATGGAGTGACTTTTCGGCCAGGTTCAGGGCCGAGTTTGCACCCATGATTGAGGTGCAACGACTTGCTAGGGAGCTCTAGGATCTCTAGCTGACTACTGAGACAGTGACTGAGATCACCGACATGTTCAGGGAGAGGTCCCTTTCCGTTCCGCGGTACGTGGGGGACAAGGAGATGAAAAAGGCCTGATACCATGAGATGTTGCGAAGTGATATCCGCCAGTTTGTGAGCCAATCCAACTGCAAGACGCTGGAAGATATGATTGTGAGGGCGAGAGAGAGAGAGAGAGAGAGAGAGAGAGAGAGAGAAAGAGAGAGAGTGTGAGTGAGAGAGAGAGAGTTGGATTTGGAGATGGAGAAGAAGAGGAAACCCGAGGGGGTTTAGTCAGGGAGTGCGGGCAAGAAGGCCAAGGTATCAGATCACCGATCGAGGAGCCAGTAGGGCCGCAACCGTTGTGGCAAGTACGGCAAGTTGCACGAGGGGATGTGCAGGGCGGGTAGTTCGGGCTGCTTTAAGTGCGGCCGCACTGGTCATGTTAGTAGGGATGTACTGCTATCACCACCACCATGACAGTATCAGATCTGATTTGCTTCCAATGCAATTAGAGGGGATACAAGCAGTCTCAGTGCCTGAGTTTAGCAGTAGCATGATAGGTGGCGGCACTCGCTCCTACAACTTTGAGGATTACCGACGACCGTCAGGTCTGGTCAGAGGCGCCTATGGCAAACAGTAGAGCCTTCTAGTTAACAGCAGAGGAGACACGTACAGCTCCCGATGCAGTGACAAGTATGTATCTTATCTTTTTATTTATATTGATTATTGCTTATTTTTATGTGTTTCATTATGGGATCGTTCCTTGTGATCGGTATATCTGCTCTGGTATTATTTGATTCAGGGGCTACCCGATCTTTTGTGTCGCTCGCACCCAACAAGCGGTTTGTGGGAGCTTTAGGGGAGCTGGACTATCGACTAGATGTTTTAATAGCAGATGATAAGACCGTTCGGGTTGCGAGGGTTCATCGGGGATGTACACTACAATTATTTGATGAGCAGTTTTTTGTGGATTTAGTCCCCATTCCCCTACGAGGGAATAAGGTTATAGTGGGTATGGATTGGTTGAGCCCCAATAGGGCAGTGATCGACTATGAGCAATAGCTTCTGCAGGTTCGGACCCTGAGTGTGGGAGGTTTAGTGATTCAGGGTGAGAGGCCGCAGGGTGGACCGACTTTATGTTCAACAGCGAGAGTGAGGTGCTACCTTTAGCAGGGTTGCGCAGGTTATGTCGTCTATGTTATGAATACCCATGATAAGGGTAAGGTGTGACAACCCTATATTTTTCCAAAAGCAATGTAACACTCAAAAGTCAAATACAACGAAAACTATTTGGAATCAACGAAATTAACCTCAAAAATAGAGTGTTCAAAATATCTAAATTGGGATGCATCAAATTTTAGATATTGTGCCAAGGTTTCCAAAAACATAAAGAACATTCGAAACCGGGTTATATTGAAGAAACTATAACCACTCAAATATTTACGACACACCCGGTAAAACACTATTTAACGTAAAAAGTGAAATTAAAATTAAATGCATTTTAGCCTTAAGTATTTAAACAAAAGTTGTAGAGTTCGTTAAACTATAAACGTACATAAAAAGATTGCCCAAATTGGACCTCGTATGAAAAAGTTACGAATTTTCTAAGTTTCGTAACAGTAGTAGAGGGCTAAAAACTCGAATTGAAGACCGAGCGATATTTAGCTAACGCAACCTAAACGAAAGTTTAAGGTCTCCAGAATAGGAGTAAGATGATAAAAAGACAAACGAAAACCGATGTTGGATAAAGAAACTATGAATTTTTAACGGACTTTAGCAGTCCCGGCCTATTAAAAACATAGCATTAAAATAAAGTCAAAACTAGCCGACGGATTCTAAATGAAAGTTGTAGAGCATAATCTCACCTACGCGTGGATATAAAGAACGCGAAAAACGGATCCCGTACGCGAAAGTTACGGAATTTAGAAGATAGGAGCCAGGATTACGCCCAACGTAATTCAGGAGTACGCCTAGCGTACTCAGGTGCAGGGTCGAGTCCCATCGGCTGCAGCTCTACACCTACCTAGACTCGAGTTACGCCCAGCGTAACCGAAGTATGCCCAGCGTAACGCGTACGCCCAGCGTACTCCGGTAGTATGCCCAGTGTACTCGCAATTTCAGCCCTATTAATAGAAGGCATAAGCTTCGGATTTTAGCACACCTTTCTCAAAACCACACTTACTCTCACACACTTACAAGCACCAGAGGCCGTCCCGACACCCTCAATTTCCGCACCCGAGCCTCCGATGAAGGTTCTACGCTACCGAGATCCCCGAGAAGCTCAAAGACGCAGCTTTCAGCGATTGAAGTTCTGCTCGACTCTAGTCCCACTCTCTTCAAACCGAACAACTGAGTTCATACCCCTACTTTTCAAGTCTTTTCATGTTTTAGGGGGGAAATACAAGTACAATACAAGAAAACATATCGTTTATATAAATACAACATCTATCTTGTTATTATTCGATACCAACATCTTACTTTACGTATAAAGTTTAGTATGTCACCAAGTTATTTTCACCAAATGGAACATACTTTCTGAAAAACTATAATGGGTATAGTCTGCGAGTTATTCATACATTCTTACGTATACATCTTGAAAAACGAAATACTTTCTTCTAAAGTGAAATAAATACTTTCTTATCGTAAGTCTATTTATACTAAGTGATGTGAGATATTCAAACTTCAACGTACTTTTATGTATTCATTTCAAGTCCTATATTATAAGCCATAATCTCTTGGAGGGAGAGCGTGGTACTTGTGTATAGATCTATACGGGATTGACAACCCCGCACCTAAACTGTTAGCTACAGTTAGACCGGCAGGTCTGGGGTGACAAATGTCATAACACTACAACACCTGAAGAATGTTGTTACAGGCAGTCTGTGTCAATAGTATGGTTATAAGACTCACACGAAAGTATAAAAACAAGCTTGATTTACGAGATTCATACATGCATTCAGTATTTACATTATTTTGAGTACAAACTTATCTTTATCATTCACTTATGTAAGATACTAACGCCCTCCAACTTTGGGAACTTTTCAAACTATGTATGAAAAATATTGGATTTTCTGAAAACCACGTTCATCGATTTTCTTCCATAAAGACATTCTTTTCAATACAAAACACTTATGAACTCACCAACTTTATTGTTGACACTTTTTCGAAACCACTTGTATTTCTTAGGGAATCAGTAATATAGGTAACTACCAGCTTTTGAAGAAGGAACGCTAAGGGCGTTTATTATTAAACATTTTACATCATCATATTGTAATATTCTTTTGGAATCGTGTATAACGCAACAATGTACATTTTTATTATATAAATGATGGTTGTGTTACTTTCTTTACAATATTCAATTGTTATGGTACTACGTGAAGTCATCCACTCCCGAATGTTTCCGCCATTCTGATTTGGGGGTGTGACAGATTGGTATCAAAGAATTGTTTATAGTGAACTAAGTATATCGAACCACATAAGATATACAAACTATAAATGCATAGGTGACCAAAAAACCTCTGACAAAACGTTTTCATAAACAAAATATTTTCTTTTAAAAATATACATTTTTACTCGCATGTATTAGTCTCGTATCATAACAAAGTTTTCTAAAAAGTATTAAGGCAAGTTGCGACACTACGATTGGGCCTCGAGGTATGTAATCAAATCGAGAATAAATATAGCCTGATCAACTATATTTATCCTGGATTTGACCAACGTACGTCGAGGAATAGTCGTGGTGGATAACAAGTCAAAAACTTACCAAATAAAATTTTTAGTCTCGCAAATTTGAAATACTATAGGAGAATTGTTATAAAATAATAGGACAATGAAAAACTTGCACACCATAAGATGTGGTTAAGCTTAGGATGTCGTTAAATAGAAATTTCTTTTCTTATAAAATTCTCATACCTCTATCCTAGTACAGACAAATGGCCGGATTCCATTTACCGGGAGATCCCTACTACCCAAACCAAGGCAACGGTGGATGGATAGAAGAAGACCCGGAGGAAATCGAAGAGGAAGTCGAAGAAGAATTCAAAGTTGAAGTCGGAGAGGAATTCGAAGTCGATGAGGAGGTCGAGGAGGAAGAAGAAGATACTGATGGAACAGACTCCGAGCCGGAAGTAATCAACCCTCCCGCTCCCCATCCTCCTGAAGTCAGACCATATTACCCAGGTCCCATTCCCATTTGGGGAAGCCACCTCTACCATTGGAGCCGTCAACTAGGTGTACGCCCTCCCTTCGACATGTGTCGGGATTTTTACAATGTCAGTGGAGGAGACTCAGCCGATCGAGCGCTTCCCGTCCTTGTGGGCACAATAGCCACCCAGAACTACCAATCAGACATGCAAGCGGCCAAAATCCGTGAGGTCAATGCTGCTACATAGGGTAACGCCGCAGACATCCGTCGTCTGGACGGACTACACGAAAGTACCCAACTCCACACAGGAACGCTTCAAAACCAAATGGTGACAGCACTGGCAGAAATAAGAGAGATGAAGGAACAACAAGCAGTTCTTGAAAGGCGCCTAATAGGAGTCAAGTTGTCGGATGCCGAGTCTAGCTCCAAACGCACAACACGCCGCAAGTAGAACTTGCCCAACTCCAACAATTTTGATATAGGATAGGACCTCGGATAAAGTTTTCTTATTTCCTTTTAACTTGTAATCGGAGACCTCTAGATAGGTCAAATTTTCCTAAACACGAAGCATAATGTAACGCACCGTATGTGTGACATATATATAAATATGAAGTACTTCTTTACATACCTCTTGAAACTTATAAATTGCTATATCTACTTTGAAACCATAAATTAAAGTCAAAACAAATTACAAGATACAACTAACCCTCTAGTGCACGATTGTCAAATCATTAGAAACTTATAGTCTTTATTATTATTTCTCTATCAGAACATGCCTACTCGTAGATCATCACGCAGTACTCAGCTCCAACACCACCTCCACCACCTCCTCCAATTATGGATGCCGCTATTTTCCAAACTGCTGTAACCGCCTCTGTAACTGCAACGATGGCTCAAATGAGCAACAACAGGTCAGGAGGAGGAACAAACAACTTTTCAAATGGCCAAAGTCAAGGCCGTTTCAGAGTATGTACTTACAAAGACTTCACCAACGTAAAACCTATTCCCTTTTATGGGACTGGGGGAGTGATGGCACTATCCCAATGGATAGAGAAAACAGAAGCTGTATTCGAAATTTGTGCATGTCCTGAAGAAAGCAAAGTAAAATTTGTCGCTTTTACTTTCTCCGAACGAGCCCTGACGTGGTGGAACGGCCACGTTAAGACACTAACCCTAGTGGTGGCGAACTCCATGGGTTGGGAAAACTTGAAACAAATGCTCCTACGAGAGTACTGCCCAAGAGGCGAGATTCAGAAGCTTGAACAGGAACTGTGGGGCCTTACGATGGTAGGCTCGGACATCGCGGGCTATACCAACAGGTTCAGTGACTTGATAATACTTTGCCCAGGAATGTTGATCCTGGAAAGCCAAAAGGTGAAAAGGTATATCTGGGGACTATCACCCCAACTTCGAGGGAGGGTGTTAGCCTCCAAACCCATGACATTCGACAGCGCCAAGGAACTGGCGCAATCTCTCGTTGATCATGGTGTCTTTCAAGGCGTCACGGCTATCGTCGCTGAACCAACCAAAGGGAACAACATCAACGATAACAATGCCAACAACAACAGAAAGAAGAAATTCTGGAACAAGAGAAAGGGGCAAACTTCGCAAGAACCTTCAAAGAAACAAATGGTGGCGGTTCATGCCGCTACTACTCCCACTACAACTCCTGCTATGTGACAACCCAAGTTGTCCCGTTACATTTCCCCGTTACAGTTAACGGAATATTCCACTGTATAAAAGTTCCGTTAATTAGAGGGCGTCAATTTAATAAACATTCCATTTGTTTACATTTAATATGTCGTTAAGTCGTGATAAAAAGAAATAAAAACACATAACATACATTTCCATTTAATTGGAAAAAGTTAGTTTTTATTATTACGACCACTAAATCGGGTGCGACCAAAAGCCCTGTTTAACGGCAGTATTGGGTAGAATTCCACTGAGCCCCGACTCGGAAACCTATATAAAGGTGAGTGGAGTCCACTGGAGACTTTTTACACTCTCTCTATACTCTCTCTCTAGACCCGTTTTCTCCCCGAATCAGCAACCAAACGCTTCCAAATTGTAAGTCCGCTTACCCTAGCCTATTCTAAACATATTGATTCATGTTTATAGCTTAGAAATCGAACCTAGAAGCTGTTGAAAAGGAGTTTACGGCCTAAGCTCCTCCTTAGGCCGTAAACACCTAAAATGAGGCCAAAATCACCCCCAAAAGTCCCAAAAAGCTTGGAAATAAATAGGGGAATTATCCTAGGAGTGTTTGCACATTTAAAACAGTCATTTTGAGGCCTAAAAGAGAGTTTACGTCCCAGGCATATGCCAAGGCCGTAAACACCTCTAAACTATGTCAAAATGCCTCCAAAACACCCTTAAACCACCCTAGGGCTTATCACATAAATTAGGGGCTTATTCTCTTGGGTTTAGATCACTTAAACATTAAGAATTGGGGGATTAAAAGGAGTTTACGGCCCAGACATATGTCAAGGCCATAAACTCCCCAAACCAAGCCAAAATGTTGGTTTTTGTTCCCCAAATGGCCTTAGACATTTACCATAAAATACTAGGATTGAAACAAGGGCTTAAACACAAGAAATGGAGGGATAAAAAGGAGTTTACGGCCCAAGAAGGTGTCTAGGCCGTAGTAAACTCCCCAAAACACATCCAAATGATAGTTTTAATCCCCCAAAATAGCATCACACTTCATTATAAATTGCTAGCAAGGTATTAGGGGCTTTAAACTTCACAAAACTTTAAGGATGAGAGTTTACGGCCGTAAACTCCCTTAGGATTTGACCCTAGGCCGTAAACTCCCTTAGGAGTTGACCCTAGGCCGTAAACTCCAAGATAATGCCCTTAGAAGCCTCAAACCCACTCATGCCTTTTTGGAAAAGTACTTAGAATAATCCCATGAATAAGCTAGAAGCCTTAAACACCCTAGAACCCTTCACCATGATTTTACGGCCGTAAACTCATGGTGAGTAGTCCCTGGGCCGTAAACTATGTAGCAAGGGTTTACTCTTGGAGAGTGAACTCCATTCCTAAGCCATATGCACCTTTAGGCGCTACCCGGGACACCCAAACACTTATCCAAAGTGTTTTCCGCTCCTTTGAGTGCGTATATTTGTTTAATTAGTATTAAATATACTAATTGTATGTGAACGTATGTTATCATATGTTAAAATAGGTCATTGTGTGTGTTCAAGTCCTTGCGTGACACCAAACGCCCAAACGGCACTTTCGTCGGACCTACTTGCACCAGGTGAGTTCATACCCCTGAATGAACCTTTTAAATGTTTTAACATGTTTTATAGGGGGGGAATACAAGTTAAACATGCCAGTTATCATATCAATCACATGTGATTGATAACCCGCATGCACAAGATTTTACCACTGTACACTGTTTTACCGAGTAGGACACTATAAATGGCTTTCAAAAAGGGTTTTCACTTGTTCAAGTTCTTACTTTTATTGCTTTATCAAAGTTCCATTTTCAAACTGATTTATGAAAGATTCCCAAAGATTTCTAAAGGTTTTCACACTTATTTTACCAAAGAATACAAATGCGATTTTCCTGAGTATAAAGGTTTTTCCAAGGTTTTCATGTATACTTTTACTTGTTAGTTACTGCTGCTTCACTTATACTTATTTCTAAACTCCTACTCAATAACGCTTTCACTTTGTGATGTGTTTATACTTGGTATTGTCTCTAGTTCGCTTATACTTGTAGTCGCTTATACTTGATAGACGCTCTTACTTCACTTATCGTCGTTTCCACTTCATGATACACTTACACTTGGTACACTTATACTTCACGATTTGATTATCCCACTGTACGCTTATACTTCATGACTCGGATGTTCCACTGTACAGTTATACTTCACTGTATGATACCACTTGATACACACTCAAGCGTAGTTAGATGTATGTTTGTGCTTGTATAGATGCATATAAATAATAATCGAAGGACTTAGGAAGGCTTGTCCGCCCTATTTCCTTTTCTTCGTTGAGATGTGGTCTGGTGGGATCGGATGTCCATCCGAAGGTCGTTCGATTCATTAGTTATATATTATGTACACAAGCATAGACATACGGGTTTTCTTCAGTCAATTCAGTTAAGAGTCTCTACCTCTAGGTCAACACTTACATTAGAAACCCACTACCCATTGTTTGGAAGTCATTACCCACTATTTGGGATGCATCTCCGGGACACGGCCTTCTCCGTCGTCTAGTTGGTAACCAGAGTCTCCTGTAGGGAGAGCGGACATTGTGTGTATAGATCTATACGGGATTGACACCCCCGCACCCTGACTGCTAGCTACAGTCCACGGCTCACCAAGCCAAGGGGTGACAAATGTCACATTATATAGATGCTTGTAGGGTGTCTGGTACTCTAGTGTCGGTTAGTATGGTTACGAGTATCCCGGGTTACCTTATAATTCATGGCCTTAAGGTAACGGTATTTCGCCAGCAATTTACACTGTATGCTGGTAATTCAAATTCAGAGTCACACTGCTTTGACCTTACAAGACGTATCTTTCATTTGATACTGTCTGGGGTCTGTCTCCTCTATTTTGACCTTACAAGACGTATCTCTCATTTGATGTTGTCTGGGGTCTATATCCACTGTATTCACAGTATCCACTATAATCACTGTATTCATTGTTTTAGACCTTGCTAAACATATCTTTCATTTGGTATTGTCTGCGGTCTGTATTCACTGTTTTGGACCCTACCAGCTGTACCTTTCATTTGGTACCTTCGGGGGTCTGTGTCTCTATTTGTTAGACTGAACCAGGCATGTCGTTCGTTCGATACTCTCCTGGAGTCTATGATTCCTTTGCCTTAGTCAGCAGTCCTCACTGCTGAGGCATATGTTATTTCCCTGTTGTCTCATGCTTTCTTTAATAATCAAATTCAGTATTTTGATAATGATATCAATTAAGGGAAAACCACTTTTTATCACATAACACTAACCAGTCTTGGTAGAAGACTACTTTGATAAAAGAAAATATACGATTTTCTGGAAAGAACTATAATGCACAGTAAACACTTAAACTACTACTTTATAAAGTTATTTGGATAAATGTCACTAAATGCTTATGAACTCACCAGCATTTGTAAAAATGCTGATACTCGGTTTTCAAATAACTTGTATTCTCAGGTTAGCATTAGACAGGTACATCTCGGAGCAGTTGATGAAGATAGTTTACTATTATGTTGTATCTGTTTTATTACTTGTATTACTTTGAATTGATGTATTAATGTAACCATGTAAAATTATTACTATTAATGCAATGTCTTGTTGTACTTTGATTACTATAATGCATGTGTTGTGATACTTGACATGACGTCATCCACCCCAGAACGTTTCCGCCGTTCCGGTTTTGGGGTGTGATAGATTGGTATCAGAGCATTGTTTATAGTGAGCTAAGTATATCAATTCATAAAAGATATACAACCTATAAACACAATGGGATATAACACTCTGACCAAGAATTATACTTTAAAATATAACCATATTTTACCAAAGTATAATAACATCCAAAACCTAAACACTCGAACAAAAGTATCACAAGAAGAACAAGAATAAAAGTCTTCGGATGTTGAGCATTACCGTCAAACCTGGGCAGTTATGTAATCGTAAGATGGGATAAATGTAACCTGATCAACTACATTTATCCGAGATGCGATGAACGTGTGCTCGGGAGTGATAGTGGTGTGCAGCAGGTCTGAAAGTTACCAACTAGGATTGCTAGAGCCAAACATAAAGTTAAAATACTATAGGAGTATTTTAGAACACTAAAAGATCCACACTAATCCCAGAATGAAACTCAGAAGATAAGAATCAAACAAGAATTAAAAATACCATAGGGGTATTTTGGAATCCACAAACAACCTTGTGTGAATAACTAAAAAGATCCTTATTGATATACCTACAACTACAGAGGGTGTACTCCCAAGGTTATATGTAATAAGAATCCTATAGGCTAAGAATATGTGGTTTCGCTCTACTTCCTTTTCCTTGTTTGGATGTGGATCCCAAGTAGTATCACATATTCGAAGGCCTATCGGATCTAAGCTATATATGATTTGTATACCCTGTGTAATCGTAGCAGGACTCGATATGGATCATCCAGTGAAATGTTAATAATCTCTTAGGATTCTTTAGACATTTCCATTCTCGCACGAACCCTGTAGAAAACCCTATCCACTTCAGTACTCGGCAGAATAGTTGATTCCGACCCAGAGAAGGTTCATTGAGAAGATTTCCTGTTCGGAAATAAATGAACTGGGTCGAGACTATTGAGTTCACCAGGTGCCTATATTCTTTTAGGGACATCGGTAAGAGATTCGCCTAAACTTCGGAGATTCCCAGTCATCCATCATGAAGTGGTGACACCCAGAGTTGGAATCAGAAGGAAGGTGGAGTAGAAATTCAATATGTCTTCACAAGAAAAGAACCCTAGGAAACTACCCGAAGGAAACCAACTCCGATTCCAGTCAAAGATACGAGGCAGACCGAGGGAGCCAGTACATGGAACCCGAGAATTCTCTTTTCCTCGTGTTCGTCACGCTAATACACCCATAAAATAATACAATTTAGTGAGTTAGTGGTTACACTACTCACGCTATGTGTTAGGTAAATCGTCGATTCCCGTTGCCAGATACACGATTAGGGCGGATCCCCGCACCTTTATTGAGAGTGCTTAGCCATGAGCTTTCATGAGCCTCTCTTTCCGTAGTTTCGTTCCGAACCGTTCTCAAATCTCTCCAGGCCGGGAGAGTGAAACCTTTCCCAGTATAAAAGGTAACTTAGTAGGAACGACTCGTATCTTATGGCCTTTTTCTGATACTCATACTCCTATCTTGATTACCAGGACTACATCATAGGGATGTAGGTCGACACTCAGACGACCAGTACCCGAGGCACGGGAAAATTTATGCCTAATACGTTCAGGACAGAAATGTCCAGGGTTAACCATCGTCTCTCATTACCTTGTATTTCCTTTTCCGTGTAGGAAAACCATGCCACCGAAGAAGCGTAACCAATCCACAAGCAAGAAACCTACTCTCTTATTCGATGAAGCTACGTTCCAAGCTGCAGTCTCAGCAGCCGTAGCAGCTGTCATGGCTCACCTGAATGCTAACACCACCAAAGTTAGCAAGGGGCCTGTCGGGATTTCCAATCCTGGCGATGGACAGCAACAACCAACACTTCCATACTCAGCCACCCAAGAACCTCACTCAAACCCACTAAAGAGAAAACTCAAGATTGAGGAGGGAAATACCTCGACTCAAGGACCTTTTGAAGGGCAACGAGCTGAGGCAGTCTATACCCCTGTCAATCCTTCCCTCCCGACTCCAAGAAGACCATACCTAGGAGACCTTCCCCACTGCAGCAAGTGCAGCTACCATCATCATGGTGTCTGCCGAGAGCTCTATTGTGCTAGGTGCCACATGTTGGGGCATACTGCTCGCATCTGCAGAACCCCGGTTGAGTTCATTACATCAACCACCAATGTGGCGACCCGTATAGTTTGCCACCATTGTGGTAAAATGGGACACTTCAAGAAGGACTGCCCAACCGAAGGGAAAGACAAAGACAAAGAAGGAGCCTGACACTACTGCTTAGGGAGAAGCGGCAAGGAACTCGTTAGATTTTGGTACGTCTCTCGATCTCGGATAACTAAACTAAGAACAATAAAAGACTAATTCAAATGTAAATTCTTCCCAGTAAGGCGAAAGTCGCAGCACTGTTATAAAATTTAAAATTCATTAGGTAAAACTATAATGGCTAAACATATACGTTACGGCCATGTATATTTAAGATGGACAGACCTAGAGTGAGCGAATGCCGCCTCATTTCCTGTTCCTCATTTGGTTGTGGATTTAGGGCGGGGTCGCTCAGTCAACAGTCCTCCCCACCTTAAATATACATGACTAGTATATGTTAGGCGATTATAGAAATGCCTTGTGAGAATCCGTTCATGAAAAGGCACTCTATTCGGAAACACTTAGAACTCTCTATATTTCCGCGTCGACTCTATCGGTCCAAGTATCCGTGGTAGTGATACATAGGACGAAACCCGAGACGCTTAGAACTTGTGTGCCTGCTCGGCACATGACTCTATCGATCTTCACCTTATATCATGTCGGAGTGTGCCAACTTCGACGACTCTATTGATCACGGTTTGACTTCGTGCAACCGTGTCTAAATCCTTAGTGTTGTGTAAAAAGAACTTTCTCCATAGCTATGTCGGCAAATAAAGCTTCTCCCGAACCTAAACCTAACACAAATAATCAAACCTAATGCGATCCGTCAATCGTCCCTCTTAACTCGAACCTTCCGAAGTACCCATGAGAGGGTACCACGTGCCATCGACCGACCCCTCGTAGTCAGGTGAACACCGAAGTGAACGACATTGCAGATACTCCAGAAGACAACAACCATCCGAAGCGTACTTCATAGTTTCCCCCAAAAAGACCCTTCGCACCTCGCACGTCAGGTTCGTAAGCATAGAGATTAGAACTCATGAGACTGACCACTATAACTAGGTATATGCGTAAAGGTGGCATATAATTAAGATCAAAAAGATTTAAGGTGTGTGTTTCCTCCCTATTCCCTGTTCTTCGTTGGGTTGTGGGTTTGGGGTGGAGTCGCACAGTTGAACATCCTGCCGACCTCAATTATATACTGCTTGCATACACCCGATATTTGTAGTTAGGCTAAGCATGAGCTCTACCACGAACCTCTTAGAAAAGCCCTTCACCCTATTCCATAACATAGGAGCCGGAGTCAAGAGAATCACTACGGGTTAAACTAGTAAAGTTCCGAGTGATGAGACCCTATACCCACTAGATTTGACCTAGACCGAGGAAACTCAGAACCTTCGGAGGAGTAGTTGCAGAATATGCTCGCACTACTCAGGCACTTCGTCCGCCCAGTTATAGACGAGCAGTGCCTATCATCCTCCACCCTCTCGTATGGAGGAAATCGTCGTCGCCCTGTAGACGATAGACTTCATTCTCTGAAGTGAACCCTAGGATACCGAGAACCACAGGATATCCTTCGCAGCCAAGAATACTTGATTAAAGAGCGAAAGTAGTTGCATTAAGCCTCATGAACCTGATCCCGAAGAGGTTATAGACTTGACACCAGTCCTGGTGTTAGTCGAAGGGTTATGCATGAGCATACACTTTCCACGCTAGAATAAACCACAATTTTAGAGATTCATTGGACTATTAAGTGTTCCACAAATACTATCTTACGCAGAGATAGTAGAACCACCACCAGAGATAGTCCGACTCTCGTCTGGTGAAACCCTATCTTCCCGACCTCCAGGGTTTCCGCATCTCAAGCTTCGTTAGTGCAGGTTCGTTTTGCACAAGCTTGAGATAGACACTCTACAGCAGACAGATAACCGCAGATACACAACCCACCCGATGACCTAGAAAGTCTCTATCAGCCAGTTGACAGGAAACGCGAAACCAAAGACCACCCGAGCTCTCTCAGAACCAACCTGAAGGACTACACACATAGTACGGGAGAGAACGTTAGGAACTTTGGAATTGCGATCACGCTAGTGATGATCTTGCCATAGAGGTACACTATGTTCTAAGTACTGAAAAGCTCTACCATTCCGAGAGCTTAGGACCATCTGAGAATTCTCAAGGAGATTTGGTCCAACCTTCGTCAGACCACTACTACCTTCGGATATACCACAAGATTCACACCCGATCGATCCACTTCTTCGACTTGATTTGTGATTTCCGACTTCACTCTTCGTGCCTCACTCATCTTGATAGGAACCATCGAGAACCTTGACTTCATCGATACACCAGTCGGAACCCACTAGCTACACCAGACGGAATCCGCATCCGGTACGTGAGGGTCTGTCGGAATGACAAACAAAGACTAGAGTTCACTTGGGGATGCGAGGACAACCGTGTAGGAAGTACTCTCTTACCTCTACTTGACCATTCATACATACTTCCTTGTCTAGACCTGAATTTCGGGAAAATTCCCTCAAATGAGGGGATGATGTGACAACCCAAGTTGTCCCGTTACATTTCCCCGTTACCGTTAACGGAATATTCCACTGTATAAAAGTTCTGTTAATTAGAGGGCGTCAATTTAATAAACGTTCCATTTGTTTACATTTAATATGCCGTTAAGTCGTGATAAAAAGAAATAAAAACACATAACATACATTTCCATTTAATTGGAAAAAGTTAGTTTTTATTATTACGACCACTAAATCGGGTGCGACCAAAAGCCCCGTTTAACGGCAGTATTGGGTAGAATTCCACTGAGCCCCGACTCGAAAACCTATATAAAGGTGAGTGGAGTCCACTGGAGACTTTTTACACTCTCTCTCTATACTCTCTCTCTAGACCCCTTTTCGCCCCGAATCAGCAACCAAACGCTTCTAAATTGTAATTCCGCTTACCCTAGCCTATTCTAAACATATTAATTCATGTTTATAGCTTAGAAATCGAACCTAGAAGCTGTTGAAAAGGAGTTTACGGCCTAAGCTCTTCCTTAGGCCGTAAACACCTAAAATGAGGCCAAAATGACCCCCAAAAGTCCCTAAAAGCTTGGAAATAAATAGGGGAATTAGCCTAGGAGTGTTTGCACATTTAAAACAATCATTTTGAGGCCTAAAAGAGAGTTTACGGCCCAGGCATATGCCAAGGCCGTAAACACCTCTAAACTTTGTCAAAATGCCTCCAAAACACCCTTAAACCACCCTAGGGCTTATCACATAAATTAGGGGCTTATTCTTTTGGGTTTAGCTCACTTAAACATTAAGAATTGGGGGATTAAAAGGAGTTTACGGCCCAGACATATGTCAAGGCCGTAAACTCCCCAAACCAAGCCAAAATGTTGGTTTTTGTTCCCCAAATGGCCTTAGACATTTACCATAAAATACTAGGATTGAAACAAGGGCTTAAACACAAGAAATGGAGGGATAAAAAGGAGTTTACGGCCCAAGCAAGTGTCTAGGCCGTAGTAAACTCCCAAAAACACATCCAAATGATAGTTTTAATCCCCCAAAATAGCATCACACTTCATTATAAATTGCTAGCAAGGTATTAGGGGCTTTAAACTTCACAAAACTCTAAGGATGAGAGTTTACGGCCGTAAACTCCCTTAGGAGTTGACCCTAGGCCGTAAACTCCAAGATAATGCCCTTAGAAGCCTCAAACCCATTCATGCCTTTTTGGAAAAGTACTTAGAATAATCCCATGAACAAGCTAGAAGCCTTAAACACCCTAGAACCCGTCACCATGAGTTTACAGCCGTAAACTCATGGTGAGTAGTCCCTGGGCCGTAAACTATGTAGCAAGGGTTTACTCTTGGAGAGTGAACTCCATTCCTAAGCCATACGCACCTTTAGACGCTACCCGGGACACCCAAACACTTATCCAAAGTGTTTTCCGCTCCTTTGAGCGCGTATATTTGTTTAATTAGTATTAAATATACTAATTGTATGTGAACATATGTTATCATATGTTAAAATAGGTCATTGTGTGTGTTCAAGTCCTTGCGTGACACCGAACGCCCAAACGGCACTTTCGTCGGACCTACTTGCACCAGGTGAGTTCATACCCCTGAATGAACCTTTTAAATGTTTTAACATGTTTTATAGGGGGAATACAAGTTAAACATGCCAGTTATCATATCAATCACATGTGATTGATAATCCGCATGCACAAGATTTTACCACTGTACACTGTTTTACCGAGTAGGACACTATAAATGGCTTTCAAAAAGGGGTTTCACTTGTTCAAGTTCTTACTTTTATTTCTTTATTAAAGTTCCATTTTCAAACTGATTTATGAAAGATTCCCAAAGATTTCTAAAGGTTTTCACACTTATTTTACCAAAGAATACAAATGCGATTTTCCTGAGTATAAAGGTTTTTCCAAGGTTTTCATGTACACTTATACTTCACTTATACTTATTTCCAAAACTCCTACTCAATAACGCTTTCACTTTGTGATGCATTTATACTTGGTATTGTCTCTAGTTCGCTTATACTTGTAGTCGCTTATACTTGATAGACGCTCTTACTTCACTTATCGTCGTTTCCACTTCGTGATACACTTACACTTGGTACACTTATACTTCACGATTTGATTATCCCACTGTACGCTTATACTTCACGACTCGGATGTTCCACTGTACACTTATACTTCACTGTATGATACCACTTGATACACACTCAAGCGTAGTTAGATGTATGTTTGTGCTTGTATAGATGCATATAAATAATAATCGAAGGACTTAGGAAGGCTTGTCCGCCCTATTTCCTTTTCTTCGTTGAGATGTGGTCTGGTGGGATCGGATGTCCATCCGAAGGTCGTTCGATTCATTAGTTATATATTATGTACACAAGCATAGACATACGAGTTTTCTTCAGTCAATTCAGTTAAGAGTCTCTACCTCTAGGTCAGCACTTACATTATAAACCCACTACCCACTGTTTGGAAGTCATTACCCACTATTTGGGATGCATCTCCGGGACACGGCCTTCTCCGTCGTCTAGTTGGTAACCAGAGTCTCCTGTAGGGAGAGCGGACATTGTGTGTATAGATCTATACGGGATTGACACCCCCGCACCCTGACTGCTAGCTACAGTCAACGGCTCACCAAGCCAAGGGGTGACAAATGTCACATTATATAGACGCTTGTAGGGCGTCTAGTACTCTAGTGTCGGTTAGTATGGTTACGAGTATCCCGGGTTACCTTATAATTCATGGCCTTAAGGTAACGGTATTTCGCCAGCAATTCACACTGTATGCTGGTAATTCAATTTCAGAGTCACACTGCTTTGACCTTACAAGACATATCTTTCATTTGATACTATCTGGGGTCTGTCTCCTCTGTTTTGACCTTACAAGACGTATCTCTCATTTGATGTTGTCTGGGGTCTGTATCCACTGTAATCACTGTATTCATTGTATTCACTGTTTTAGACCTTGCTAAACATATCTTTCATTTGATATTGTCTGCGGTCTGTATTCACTGTCAGCTGTACCTTTCATTTGGTACCTTCGGGGGTCTGTGTCTCTATTTGTTAGACTGAACCAGGCATGTCGTTCGTTCGATACTCTCCTGGAGTCTATGATTCCTTTGCCTTAGTCAGCAGTCCTCACTGCTGAGGCATATGTTATTTCCCTGTTGTCTCATGCTTTCTTTAATAATCAAATTCAGTATTTTGATAATGATATCAATTAAGGGAAAACCACTTTTTATCACATAACACTAACCAGTCTTGGTAGAAGACTACTTTGATAAAAGAAAATATACGATTTTCTGGAAAGAACTATAATGCACAGTAAACACTTAAACTACTACTTTATAAAGTTATTTGGATAAATGTCACTAAATGCTTATGAACTCACCAGCATTTGTAAAAATGCTGATACTCGGTTTTCAAATAACTTGTATTCTCAGGTTAGCATTAGACAGGTACATCTCGGAGCAGTTGATGAAGATAGTTTAGTATTATGTTGTATCTATTCTATTACTTGTATTACTTTGAATTGATGTATTAATGTAACCATGTAAAATTATTACTATTAATGCAATGTCTTGTTGTACTTTGATTACTATAATGCATGTGTTGTGATACTTGACATGACGTCATCCACCCCAAAACGTTTCCGCCGTTCCGGTTTTGGGGTGTGACATGCTACCCCTGCACCAACAAAACAATATGTTGGGAACCTGCCAAAGTGCAGAAAATGTAACTACCATCACCACGGTAATTGCCGCGAGATGCACTGTAAAAACTACGACAGGAAAGGGCACACTGCCCGTTTCTGTAAGGCACCGGGGCGACCAATCACTCAAGTTCCTGGTACTGGAATAAGACAGGCATGTTATGGGTGTGGAGAAACTGGGCACTTCAAGTGGGATTGCCCCAAGGCAAAGAATACTGGTGGTGTTGGGAGAGTGCTGGCGATAGGACTAAATGAAGCAATATCTGACCCCACGGTGGTTACGAGTACGTTTCTCCTCGACAACATTTATGCATGCATACTCTTTGACTGCGGTGCAGTGAGAAGTTTTGTGAGTCATAAATTCAAACACCTACATAATCAAAAACCCCGACCACTCAATAAAATATTCACTATAGAAATGGCAAACGGTAAAACGGAAAGCGCAAGCGATATGTACGTAGGGTGCACATTAAATTTAAACGAGCACTTATTTCAAATCAATCTTATGCCCATTTCGATAAGAAGTTTTGATGTCATCATCGGTATGGACTGGTTAAGTCTTCACCATGCCGATATACTTTGTCACGAAAGGGCCGTTCGCCTCAATCTGCCAAACGACAAAACTCTTGTTATTTATGGTGACAAACCTAGTACAAATTTACAAATCATATCATGTGTTAAAGCACGAAAATATCATCGCAAAGAATATCATGCCTTTCTAGCCCATGTAGTAGACCAGAAACAAGAACCGAAGAACATTAAAGACATTCCGGAAGTCTGCAACTTCCCAGACATCTTCCCAGAAGATCTCCCAGGAATCCCACCAGAACGCCAAGTCGAGTTCAGAATCGACATAATCCCCGGAGCTACTCTAGTAGCAAAGTCGCCTTACCGTCTAGCCCCAGCCGAGATGCAGGAACTGTTCAGTCAATTAAACGAGCTGCTGAGCAAGGGCTTCATCAGATTGAGCTTCGCACCATGGGGAGCACCGGTCCTATTCATGAAGAAGAAGGACGGATCTTTTCGCATGTGCATCGATTACCGAGAACTGAACAAACTCACGATCAAGAACCGATATCCCCTGCCGTGCATAGACGACTTGTTCGATCAACTACAGGGAGCAAGCTACTTCTCAAAAATCGATCTAAGATCCGGTTATCACCAACTACGAGTGCTGCAAGGAGACATCCCCAAAACGGCATTCCGAACACGCTATGGTCACTACGAGTTTGTAGTGATGCCCTTTGGATTGACAAATGCACCAGCAGTGTTCATGGACTTGATGAAACGGGTATGTCGTCCCTTCCTGGATAAATTCGTGATCGTGTTCATAAATGATATACTCATCTATTCAAGAAGCAAGGAAGAACACAGCCAACACCTCTGCCAAGTCTTGGAAACATTGAGGGCAGAAAAGCTATACGCAAAATTTTCAAAGTGTGAGTTTTGGATTCGGGAAGTAGATTTCCTAGGTCACGTAGTAAGCAAAGAAGGGATACATGTGGATCCTTCTAAGATCAAGGCAACAGAGAATTGGACGATCCCAAGAACCCCAACAGAAATCCGGCAATTTTTGGGACTTGTCGGATATTACCGAAGGTTCATACGAAACTTTTCGAAGATTGCCAAGCCACTTACCACCCTAACTCAGAAGAGCGTGACCTTCAACTGGGGAGAAAAACAAGACATCACGTTTCAAACACTAAAGCGAGCCTTATGTAGTGTGCCCATTCTAACCTTACCAGAAGGAACAGAAGACTTCATGGTCTATTGTGATGCGTCAAACCAAGGACTTGGGCGTGTCCTGATGCAACGAGGGAATGTCATCGCCTACGCCTCAAGACAACTAAAGACGCACAAAGTAAACTACACGATGCACGATCTCGAGCTAGGAGCAATCGTTTTTGCTCTAAAGATATGGAGACACTATCTCTACGACACGAAATGTACAGTCTTCACCGATCATAAAAGCCTCCAGCATATCCTCAACCAGAAAGAACTCAACATGAGACAAATACGGTGGGTAGAACTAATAAATGATTATGAATGCAAAATTCGATATCATCCCGGAAAGGCTAACGTGGTGGCCGATGCACTCAGCCGGAAGGAATACTCGAGCCGCAGAGTGAAGTCTCTAACTATGACAATCCATTCACACCTGTCCACACAAATCAGGGAAGCCCAAGTAGAAGCCTTAAAATTTGAAAATGTGACAGGGGAAGCCTTAAGGGAATGGATAAGAAGCTTGAAGTCAAGAATGATGGAGTTCGTTACTTCATGGATCGGATCTGGACACCGAAGTTTGGTGGATTCAGAGAAGTCTTCATGAACGAAGCCCATAAGACACGATACTCCATACATCCTGGCTCGGATAAGATGTATCTCGACCTAAAGAAACTGTACTGGTGGCCGAACATGAAAGCCGAAATTGCTACCTACGTGAGCAAATGTCTGACGTGCGCCAAAGTCAAGGTGGAATACCAAAAGCCCTCGGGATTGTTGCAACAACCAGAAATACCCGAATGGAAGTTGGAGCGGATAACCATGGATTTCATAACCAAATTACCCAAGACAGCAAGTGGACTCGACACCATCTGGGTGATCGTCGACAGGTTAACTAAATCAGCGCACTTCCTACCAATCAAAGAAACAGATAAATTGGAGAAACTAACTAGAACATACCTCAGAGAGATCGTACGGCTGCATGGTGTGCCCATATCCATTATCTCAGACCGAGATAGTAGATTCACCTCAAGGTTCTGGCAGTCGCTGCAAAAATCTCTAGGAACAAGACTAGACATGAGTACTGCTTATCACCCACAAACTGACGGCCAGAGTGAGAGAACCATCCAAACCCTAGAGGATATGTTGAGATCTTGCGTAATCGATTTTGGCAAAGCATGGGACACCCACCTACCCTTGGTCGAGTTTTCATACAACAATAGCTACCACACTAGCATCAAGGCTGCCCCATTTGAAGCCCTCTACGGCCGTAAATGCAAATCGCCTCTGTGCTGGGCTGAAGTGGGGGACACACAACTAGCAAAAGGACAAGCAACAGACAACACGCTCACTGGGACAGAAATCAAAAGGGAAACTACAGAGAAGATTGTTCAGATCCGGGAACGACTGAAAGCATCAAGGGACAGACAAAAGAGTTATGCGGATAAAAGACGTAAACCCTTGAAATTCCAGGTTGGAGACCGTGTCCTACTAAAAGTCTTGCCCTGGAAAGGGTTAATACATTTCGGAAAGCATGGGAAACTGAACCCAAGATACATTGGACCATTCGAGATCCTTGCCAGGATCGGTCCAGTGGCTTACAAACTTTGATTACCTCAGGAACTCCACAACGTACACTCTACCTTTCACGTATCAAACCTAAAGAAGTGCTTGTCTGATGAGACCCTTGTCATCCCTCTGGACGAAATTGCAATAAATGAGAATCTCCAATTCATAGAAGAACCAGTAGAGATCATGGATCGGAAAATTAAAATGACTAAACAAAGCCGCGTACCTATTATAGAGGTCCGCTGGAACACCAAGCGAGGACCTGAATACACCTGGGAATGCGAGGATCAGATGAAACAAAAGTACCCGTATCTCTTCCCTAACCTATAAACTCAGTCTTAGATTAAATTTCGGGACGAAATTCCTCTAACGGGGGGATGATGTGACAACCCTATATTTTTCCAAAAGCAATGTAACACTCAAAAGTCAAATACAACAAAAACTATTTGGAATAACGAAATTAACGTCAAAAATAGAGTGTTCAAAATATCTAAATTGGGATGCGTCAAATGTTAGATATCGTGCCAAGGTTTCCAAAAACATAAAGAACATTCGAAACCGGGTTATATTGAAGAAACTATAACCACTCAAATATTTACGACACACCCGGTAAAACACTATTTAACGTAAAAAGTGAAATTACAATTAAATGCATTTTAGCCTTAAGTATCTAAAAAAAAGTTGTAGAGTTCGTTAAACTGTAAACGTACATAAAAAGATCGCCCAAATTGGACCTCGTATGAAGAAGTTACGAATTTTTTAAGTTTCGTAACAGTAGTAGAGGGCTAAAAACTCGAATTGAAGACCGAGCGATATTTAGCTAACGCAACCTAAACGAAAGTTGAAGGTCTCCACAATAGGAGTAAGATGATAAAAAGACAAACGAAAACCAACGTCGGATAAAGAAACTATGAATTTTTAACGGACTTTAGCAGTCCCGGCCTATTAAAAACATAGCATTAAAAATAAATTCAAAACTAGCCGACGGTTTCTAAATGAAAGTTGTAGAGCATAATCTCATCTCTGCGTGAATGTAAAGAACGTGAAAAACAGAGCCCGTACGCGAAATTTACGGAATTTAGAAGATAGAAGCCAGGATTACGCCCAGCGTACTTAGGTGCAGAGTCGAGTCCCATCGGCTGCAGCTCTACGCCAAGCTAGACTCGAGTTGTAAGCCATGATGCAAAGTTACGCCCAGCGTACTCCGGTAGTACGCCCAGCGTACTCGCAATTTCAGCCCTATAAATAGAAGGCATAAGCTCCGGATTTTAGCACACATTTCTCAAAACCACACTTACTCTCACACACTTACAAGCACCAGAGGCCGTCCTGACAGCCTCGATTTCCGAACCCGAGCCCCCGACGAAGGTTCTACGCTACCGAGATCCCCGAGAAGCTCGAAGACGCAGCTTTCCACGGTTGAAGTTCTGCCCGACTCTAGTCCCACTCTCTTCAAACCGAACAAGTGAGTTCATACCCTTACTTTTCAAGTCTTTTCATGTTTTAGAGGGGAAATACAAGTACAATACAAGAAAACGTATCGTTTTATATAAATGCAACATCTATCTTATTATTATTCGATACCAACATCTTACTTTACGTATAAAGTTTAGTATATCACCAAGTTATTTTCACCAAATGGAACATACTTTATGAAAAACTATAATGGGTATAGTTTGCGAGTTATTCATACATTCATACGTATACATCTTGAAAAACGAAATACTTTCTTCTAAAGTGAAATAAATACCTTCTTATCGTATAAATACTTTCTTATCGTAAATCTATTTATACTAAGTGATGTGAGATATTCATACTTCAACGTACTTTTATGTATGCATTTCAAGTCCTGTATTATAAGCCATAATCTCTTAGAGGGAGAGCGTGATACTTGTGTATAGATCTATACGGGATTGACAACCCCGCACCTAAACTGTTAGCTACAGTTAGACCGGCAGGTCTGGGGTGACAAATGTCATAACACTACAACACCTGAAGAATGTTGTTATAGGCAGTCTGTGTCAATAGTATGGTTATAAGACTCACACGAAAATATAAAAACAAGCTTGATTTACGAGATTCATACATGCATTCAGTATTTACATTATTTTGAGTGCAAACTTATCTTTATCATTCACTTACGAAAGATACTAACGCCTTCCAACTTTGGGAACTTTTCAAACTATGTATGGAAAATATTGGATTTTCTGAAAACCACGTTCATCGATTTTCTTCCATAAAGACATTATTTTCAATACAAAACACTTATGAACTCACCAACTTTATTGTTGACACTTTTTCGAAACAACTTGTATTTCTCAGGGAATCAGTAATACAAGTAACTACCAGCTTTTGAAGAAGGAACGCTAAGTGCGTTTATTATTAAACATTTTACATCATCATATTGTAATATTCTTTTGGAATCATGTATAACGCAACAATGTACGTTTTTATTATATAAATGATGGTTGTGTTACTTTCTTTACAATATTCAGTTGTTATGGTACTACGTGAAGTCATCCACCCCCAAATGTTTCTGCCATTCTGGTTTGGGGGTGTAACATAAGGCGACCGTGGATGATGTACTGGTCGTGCTGAGATACCTCCGGAGAGGCAGGTAGAGTTCAGGATTGACCTAGTCCCTGGTCCGACTTCGATAGCTAAGGCACCATATCGGTTGGCTCCTCCCAAGATACAAGAGTTGTCTACATAGTTGCATGAGCTGTTAGACAAGAGATTTATTAGGCTAAGCAGTTCGCCATGGGAAGCACCAATCCTGTTTGTGAAGAAGAAGGACGGGTTACATCGGATGTGTATAGATTATCGGGAGTTGAATCAGGTAATGGTGAAGAACCGTTATCTCCTCCCAAGAATTTATGACTTATTTGAATAGCTTCAGGGTGCATCTTATTTCTCCAAAATTGATCTGCGATCGAGTTATCACCATATGCGAGTAAGGTACGACGATATGTCAACGACAACCTTTCGGATTCGATATGGTCACTATGAGTTCGTGGTAATGTCGTTTGGGCTCACCAATGCTCCTGCTGCGTTCATGGACCTCATGAACCGCTTGTACAGACCGATGTTGGACCGGTCTATGATAATTTTCATCGATGACATCTTGGTTTATTCCAAGACTCAGGAGCACCCTGACGAGCACCCGACAGAGGTGCTGGAGACACTGAGGAAGGAGAGACTTCTCGCAAAGTTCTCCAAGTATGAGTTCTGGTTGCGCGAGGTGCAGTTTCTGGGGCACCTTGTCAACCAAAATGATATTGTGGTCGATCCGGCCAAGATAGAGGTCGTGATGCAGTGGGAGGTTCCGAGGTCTCTATAGGAGATTTGGAGTTTTCTTGGTCTAGCGGGTTATTATCGGAGATTCATCCGGGATTTCTATAAGATTGTTGTTCCCTTGACCCGACTGACCAAGAAATCGGTGACATTCCGCTGGGGGCCTGGGCAGCAGGCAGCCTTTGAGACTCTCAAACAGCGGTTATGCGAGGCACCGATTCTGACTTTGCCGAAGGGTGTCGACAATTTTGCGGTTTACTATGACGCTTCGATCACGGGCATGGGTGCAGTGCTGATGTAGCGGGGTCATGTGATAGCATACACTTCGAGGCAGTTGAAGCCTCACGAGGCGAACTACCCAACACAGAATTTGGAGTTGAGGGCTGTAGTTTTTGCCCTAAATATTTGGCGACACTACCTATATGGGGTTTGTTGTACCATTTACACGGACCGCAAAAGTTTGAGGTACTTGATGGATCAGCCGAATCTGAACATGAGGTAGGGTCGGTGGCTAGATGAGGTGAAGGATTACGACTGTGAGATCCTTTATCCCCAAGGAAGGCCAACGTGGTGGTCGATGCTCTTAGCCGCAAGGCAGAGGCATCTCTGATTCGAGATATATGTCTGAGGATGACAATGATTACTCTGTTGCTGGAATGGATTCAGGAGGCGCTGGTCGAGGGTATGAAGGAAGAGCATCGGAAGTGTGAGCGGATTGTAGGTTAGGTGGCCTCATTTGATTATAACAGTCGTGGGTTGTTGACCCTGCATCAGAGGGTCTAGGTTTCTTACTAGGGCGGGGTACGACAGGTTTTTATGGATGAGGCCCACAAGTCAATGTTCTTCATCCATCCTAGGGCGACGAAAATGTACCGGGATCTTTGGCCTGATTATTGGTAGACCTGCATGAAGCGGAACATAGCTTGGTATGTGGAGAGGTGCTTGACTTGTAAGAAAGTCAAGGCCGAACACCAGCGACCTCACGACAAGATGTAGCCATTGGACATTCCTGTGTGGAAATGGGAAGATATCACAATGGATTTAATCACAAAGCTTCCCAGGACTGCACGTGGAGTTGATTCGATATGGGTCATCGTGGATCGGTTAATCAAGAATTCTCATTTCATACCAATCCAGGAGAGTATATCGGCTGAGAAGCTAGCCGAGATCTACGTACATGAGGTAGTGGCATGTCATGGATTGCCGGTTTCGATTGTGTCAGACCGAGATGTTTGTTTCACTTCCAGATTTTGGAAGCAGTTCCATGACGAGATGGGTACTCATCTTCACTTTAGTACCGCTTTCCACACTCAGACTGATGGGCAGAGTGAGAGGATGATTCAGAGTCTAGAGGACATGTTGTGTGCATGCGTATTGGATTTTAGAGGCAGTTGGGATACGTATCTTCTGTTAGCGGAATTTTCATATAACAACAGCTACCACGCTAGAATAGATCGACCTCCCTTCGAGATTCTCTATGGGAAGAAGTGTAGGACCCCAATCTATTGGGGTGAGGTCAGTCAGAGAGTCATGGGGAGTACCGAAGTGGTACTCAAGACCACTGAGAAGATTTAGCAGGTCCGGAGCAGGCTTCAGACTGCTCAGAGTCGGCAGAAAAGCTATGCCGACAAGCACCGTTCAGACTTGGAGTTTCAGGTAGGCGACATGGTCCTCCTGAAGCTGTCACCTTAGAAGGGTGTCAATCGGTTTAGGAAGCGAGGCAAGCTGGGCCCCAGGTACATCGGTTCGTTCAGGGTTTTGGATCGGGTGGGCTGGATTGCTTATCGTTTGGATCTTCCAGCAAAGCTCAGCCAGATCCACAACACTTTTCATGTCTCCCAACTGCGGAAGTGCTTAGTGGATGACTCTGCAGTTGTGCCTTTAGAGGATATATAGGTTGAAGACAACTTTAACTACATCGAGAGACTGGTAGCCATTCTTGACAGGATGACGAAAGAGCTGAGGAACAATAGATTAGAGCTGGTGAAGGTGCAGTGACAGCACCGCAAGGGCTTGGGGTGGACTTGGGAGCCCAAGGAGGAGATGAAAGAGCACTACCTAGAGTTACTTCCAGGCGCATCGGACTTCGAGGATGAAGTCTGATTCAAGTGGGGGAGAATTGTAACATCCGTCACTTGAGGTAATTATTATTTAATATCTTTGTAATTAATTGTTGGGCTATGAAATAAGTAAATGGATTATTGAGTGGACTTTAGTAAGTGGGCCGATAGGATTGGGCTACCCAAAGACGTACGTTGGGCGTAAGTTTGGCTTACGTGGGGCATAGTGCAACATTGGATGTGGGGGCAAAGGTGTGTACGCACAACATACCAAGGTGTACGCGCAACGTACGCAAGAAAACTCAAAACCCTAAAAATTAGGGTTTAAGCCATATAAATACAATATTATGACTCAAACCCTAACCTCCTTACCAGCCTCTCAACCTCAGAAAATCGTAGAAGACCTTTTATTCTTCATCCTTGTATGTTTTTGGCTTTGTGAAGTTCATAGTGGTGTTTAGAAGCTTGAAAGGAAAAATAAGAAGTTGAAGAAAAAGAACTTGAGTAGCTTGAGCTCAAGGATCCGAGATAACACCACCATTTGGCACTCATTTGAGGTAAAACGCTTTCAACTTGCCTCATGAACGCTTAGATCTATGTTAATGTAGTTTTGGACCTTTTTATGTCCCAACAATGGATTTTTATGGTTCAACTTCGTATCTAGTCTTAGGGTTGCCACCCTTAGTGCTATATGAGTCCCAATAACAGTAAAGTTTCGATCATGAAGGTCCTTTTGTGACCATGCATGATTTCTAGTTATTTCCATGGAAGCTAGTTGCTATATTCCAAGTTTGGGTCCATTTGGTGGGTTGCAAGCCACCAAGTAATCAACTTTATGATTTAAGACATTTAATGGACTAATATATGTAATTTGGGCTTAAGGTCTTAAAGGATTAAGCACTTTTGAAGTTTATGGCTTAACAAGGTAGTACGTCGGGCGTACAACCCAGTACGCGCATCATACAAGCCATGCAACCTGTATGCTTAGCATACAGAGGAGTATGCTCTACGTACTCACTGATTTGGGCCTCAGTTTGGGCCAAACTTTGGACTTCATAGCTTTTGGGCCTTAGTGGGCCATCAGGAGTCGGTTATTGGGCCAAGGACATATTTGGGCTTAAGGGAAGGCCCATTTGAGGAGTTGAGCCTAATTTAGAAAATTGGCCCATTAGTGGGTCTTTAGTGGGCCATTAGTGGGATTGGAAAGATTAGATGGAATTGGGCCTAGGATTATGGTCCAAATTAGACTAGGGGGTAAAATGGTCATTTTTCCCTAAAAATGATTATGGGGTTTTGACTAAGTGTTGTTGTGATAATGATAGTTGGGGAGTCGTTGGAGCAGCCGTTAGAGAATCCTTATGATGAGATTTCGCATTCAGCTTTGCGAGGTGAGTTTCCTCCTGTAGGAACGAGTCGAAGGCACCAATGCCGACCTGTTTATGTATGTTAGTATATTCCGGGCTAAGGTCCGATGTCGGGTTGTTCCCGATGTAGGTTTATATGTTTCCGGACTTCGGTCTGATGCTGCAGAAAGCCCGATGAATGTTTCCGGACTTTGGCCCGATGTCGGGGAAAGCCCGAGGAATGGTTGTATGCTTCCTAATTTCGGCACGATGTCGGGCGGAGCCCGAGGAATGTTTATATGTATTTGTTGATATGTTGATATATATATTGAGCTTTGCTCGATGTGGGGCGGGGCCTGATGCCAGATTTCGGTCTGATGTTGGGCGGGGCCCGATGCCGGACTTGTCCAATGACGGGCTGGACCTGATGTAGCGGGGAATGCCAATGTTATGTTATTTTATGATTATATGATTATGTGTATGGTATGTGGTAGTTTGGGGATACTCACTAAGCTTCGTGCTTATAGTTTTCAGTTTTGGTTTCAAGTACTTCCGATAGCAAAGGGAAGAGCTCGGGATGACTGCAACGCACACACCATGATTTTAGCTTGGGATGTTTTTACTCTGATATGTTTGACAAATATTTATGATGTTTTGAGAAACAATGACTTATGATTTTTATGTGATGATTTGATAACTATGGTTTTATTCATAATTAAAAAACGAAATTTTTTAACCGTATTTTCGGGACGTTTCAACACAGCCACCCAACAGGTAATGCCTGTTTCCCTGTTACACATTTAATTAATTATTTATTTATTTTGGAAGGGCTAATCGATGAGTTGGTGGCCCTAACTCGTCGGGTAGAAGTTTGTATATGCGCAAGTTTTAAGTGGGCTACTTGTCGAGTCACAACCCTGACTCGACGAGTAGGACAGGCTGGATGAAACCCTAATATATAGGGTTTACACCCTATTTAAGCATCATATCTGGCCTCCATCACAACCTCCATCACCTTCCAAACCCTAACCTCGAAACCCTAATCAATCTTGAGTGATCTTGAGCTATTTATTGCTATTTTTGTGATTGAAAGCTAGAAGAAGGAAGCAAAGGCCTGGAGTTTCAGAAGAAAGATTGGAGATCCAGAGCTAAGGACTCATGTTTGTCTTCATAGAGGTATAAAGCTTATACCTTCGCTGTTATTCACTTAGATCTCCTTCTTAGCTTGTATGTTGTCATTTTTGGGCCATTTCCAAGGTCAATCCGAGATTTGAACCTTTGAGAATGAAAGGACTTCAGATTTGGGTACTCTTGAGCTTTTCAAGCTCAAAGTTGCCACCTTTATTCAGCCATGGCTCCATGCTATGACTTACACCTTCATTTTGGCTTGGATTGGATGTTTTAGCTTCATAACACCATGCATGTATGTAAAGTTAGCAACTTTACGTGTAATGTTAGTCTAAGGAGTCCAGATCTATGAGTTAGAAGCATTAGAATGGATTAGATCGACTGAATGGATATGTCACAGGAAGGACTCGACGAGTTGTTCTTGGACTCGGCGAGTCGGGTCGTGAACCCAAACTCCTTTTCTGGTTGTGAGTGAAACCATTGAGTTTAGGAGATAACGTAATGAGTTGGACAACAGTAGCACTCGAAAGCTGAAGAACTCAACGAGTCCAAGGAGGGGAGTCGACGAGTTAGAGTCGATATGTCCCGATGTTATGACATGAAGAACTCGACGAGTCCGGGAAGGGACTCGACGAGTTGACTTATTTGACCATGTGTTTGAGTTGCTCATTAACTCACCGAGTTGGGAGATGACTCGATGAGTTGGAGTTGACTGGGAGTTGACCTTGACTTTGAATTTGACTAAGATGTTGACTTTGACCAGGGGTAAAATGGTCATTTTACCCTGGGAAGGATTATCAGATTTTGACTAAGTATTATTGTGATATTGATAGTCGGGGAGTCGTTGGAGCAGCTATCAGATATTCCTCACCGCGAGTTTTTGTAGACAGCTTTGCAAGGTAAGTTTTATCCACTAGGAGCGGGTCTAAGGCACCAAGGCCGGCCTGTTTAGATAACAGTAGTTCCGGACCACGGTCCGATGTCGGGCAGGGCCCGAAGTAGATTTCTATGTTTTTCGGATTCTGATCCAATATCGGGGCAGTCCCGAGGAATGCTTGTATATTTGTATGCTTGATGTGTTTGTGATTCCTGCATGTGTTTGTTATGTGTTATGTGTTCCGGGCTTAGGTCCGATGTCGGGGCAAGCCCGAGGAATGTATAGTTGATATGTTATGATAGTATGTTCTGGACTCCGGTATGATGTCAGGGCGGTTCCCGAGGAATGATAATATGTTTCCGGATCTCGATCTGATGTCGAGCGGGGCTCGATGCCGAATAGCGTTTGATATCGGGCGGGGCCCGATGCCGGGAAAGCCGATGTCGAGCTTGACTCGATTTAGCAGGGGCGGGGCCCAAGATATATTATGTGATATGTGTATGGTATGTGGTAGTTTGGGAGACTCACTAAGCTTCGTGCTTACATTTTTAGTTTTGGTTTCAGGTACTTCCACTAGCAAGGGGAAGGGCTCGGGATGATCGCATGGCACACATTACAGTTTCCGCTTGGGATTGTTTTAGACTCTAATATTTTCTCATACGATTTTGATACAATATTTGACGTGATGTTTTGAGATAATTGGTTCATGGTTTTTATATGATAATGATGATGATATTTATGGTTTTATTAATGATTTAAAATAAAAAATTTTGGACTATATTTTTGGGATGTTTCAAGTTGGCATCAGAGCATTGGTTTGAGGGTTTTAGGCACACTTTCGGGCGTGTCAGATCTCAAACTAAGGAATTGGTATAGAAATTTTCAAAAGAAAAATCATTTTTATAAAAGGATTTTTGAGAAAGGAAAAGAATTTTAGAAAAAGCAAAAAGATAAGAATTGTGAAAAGGAGAAAAGGGTTTGGTGGAAGCAATCAGCCGAGCTCAAGTAAGTACTCCCGAATTACCCATACAAGTTTGTGTTATGATATGATTATCAGCTTTATGAGAACTTCATGCTAGATTACGACTAAGGATCTAGGAAGGATGCCTTATGTGCCTGTTATATGTGTATCAACTTTATGAAATGCATGCTAGTACATATTAGTCAGTATGATAGCCTAATTAGAATATGCTTGATTATGTGTACTCACTGCTCGAATGTTGCTGGCTTTGTGCTTTTAGGAGTTCTAGTTATCTTTTACTAACTAGTAAACGAATATGTTAAGTTACGTTTTGTGAGGACTAAATAATTTCAGAAGGTTAGGTGTAGCTCTATTTCGCAGCTCTTGTCTGAGTCCAACCGTTGTAGGGTAGGATCTCTCATTCGAAGAAATATCTAGTCTTAGCAGTATGTAATGTTATTCGCGATCTAGTTAGGGGGAGATAACCGGAACTTCTTATGCAGCTGATGGCAGAGAGTGGGATGGTGATTACCCTAGGGCAAGCCTAGGATGAGAGTAACGCATGAAGCAGTAGTAGTAGAAGGGACTTGGTGGGGTCAAGGCAGTTCTTGAGGAAAGTATGGATAGATGTGGAAGGTAGTATGGGCCCGTAAAGCAGAGAATCTGTACTCGAATCAAGGAAGGCTGAGATGAATCCAGGAGACTTGTAGTGTATGAGATCCCTCGAGTTATGTTTAGTATTCCGATGTTTGTTATAATGTGTTTTTCATAATGGTGGTTTTACGGCCTAGACCAACAATCGGCAGTTCAGGTGCCAGTGAGGGATCAGGCTCAGGCTCTGGAGCAGAGCTGCTAGATGAGCAGACTAGGGAGTTTATCTCCTCAGAGAACACATAAAGTATTATTTAGCAGACTCTTGTGATCTTCGGTTCGATCAAGGAGGGTATCCTGGAGCTTATGGATGAGAGATTTAGTGCTTTACGCATTGAGGTGGAGGCCATGATGGGGTCATGCACACTCTCTTTCTAGGAGTTCAGAGCATGTGGAGTTCCCGACTATCATGGGGCTCAGGACCCCATTGCGAGTGCTAGATGGTTGGCTGATGTCGCCAACACATTCCGCACCAGCAGTTATCCCGAGGGGGACAAGGTTAGGCTAGCGTCCTGTCTACTGAAGGACAAGGAACGTGACTAGTGAGAGGAGGTCGGACGTGTCCTGGGTGATGATGCAGCTATTGATACCATGACACAGAGTGACTTTACAACTCGGTTTAGGGCCGAGTTTGCACCAGTGATAGAGGTGCAGCAGCTTGCTAAAGAGTTTCAGGACCTCCAGCAGACTATAGAGATAGTGGCAGAGATCATCGCCAAGTTCAGGGAGAGAGCCCTTCTTGTTCCGCAGTATGTGGCAGATGAGGAGATGAAGAAGGATCGGTACCACAAGATGTTGCAGAGTGATATCCACCAGTTTGTGAGCCGCTCCAGCTGTAAGACGCTGGAGGACGTGATTGCTAGGGCGAGAGAGAGAGAGAGAGAGAGTTGGATTTAGAGATGGAGAGAAAGATGAGACCAGAGGGGGGTCAGTTAGGGAGTTTGGGCAAGAAGCCCAAGGTATCAGATCACAGATCTCGGAGCCAGCAGAGCCACGACCATTGTGGAATATGCGGCAGGATGCGCCGGGGAGCGTGCAAGGCGGGGAGTTCGGGCTACTACAAGTGCGGCCGAACTGGTCATGTGAGCCGTGGTTGCACAACCACTACCACCACCATGACAGCGTCATATATGATTTGTTTTCAGTTCAATCAGAGGGGACACAAGCGGTCCTAGTGCCCGAGTTTAGCAGCAGCAGGGAAGGTGGTAGCACCTTCTCCTGCCACATTGAGGATTACAGATGGCCGACAGGGCCGGGCTGAGGCACCGACGGCGCAAAGTAGTGCTTTTCAGCTCACAACAGAGGAGGCAAGAGCAGTTCCTGATGTGGTGAAGGGTATGTATCTTTCTCTTATCTCTTTATTGATATTGTTTGTTACTTATGTTTATATGTTATGTTAAAGGATCGATCTTAGTGAACAATATATTAGCTTTGGTACTGTTTGATTTGGGTGCCACTTGATCTTTTGTGTCGCTCGCTATTAGCAAGCGATTTAGTAGAGCTCTAGGGGAGATGGATTACCCACTTGATGTAGAGATAGCAGATGATAGGACCGTCAGGATCACGAGGATTCACAGAGGATGTACGTTTTTGTTGTTTGATGAGCAGTTTTTAGTGGATCTAGTTCCTATTCCCCTGCGAGGGTATAAAGTTATAGTGGTTATGGATTGGTTGAGCCCCAATGAGGCAGTGATTGATTGTGAGTAGCAGCTAGTGAGAGTCCGCACTCCTAGTGGGGGAGGGTTAGTGATCCAAGGCGAGAGGCCACAACTCGGACTGGTTCTCTACTCAGCAGCGAAGGCGAGGCGTCACTTTCAGCAGGGTTGTGCAGGATACGTCGTGTATGTCATGGATACCCGGGATAAGGGTAAGACAACAGTTGATGATGTATCGGTAGTCCAAGAGTACCCGAACGTATTCCCGGAGGGTTTACCTGGGATACCTCCGGAGAGACAGGTTGAGTTTAGGATTGACCTAGTCCCTGGTGCGGCTCCGATAGCCAAGGCACCATATCGGTTGGCTCCTCCCGAGATGCAGGAGTTGTCTACGCAGCTGCAAAAGCTGCTGGACAAGGGTTTTATCAGACCGAGCAGTTCACCATGGGGAGGCCCGATACTGTTTGTGAAGAAGAAGGACGGGTCACATTGCATGTGCACAGACTACCGGGAGCTGAACAAGGTAACGGTGAAGAACCGTTACCCACTTTTGAAGATAGATGATTTGTTTGATCAGCTTCAGGAAGCATCTTGGTTCTCCAAGATTGATCTACGGTCAGGGTATCACTAGATGCGAGTCAGGGATGATGATGTACAGAAGACAACTTTTAGGACTCGCTATGGTCATTATGAGTTTGTGGTGATGCCATTTGGGCTCACCAATGCTCCAACCGCGTTCATGGACCTCATGAACTACCTATACAAATCGATGTCGGATCGGTCTGTAATACTCTTCATTGATGGTATCTTGGTCTATTCGAAGACCCAGGAGCAGCATGATGAGCACCTGAGGGAGGTGCTGGAGACACTGAGGAGGAAGAGACTTTTCACAAAGTTCTTCAAGTGTGAGTTCTGGTTGCACGAGGTGCAGTTCCTTGGGCATCTCGTCAACCAAAAATAAATTATGGTAGATCCGGCCAAGATAGAGGCTAATGTGTCTAAACTGCACTAGTTTTAATCCTACTTACTTAAACACAAAGACAAACACACGAAAGGCAGTGTACCTATCGATTAGCAGTTTAGATCAGGTAAATAGGGTATCGAACACAGGGAACGGTAAATAATTAAAATAAATGTTAATATTATCTAAATAAAACAAGTAATTACTTGATCATTAACAGAAAATAGTTATGGTTAATGCATAATAAAACAAAGTTCACCAAATTATATTAATCCAACAACAAAATCAAACCATAATCACAAAATCATCTATCCTAAACAGAAGGTATGAGTTTTAGCTCATGATTACAGCAGAAACAAGCTCAAAAACGAAATCAATTGGTAAAAACATAGTTCAACAAGAGATTAGGTAAAGAGTAAACTTGATTTTGCCTTGATTCTCCTTAAAATTGAATGTAGGGTTGATTCCTTAGCTTCCCACGCTCCAGCAGCACCTTTAATCGACAATTGGCCTCCAAGAATTCATCTATATGTTAGGGTATCTGGCAGGAATGCCCTTTATATAGATTTTCACAAAATAGAGGTGACTCGTCGAGTCCAGTGACCGACTCAGCGAGTCTGTCACTTAAAACCTGTGTACGGCAAGTCAGCGTCCAGAATCGCAAAAGTTCGACGTGAATTGTCGAGTTGAGGCCCAACTCGTCGAGTCCATTTGGAATCAACATTTTCTCAAAACACAAAAGTCGTCCGAAATTGTGTCTAGTTTTTAGTACATTTTGAATATTTTCCATCAGAGTTACAGTTCATGAGATATGGCCAAAACACTGACAAGGGGTCAACCTGTCCAGCAACATCCTTCTGCTTCCTTTCCCATCCGGTCATGTCATTGTTGATGAAAAATGAAATTCTAAACTAATTAAGCACCTTTTGCTCATTAAATGAGACAAAAACCACATAAAGTATTAAGACACTGCATGAATTTTATAACTAAATATGCCCATATCAAAATACCCCACACTTGACTTTTGCTTGCGCTCAGTCAAAACTGAATTTTAACATACTAGCATTGCTTAAAATAATTTTAATCAAACCCAGCCATTATTCCAAGACCGCAACGCATGCATTTGTGTCTAACATTTTTCCTAAGGACCCCCCTAATTCTAAATACTCACAATCCTCATAATCACTCGGCCACTTCTTTTGAACAACGCTCATGTTATGCATCCCTCCGAATCCATCCGCAAAAAACTTCTTAACCTCAAAGTATTTTTGGTCAAGCAACCCAAACATACATAATCTAGAAAATTACAATTTTTTGATACCACTATGGAGCTCTTTGGAATTCTTCACTTCCTTGATAATTTGATCTTTGATTTCTTTGAATTCACCACCTTCTTTGTTTGATTTTTGGTATCTTCAATTTTTGAATTTCTTCAGAATTTTGATCTTCGATCTTCATACTTTGCTTTGAATGCTCCAAAAATTCTAACAACTTTTTATTGTAATTTCTCTTTTTTTTTTATATAACATTTGCCTCACTTTTTTTCACTCAAAACCTACATGCTTAAGCAAGGGCGCTTGACTTCAACCTTTCTTGGTTAAAGTATTAGTCTTCCTGGATACATTTCTGGTTTAGGATACTAAACATATTGCGATCCTCAAACTAAGCAAGATTATGTTTTTGTCCCATGATTTCACTAGAATAAAGGAGGCCACAAATGCACTAGAACGTGTATAGGCTCAATTGAGCATTTGGGTCTTCATAAAATCATCAAACATAATACTAGCATGAACCCTAATTGCTTTTACCAATATTTTCTAAATTAATCCTAGCAATTTTTATTTATGCAAAAATTTAAAAATTTAACTAAAACTATGTAACCAACCCCCTACCCCACACTTGATTTATGCAATGTCCCCATTGTATATTATGCATGATAAAGAACAATAAAATAAAGAGGGAATTCGAACAAACTCCTCTGTGATAGTACTTGCGAGGTTGATCTTCTTCATATAAAGCTCCATCTTCAGCTGACTTTAGACATGGGAACAACTCATCCATGCCTTGGGTGTCATTCGTCTCGTGTGGATGACAGCTCCAAAATATCGAGGAAAAAGCTTCTTGGAAATGCTCGGAAATGATCTTCAAAAATATAGACAATGCCCATGTCGAATGGAATCAAATTGCCAATCTTGAAGGTAAGAGAAAGAGTAACTCGTCGAGTTAATAGTAAACTCGCCGTTAAGTCGATAAAAGTGGTAACAATCGGGTTTTCTGCACTGAGTAAATAAAATTAGCTCCTGCTTCAGGTTTGTTTCTGGGGTTTGAGGAGATTATTATAGCAATATTCCCCCTCATTTTTCTTCAGTAAAAGCACATCCCTTAGGCTATTTAATTACCGGACTCGTAATTAGACTCAATTCTCCCATTCTTCTCGTTTTAGACTTGATCCCACATTTTATTCCTCACGCTTTATTCGTTCCTTCTATCCCTCACCCTATATTCTGAAAAAAATCAAAAACAAATACCAAGTAATAAAAAAAATCAAAATAAAAATCCTAAATTATCCCTAAATACTAGAAGTTTAGAAAGAAAAAGGAAAACAAACTCTAATGACAGGTTGCCTCCCGCAAGCACTTCTTTTTGTGCGAGTCTTTAGCTGGACTCATGACTTAATAAACTTCCAATAAACTCAATGCCAATCCATCCGTTGCATTGAATATTTCTTTGGACCAAATTGTAAAATTTGGCTCTTTGCTTCAAAAATTGGCCAAACGAGCTTTAATTCATGTAACCCAAGAATCTTGATAAAGGTTGGAACCGGTTGGATACCAATCAAAAATGGATCGTGCCTCAGAACTTTCTCCAAAGTTGGAATCGTCACCCCATGCTTCGAAACACAAACCGGAAATATAGGGGGCCATGTCGTGGTAATGGTCAAACCACAACTTGGTTCTTGCAATTCAGCTTGTTCTTGTTCTTCATCGGATCCTTCTGCTAGCAACCTTTCCAGCTCCTCCAAATCTCTTTATGGATTAAATTCTTCATCTTTTAACTCTAGCTCTTGTGACTCGAATTGCTCTTGTTCGTTAGACATGATGTTATCTAACCATCTTCCAAATTTCTTCAAATCATCATCCGATCCATACTCCTCATCTTCTTGCTTAATTTCCTGTACTACTTCCTCAAGAAAAGCATCAAAAGCATCGAGATTTGGAAAATACATAATAAATAAAAATAAAAATAAAATTTTAAAAATAATTAATAAACTAAAAATGATAATAGTTAGCAAAATAAATTTAACTATTTGAATCGTTACCCGGCAACAGAGACAAAAACTTGATGTGTGTAAAATGCACTAGTTTTAATCCTATTAACTTAAACACAAAGACAAACACACGAAAGGCAGTGTACCTATCGATTAGCTGTTTAGTTTAGGTAAGTTGTCACACCCCGAACCGGAACGGCAGAACGTTCGGGGGTGGAGGACGTCATGTTTAGTATCACAAGACATATATCATAGTAAGCAAGTAATGAACAACCATTTCATTAGAAAGAAAGTGTTTACAAAGTATGTGTTCACAAAACATATAGTATCAGCAATTAACAAAACAAGACTTGAAGCTAAACTGCTCCATCTTCTGAATTCCCAGAGCGAGTACCTGACTACTAGTTTCCCGAGAATACAAGATATTTGAAAGAGTTTATTAGCAATTAAGCTGGTGAGTTCATAAGATTTTAGTGATGTAAGTAAGTTGTAGAAAGTTGTTGAAAAATGTAGTTGAAATGTAGTCAGTTATACGTTCTGTTTTTAGAAAGGTTCGCCTGTTCCTCTTGAAAATCCTATATTTCCTAATTTGATATAAGATACATAAAAACGATTTTACAATCCCTTCTATGAGTACTAAATGGATGCAAGTTATATAAAACTCAGAGTAAACAAACAATCAATTGTGCACATCTGCCCTAAGCCCACAACCAAACAAGGAATAGGAAGTAAGGCGGATAGCACACATCCCGTTGTTTGTTGGATCCTTGTTGTATATAACCTAGGTGTATTCACATGTTACTCATGGGGTTAATTGTAATAGTTGCTTTACAATTAATGAAAAGATCCTTTAAGAAAACCCTTATTTCTTATAATAAAATAGAGACCACAGTGATTACCTCTATAATCACTTAGTTTATAGTGCTATATATAATCTAATATCGAATAGATAGTTGATTGGATGAATCTGCCCTAAGCCCACAACCAAACAAGGAACGGGAAATAAAGCGGAAGGCACACATCCAACTACCTGTTGGGTATTAATGATATATAACCATGATGTATAAACTAAGGTACTATAGAGTCGATCACCTAAAGTCCTTTAAGTCTACACTGGTTTAATAAAATGGATTAAACCCTTTACTGGTAAGTATCTAGTTTTGTTTACCAAAAGTTCTATTTGAAACGTATGTTTTGTACTAGAAGACTATGCATTGAATTAGTGTCCTATGACTTGACCCATACCTGGTACCCCTTATGATGACGTAATGTGTACGGAACATATATATAACTAAGATCGAATTGATAATAGGCTGGGTGAATATGCTCTAAGCCCACAACCAAACAAGGAACAAGAAATTAAGCAGAAAGCACACATCCTATTACCTATCGGATCCTTTTAATATATATATATATATATATATATATATATATATATATATATATATCCTTTGATGTATACATTAAGGAATCATAAGGTTAGCATTATGGTCCCTTTCTACTGAATGTACTTGACCGACTGTTCTGTTTATCATTTGTAAAATGTAAGTTTTCCCTAGTTTATAACTATCTTGACTCCAAAATAATTTACGTTGACTTTCAAGTGGAACTTTCACTTTATGAAAGTAATGAGAAAATATAAGTGCTATAGTATTGTACATAGTAGCTACTCTTGTACTAATTGTCTTAAGTTGATTATTAAGGTATAATGTGATGGCTAGATCCCATACTAAACGCTCTCCCTGTCAAAAGATTCTGGGAACCAAACGCGACCTCTGCAAATAATTGCAAGCCGTGAACATCCACATTAAAATTATATGATCATGTATACCCAATATAACTATCACCTTTTGTTTAGAACAATGCGTTAGTGATTCATTGGTATAATTAGATCGTGTAAGTGTTCCATGCTATAGCAACTTAGTATGTTCGTTCTGTTATAGTACTTTAGTATCTTCTCTTGTTATAGTGTCTTAGTATGTTCTGTTGTATAGTATGTAGTATGTATGAATAGTATGTACAAGCATATAGTATGTTCTCTTTGTTATCGTGTATTGTATCTAGTATGTTCTGAATCTCTAAACTATATTCATTATAGTTTACTAGTATTTTACTTGAACAGTTATTGAAAAGACTCATTTTACTACCAAGTTATGCTTGTACTTTAAAAACGGAGCTTTGTTAAACTATAAAGCAACATAACTATAAAATAGTTTTTGAAATGTTTTGACCACTTATAGAAGACATAAGCAACATTTTGAAATATGTTTATAACAAATAGTTACAAAATTATCATTGTGTTTAACTTGTATTCCCCCCCTTAAAAGCATTAAAACAGTTAAAAGATTCATTACAGGGTATGAACTCACCTGATGTGGGTGATTCAAACGGGTATGTGTGTAAGGATGAGAAGTTCCACGAATGAAGTCCCGAGACTTAACAAGTCCTAAATGACATATAATGGCATATACTGACATAAATATAGTGCTTGGAAGCAACCAAATGCAATGAAACACCTTACAGGACTAGGAAACACTTTGACCAAGTGTTGGAATCACATGTGATTCACTAAAAGGGAGTGTACGGCCACTTTGAGGAGTGTGCAGTCGCACACTCATGGTAAAGAGTGCACAAAACGTTTTCCAAATGGTAGGGAGGCTTGTAGGACTGATGCTCATCAAGTGTTGAAGCTAGAAATGCACTTTGGAGGCCCTTACGCACTAAACAAAGGGGTGTACGGCCATATGGAGTGTTTGCGGCCGCACACTCCTTGATGAACATGGTTTAGATGTTTTCTATGGCTCATATGTAGTAAGTAACAAGCTTAGGGAATGGTACCTACAATATAGAAGCCTTTAGAGGTGTTTGAAGGGTGTTTTGAGGGGTGTACGACCACACACACCATATGTTCTTAAGTTCTAGGCAGTTTCAAGGCTTTAAAAAAGTGTTCTTAACAAGTTCTAAGCTTAACGAAATAGTACTTACGATTCGGAAGCTCGAGAAGGCCCAAAATCACCAAGAACAAGTGTGTGTTCTTGGTGAAATGGTTGAAAATTTGAAGATCTAGCCAATACATGATTTCAAATGGATGAAATCAAAGGATGTAACTAGTTTAAGAAGATTAACAACAAATCAAGGAAAGAACACTTACATTCTTGAAGATCTAAGTTGAAAATCGGATGATAGTTGAGAGAGAATCGAGTTCTAGGCTTAGGAGCGTGAAAAGGGATTAAGGGAGGATGAGATCTATACTTATACACGTGAGTGTGTTGCCAGGAGAGGGGTGTGCGGCCGTACACTCCTTATGTTGGAGTGTAAGGCTCGATTTTGGTGCTAGAAGTGTACGTGATCCATTCCTATGCTCGATGCTTGAATGTAATGATCTTTGGACCTTTAAATGGACTCTAAACAAGGCTAAATGATAGCAGAAATGAGTTTGGCACTTAGTCGAGTTTATTGATTGGGTCTTTAAAGCAAAAAAAATTCGGGTTGCCACATCATCCCCCCGTTAGAGGGAATTTCGTCCCGAAATTAGCTTCCTTACAGTATTACTGGGGTTATGCTCCGTTGATTGGTAGAATACCTACTCATAGACCTGGCAACTTTGCCCTTCTGTTCATGATAGGATTTGTACTTGGTCCATCTATCATTACCTCGTGTATACGAGTCGTATATAATTAGGATTAGTAAGTCGGTCGGATGTGCGACTCTGCCCCAGGTCCACAACCAAACAAGGAGCAGGAGATAGGGAGGAAGCACACATACTAAATCTATGTAATCATAATCATATACCACTCTCGCGTATACACTGAATAGTGATAGGTGGGTTGTATTCATCCTTAGCCTCTATACTTGAACTTGGTCTACTGGACGAGCGGTATTTCGTGACGGTCTGCGAACATATGATGATAAGGCTTAAGAGGACAAAGTACCCTTCGCATGAGTACTTCGGGGTTTAGAATACAGGAGATAAAACTGGGGTTTAGGTTGGACTGTCGATACGAAGGACGAAGGTTTCGAAATTTTGACGATAGAGACGATAGAAAACATATGAACTTAGTATGGTGAGGATCACGCCAACTCATGACGAACGATAGTAACGGACTCTCTATTGAACAAAGTTTTGGTGAATTTGAAAGGAACCTTTGTTATACGATGATGTATCCCTAGTGTGTTCGGTAATGTACTCTTAGTGAATGTTCTAGTGCTTTCTGTTTTCCCTTTAATGCTAACACTCCTATGTATCGTACTGCTATGTACGCATACATACAAATAAATGTGCTTTGATAACTGGTGATGATACTGAATATCATGATCCTCCTCGGTACCACTACGATCGCCTGTCATATACAAGTTGTGAATTCTTACGATGAATAGGACAGTCGACTGAGTAACTCTGCCTCAAATCCACAACCAGACAAGGAACATGAATTAAGGTGGAATCACTCACTCTAAGTCTGCAACATCTTAGTTATGCACCACCCGGATGTATATGCTAAGCCATCATAGCTTCTCTAAACGGATCTTTTAGTTCTCTTGAATACTATGACCTATTTCAATACGTGAGTGATTAAGATTACTTTTAAGTGTATTCCCCTAGTTTTAATCTTATATAAATATAAATTAATTTTGAAAGTAATTACTAGATCAAAGACGTACCGTTGCTCGTTGACGACTCTAGGGTAGATTCTCCTGAGGTGATCATCAGAATGCATCCATCCGCGCCTGAGTTCCTTATTATCGGGTAGTCCCTCTGATAGTGGCCCGTCTCACCATAGCCATAGCAGACTTGGTTTTCTTCAGCTCCAGGAACTTGGGAGATCGATTGAGTCGGTGCCCTGTAGAAACGGACTGTGTGTCCCTTTCTGTGGTAGTTCAGACACTGCACTTCCCGACATTCTCCGGTGTGGTGAAAGTTGCACTTTCCACACTTCGGCAGGGTTCCAACATATCGACTGGCAGGTACTGGAGCAGTGGGCATCGTATCGGCGTACATAGTACTCGCTCGTTGCCCTTGCGAGGTGTCTTGTGTTGTTCGCTTCTTCTTCCTCTTGTTCCCCGACTTCTGATTATAGCCCTCTTCCCTCATTGGCTCGGGAATAAGGACTTTTACCCCAAGGCGGACTCCGTGGTCGATGAGTCGCTGAGCCAGACGTTTAGCACTATTGAACGTTGCTGGGTTAGAAGACAACGCATTTCCTTGGGTCGGAATAGTCAGACCCCAAATGTATCTTTCTATCTTCTTGCTCTCCAGGGTAACCATCCCGGGGCATAGAGCTGCTAGCTCGCTGAACCGGTCCGTGTAGGTCACTACGTCTGATCCGACCAAAGTGAGATCCCACAGTTCTTGTTCTAGTTTTTGAATTTCGCCTGACGGGCAGTATTCCTCCCGCATTAACTCATTTAGATTTTCCTAACCTATTGAGTTAGCCACTGATAAAGTCAGTGACTTAAAATGGCTGTTCCACCATGTTAGGGCCTTTCCAGAGAAGGTGCAGGCAACAAACGTTACTTTTCTCCCTTCGGGGAACGAACAGATTTCGAAGACCGAATCTGTTTTCTCGAACCATTGCATCAGAGTGATGACTCCACCATTTCCTTTAAAGGAAAGGGGTTTGCAATTGATAAAGTCATTGTAGGAGCACTCTCTCGAGCGCACATGGCCTCACTTTGAATAGCATGAACAGGTGTTCCACCTCCGCCGGAACTGGTAGGATGATATTGAGCCATTGTTGTTGCCACAGCCGCAGCTACTGCCGCATTTAGAGTTGCCGCATCGATTTGTGGGGGAGGTGTTGGAGTTATCAGAATAGTGTGTCTGATTGATCTGCAGGGAGGCATCTTTGCTAAAAGAATACAAATATGAGATAGGAATAAGTCTAGAGAAATGGACACAAGCCGAAAGCTAAAAACACAAGGTTATCATAGTTCTGGGTGTATCTGACCCTGACTTCCACAGGGTTTTGGAAACAATTCATAAAAATGCTTATACCAAATAAACTTTATGAATTTGAAATGGCTATCCTCGAATGATTATCTGTTGCTTGAATAAATGCTACAAGTTGCATGTAAAGAAAATAATCCTAACACATAGGGTGAGTAGTGTTTCCACTAACTCATTAAGTTAACCAAGATTATTATTTATTAGTGTGACATGTCAGATGTTTTGGTTACTTATGTTGATCTTTGTTTGAACACTTCTCATAAACTTGTCCTTGTTCCTCCTTGACTCTTCTGTTGACCCCTATGAGGAAGTGGTTAGATCTATCTGGGTTTGTCGTGCGAGAACGGATGTGACTAGAGAACCTATGAGATTTAAGGTAACTTTATGGGGTGATCCTTACAGAGTCCTTCTATAATTACACAATGTATACAAGTTGTATATAATCCAAGATTAAATAGACCTTAGAATAAGTGATCCTACTCCAAAACCACAACCAAACAAGGAATAGGTAATTAAGCATAGATCACAAATTCTAAGTCTATAAAACCCAATAATATATAACCTTGGGAGTATACATTGCAAAATTATAGACCTATCTGTAAGGGTCTTTTAAGTTATCACATAAGTTAATTATATAGAGCCTGAAAATACTCCTATAGTATTCTAACTTTCATGTTCTCATCTAGAATCTCTTGTATAGAATTTGGTATGTTTTAAGACTGTTGCAACACCACATCACTCCCAAACACATGTCGGTCACATCTCGAATAAATATAGTTGATCAGGCTATATTGATTCTAGTTATGATTACATAACTGTTCAGGTTTGACGACAATATTCAACCTTTAAATACTTTAGTTATGCTCTTCTCGTGATACTCGTTCTAGTATGTACATGTATAAGCAAGCAGGTATATTTTTATAACTTATCTTTATACTCTTAAAATATATCATTATCCAGAGCGCTTAAGCCCCATTGTATTTATAGTTGTATATCTTTTATCGGTTGATATACTTAGTTTACTATAAACAATGCTCTGATACATAAGTAGGGTATCGAACACAGGGAATGGTAAACAATTAAAAAAATGCTAATATTATCTAAATAAAACAAGTAACAGAAAGGGGTTTTCTCTAGTTTTGCAAGACTAGAAACTTAAACAATTAACTAAAACTTAAACTAAGAAACTAAGAGCTAAGCAAATGAAAATCAACTAAATTCAATAATTAAGGAGACTTCTTTTTAGGTTCGAATCATTTATTCCTATGGTTGATTTTATGACAAGTGCAATGGATTAATTTGCATTGGCTACCGATTAGTGTGATTTGGTTCACGTTTTCTATTACTAATCCTTAGAAAACAAATTAATTCAACTAGTGATCAGGTTATTAAACCAATGAGTTCCTAGTTTATTGATTCGGGTTAAATAAGACTTGTAATTAGTTAATCAAATTACTAATTCAATTAACCTCTTGTTGATAGTTTGTCACATAAGCTAATCCTAGGCACATAACTATGTTTTCACATAAATCACATGAGGTAAGCAATTAAGAAATGTTCATGCAGCTTAATTACTTGATCATTAACAGAAAATAGTTATGGTTAATGCATAAGGTTCTTTAACAAGCTTAATAAAACAAAGTTCACCAAATTATATTAATCCAACCACAAAATCAAACCATAATCACAAAATCATATATCCTAAACAGAAGGTATGAGTTTTAGCTCACGATTACAGCAGAAACAAGCTCAAAAACAAAATCATTTGGTAAAAACATAGTTCAAACAAGAGATTAGGTAATGGGTAAACTTCCGTTACTTAAAACCCGTGTACGGCAAGTCAGCGTCCAGAATCACGAAAGTGCGACGTGACTCGTCGAGTTGAGGCCCAAATCGTCGAGTTCTTTTGGATCAACATTTTCTCAAAACACGAAAGTCGTCCGAAATTGTGTCTAGTTTTCATAACATTTTGAATCTCATAAATCGGAGTTACGGCTCATGAGATATGGCCAAAACACTGACGATGGGTCAAGCTGTCCAGCAACATTCTTCTTTTTTCAAAATCCAAGATCCAAGCCTCCAATCGTTGGTTCCACTTCCTTTTCCATCCGAGCATGTCATTGTTGCCGAAAAATGAAAGCCTAAACTAATTAAGCACCTTTTATTCATTAAATGAGACCAAAAACAACATAAAGTATTAAGATACCGCATGAATTTTATAACTATATATGCCCATATCAAAATACCCCACACATGACTTTTGCTTGCCCCCAAGCAAAACTGAATTTAGCACACCAATATCACATACGACAATCCCAATCAAACCCAGCCATTATGTCAAGACCGAAATGCATGCATTTGTGTCTAAAATGTTTCCTAAGGACCCCCTTAATCCTAAATACTTACAATCCTCATAAACACTCGCCTACTTCTTTTGAACAACGCTCATTTTATGCATCCCTCCGAATCCATCTACAGAAAACTACTTAACCTCAAAGTATTTTTGGTCGAGCAACCCAAGCATACATAATCTAGAAAGAATTACAATTTTTTGATACCACTATGGATCTCTTTAGAATTCTTCACTTCTTTGATAATTCAACTTTAATTCTTTGAATTCACCAACTTTTGGTTTTTTGGTATCTTCCACTTTTGAACTTCTTTAGAATTTTGATCTTTTGATCTTCACTTTGATTGCTCCATAATTCTTAAAACTTTTCTTGGAACTTTCTCTCTCTCTCTCTCTCTCTCTCTCTCTCTCTCTTTTAAACATGTAACACACTTTTTTTTTTACTCAAATCCTACATGCTTAAGCAGGGGCTTAACTTCATCTTTTATTGGTTAAGACATTAGTCTTCCAAGATACATTTCAAGTACAAGATGCTAAACATAGTGCGTCCCTCAAACTAAGCGAGGTTGTGTTTTTGTCCCATGATTTCACTAGAATAAAGGGGGCCACAAATGCACTAGAACGTATATAGGCTCAACTAAGCATTTGGGTCTTCAAAGAATCATCAAACACAATACTGGCATGAAATCCTAAATGCTTTTACCATAATTTTCTAGAATAAATCTTAGCAATTTTTATGCAAAATTTTTAAAATTAAACTTAGGATTCTAATGTAGCTAATGTAACCAACCCCCTACCCCACACTTAATTTATGCAATGTCCCCATTGCATATTATGCATGAAAAGAAAAATACATAACCAAAGAAGGAATCAGAACAAACTCCCATGGGGTAGTAGTCTCCAGGTGGATCTTTGACATTGAAAGATCCATCTTCAATTGACTTTCGAGATGGGAACAACTCATCCATGCCTCGGGCGTCAAATCTCGTGTGGATGACAGCTCTAGAAATGCAGGATAGACTCTTGGAAATTTTCAGGAATTAATCTTCAAAAGTGTAGCCAATTGCCGAGTGAAATAACATCAAATCATTAGCTTGAGAGACAAAATAAGGATCAAATTGTCGAGTCTGTAGGGTGGCTCGCTGAGTTGTAGCGTAAGACTGGCAGAAATCAAGTTTTTATACTAGGACTCGTCGAGTAGGTAAGTGTACTCGCCGAGTCCATCGCTGTATGGAAAAAAAATTCTCCAGGTCCGATTTTGATGTGTGTGGGGAATATTAAATTGATACTTTCCCCATTTTTTCTTTATTAAATGATCTCTTAATAACCTCTTTCATCATCGGACTCGTAATTAGACTCAAAACTTTGTTTTCTCTCTCGCCTGGACTCGATTTTTCCCTTTGTTATCCTTGACTCTAGACTCTCGCATGCATCCTTACACTCAAACTGAAAAGATCAAAAACAAATACCAAGTAATAAAAAAAACATCAAAATAAAATCCTAAATTATCCTTAAATACTAGAAGTTTAGAAAGAAAAAGAAAAGCAAACTCTAATGACGGGTTGCCTCCCGCAAGCGCTTCTTTTTGTTTGAGTCTTTAGTTGGACTCTCAAGTTAATAAGCTTCCAATAAACTCAATGCCAATCCATCTGTTGCATTGAATATTTTCTTTGGACTAATTCTTAAAATTTGGCTCTTTACTTCAAAAATTGGCCAAACGAGCTTTAATTCATGTAACCCAAGAATCTTGACAAGGGTTGGAACCGATCGGGTACTAATCAGAAATGGATCGTGATTCAAAACTTTCTCCAAAGTTGGAATCGTCACCCCATGCTTCGAAACAAAAACCGGAAGAATAGGAGGCCACGCCGTGGAAATGATCAATCCACGGCTTGGTTCCTGCAATTCAATTTGTTCTTGTTCTTCGTCTGACTCCTCTGCCAGTAACCTTTCCAACTCCTCCAAGTATATTTCTGGATTAAATTCTTCATCTTTTAACTCTAGCTCTTGTAACTCAGATTGCTCTTGTTCATTAGGCAAGATGTTACCTAACCATCTTCCAAATTTCTTCAAATCTTCATCTGAGTCATACTCCTCATCTTCTAGCTCTTGTGACTCAGATGTCCCTTGTGTGTTGGGCAAGATGTTATCTAAACGTCTTCCAAATTTCTTCAAATCTTCATTTGAGTCATACTCCTCATCTTCTTGCTCAATTTCCTGTACTACTTCCTCAAGAAAAGCATCAAAAGCATCGAGATTTGGAAACAAGCTCAAAAACGAGTCCGAAGGTATGAGTTTTAGCTCATGATTACAGCAGAAACAAGCTCAAAAACGAAATCAATTGGTAAAAATATAGTTCAATAGGAGATTAGGTAAAGAGTAAACTTGATTTCGCCTTGATTCTCCTTAAAATTGAATGTAGGGTTGATTCCTTAGCTTCCCACGCTCCAACATCACCTTTAGTCGACAATTGGCCTCCAAAGGTTCATCTATATGCTAGGGTATCGGGCAGGAATGCCCTTTATATAGATTTTCACAAAACAGAGGTGAGTCGTCGAGTCTAGTGACCGACTCGGCGAGTCCGTCACTTAAAACCCGTGTACGGCAAGTCAGCGTCCAGAATCGCGAAAGTTCGACGTGACTCGTCGAGTTGAGGACCAAATCGTCGAGTTCGTTTGGATCAGAATTTTCTCAAAACACGAAAGTCATCCAAAGATCCAAGCCTCCAATCGCTGGTTCCGCTTCCTTTTCCATCCAAGCATCTCATTGTTGCCGAAAAATGAGAGTCTAAACTAGTTAATCACCTTTTACTCATTAAATGAGACAAAAACAACATAAAGTATTAAGATATCGCATGAATTTATAACTAAATATGCCCATATCAGAGGTCGTGATACAGTGGTAGATTCCGAGGTCTCCAACTGAGATTCTGAGTTTGCTTGTTCTAGCGGGTTATTACTGGAGATTTATTCATGACTTCTCTAAGATTGCGATTACTTTGACCCGACTGACCACGAATTCGGTGACATTCCGTTGGGGGCCTGATCAGCTGACAGCCTTTGATACGCTTAGACAACGATTGTGCGAGGCTCCGATCCTCACTCTGCCAGAGGGTGTAGATGATTTAGTAGTTTACTGTGATGCTTCGATCATAGGCATGGGAGCAGTTTTGATGCAGCGAGGTCATGTGATAGCTTGTGCTTCGAGACAGCTGAAGCCTCACGAGGCTAACTATCCGACACACGATTTAGAGCTGGGGGCTATGGTGTTCGCCCTCAGGATTTGGCAAAATTACCTCTATGGGGTCCGTTGTACCATTTATACAGACCACAAGAGTTTGAGGTACCTCGTTGATCAGCCGAATTTGAACATGAGGCAATGTCGGTGGTTAAATGTGGTAAAGGATTATGATTGTGAGATCCTTCGTCATCCGGGTAAGGCCAATGTGGTGGCTGACGCCCTGAGCCGCAAGGTAGTAGCGGTTCCATTCAGAGACCTATATTTGAGGAATGACAGTGATCACTCCACTGTTGGAGTGGATTAGAGAGGTGCAGGTTGAGGGCCTGAAGGAAGAGCGCCAGAAGTATGAGAGGATTGTAGGTCGGGTGGCCTCATTTGATTAAGACATCCGAGGGTTGTTGACCCTGCATGGGAGGGTATGGGTTCTGTACTGGGCAGAGTACGACATGTTCTGATGGATGAGGCCCATAAGTCGAGGTACTTTATCCATCCTGGGGCGACGAAGATGTACATAGATCTTCGACCCGACTACTAGTGGCCCTGCATGAAGCAAGATGTAGTTTGGTACATAGAGAGATGTATGACCGGTAGGAAGGTCGAGGCAGAGCACCAGAGGCCTCATGGTAAGATGCAACAGTTAGACATCCACGTGTGGAAATGGGAGAACATTACGATGGATTTCATCACTACGCTCCCCAGGACTGCACGTGGGGTTGATTCGATATGGGTCATCGTGGATCGGTTGACCAAGATCGCTCAATTTATCCCAATCCAGGAGAGCATATCGACCGAGAAGCTGGCCGAGATTTATGTGCGAGAGATAGTGGCACGACATGGGGTGCCTGTCTCGGTGGTGTCAGATCGAGATGTCTGTTTCACTTCCAGATTTTGGAAGTGGTTTCACGAGGAGATGGGTACTCGTCTCCATTTCAGCATCGCTTTCCACCCTCAGATAGACGGACAGAGCGAGAGGACGATACAGACTCTCGAGGACATGCTACATGCCTGCGTGTTAGATTTCGGTGGAAGTTGGGATACGGAGGTGGTACTGAAGACCACAGAGCGGATCCAGCAGGTCCAGAGTAGGCTCCAGACTGCTCAGAGTCGGCAGAAGAGTTACGTCGACAAGCGGCGTTCAGACTTAGAGTTTCAGGTGGGCGATATGGTCCTCCTGAAGGTGTCACACTGGAAGGGTGTCATTCGGTTCCGGAAATAGGGCAAGTTGGGCCCCAGGTTTATTGGCCCTTTCAGAGTCATTGCCCAAGTGGGCAGGGTAGTGTATCGATTGAATTTTCCAGCAGAGCACAGTCAGATCCACAACATTTTCCATGTTTCGCAGTTATGGAAGTGCTTAGTGGACGATTCAGTAGTAGTACCCTTTGAGGATATTCAGGTTGATGATAGCCTGAACTACATCGAGCGACCTGTAGCTATCCTTGACAGGAAGTCAAAGGATTTGAGGAATAATAGAGTAGAATTGGTAAAGGTGCAATGGCAGCACCACAAGGGTTCAGAGTGGACTTGGGAGCCCGAGGAGGAGATGAGGGAGCACTACCTAGAGTTGTTTTCAGATGCAGCAGACTTCGAGGATGAAGTCTAAGACAAGTAGGGGAGAATTGTAAAGTCTGGTTCCCTGGTATGCATTTAATTAATTATTTATTTATTTTGGAAGGGCTACTCGACGAGTTGGTGGCCCTAACTCGTCGAGTAGAAGGCGGTATATGTGAGGGTTTTAAGTGGGCTACTCGACGAGTCACAACCCTGACTCGACGAGTAGGACAGGCTGGATGACACCCTAATCTTTAGGGTTTGCACCCTATTTAAGCATCATATCTGGCATCCATCACCTCCTAAACCCTAACCTCGAAACCCTAATCAATCTTGAGTGATCTTGAGCTATTTCTTTCCATTTTTATGATTTAAAGCTAGAAGAAGGAAGCAAAGGCTTGGAGCTGTAGAAGGAAGGTTGGAGATCCATAGCTAAGGACTCATCTCTGTCTTCATAAAGGTATAAAGCTTATACCTTGGCTGTTATTCACTTAGATCTCCTTCTTAGCATGTATGTTATCATTTTTGGGCCATTTCCAAGGTCAATCCGAGATTTGAACCTTTGAGGATGACAGGACTTCAAATTTGGGAACTCTTGAGCTTTAAAAGCTAAAAGTTGGCACCTTTATTCAGCCATGGCTCCATGCTATGACTTAGACCTTCATTTTGGATTGGATTGGGTGTTTTAGCTTCATAACACCATGCATGTACGTAAAGTTAGCAACTTTACATGTAATGCTAGTCTAATGAGTCCAGATCTATGAGTTCGAAGCATTAGAATGGATTAGATCGACTGAATGGATATGTCACAAGAAGGACTCGACGAGTTGTTCTTGGACTAAGCGAGTCGGGTCGTGAAACCTAACTCCTTTTCTGGTTGTGATTGAAACCATTGAGTTTAGGAGATGACTTAGTGAGTTGGACAAGAGTAGGACTCGGAAGCTGAAGAACTCAACGAGTCCAAGGAGGGGAGTCGACGAGTTAGAGTCGATATGTCCTGATGTTATAACAGGAAGAACTCGACAAGTCTGAGAAGGGACTCAACGAGTTGACTTATTTGACCATCTGTCTGAGTTGCTCATGAACTCGCCGAGTTGGTAGATGACACGAAGAGTGGGGGTTGACTGGGTGTTGACCTAGACTTTGACTTTGGCCAAGATGTTGACTTTGACCAGGGGTAAAATGGTCATTTTACCATGGGAAGGATTATCAGATTTTGACTAAGTATTATTGTGATATTGATAGTCGGGGAGTCGTTGGAGCAGCTATCAGATATTCCTCACTGCGAGTTTTTGCAGACAGCTTTGCGAGGTAAGTTTTTTCCAGTAGGAACGGGTCTAAGGCACCAACGCCGACCCGTTTAGATAGCAGTAGTTCCGAACCACGGTCCGATGTCGGGTAGGGCCCGAAGTAGATTTATATGTTTTCCGGATTCTGATCCGATGTCGGGGCGGTCCCGAGGAATGCTTATATACTTGTATGCTTGATGTCTTTGTCATTCTTGCATGTGTTTGTTATGTGTTATGTGTTCCGGGATTAGGTCCGATGTCGGGGAAAGCCTAAGGAATTTCTAGTTAATATGTTATGATAGTATGTTCTGGACTCCGGTCCGATGTCGGGGCGGTTTCCGAGGAATGATAATATGTTTCTGGATCTCGGTCTGATGCCGGGCAGGGCCCGAGGAATGTTTTCATGCTAGGGTTATGTGCTTATGTTATATATTTGTTGATATGTATATGTGTGCCAAGATTTGCTCGATGTCAGGCGGGGCCCAATTCCGAATAGGGTTCGATGCCGGGAAAGCTGATGATGAGCTTGACTCGATGTAGCAGGCGCGGGGCCCTAGATATATTATGTGATATGTGTATGGTATGTGGTAGTATGGGGAGACTCACTAAGCTTCGTGCTTACAGTTTTCAGTTTTGGTTTCAAGTACTTCCACTAGAAAAGGGAAGGGCTCTGGACGATCGCATGACACATACCATAGTTTTAGCCTGGGATTGTTTTAGACTCTGATGTTTTCTCATATGATTTTGATATAGTATTTGACATAATGTTTTGAGATACTTGGTTCATGGTTTTTATATGATGATGATATTTACGGTTTTATTAATGATTTAAAAATAAAAAATTTTGACTGTATTTTTGGGATGTTTCACAACACAGCGACTGGTGGCGGAAGAAGGCGGAAGCCACCACCTCACGGTGGTGGTGGTGGGTTTATTCGGTTTTCTATTCAAACAACACCCCTATGATGACCTACACTACAACACGCACACGCACACACACCCACATACAAAACACATACAACACAACCACCCTTGTGGTGGCAGGCGGTGGTCGGAGATGATTGCCACCACCTCACGATGGTGATGATGGCTTCTCTTTTGATTCATGACCATGCAACACACACGACATGCACACCAGCAGCAGAAGCACACACACATGTCCTTGCTCAAATTAAGAACACAACCACCCACCTGGTGGTGTACGGCGAATGGCAGCGACACGAAACGACGGCCAACAGCAACGCTAACGGTCAGCGTTAGCATAATTCCTTGTTGGTACCGGTGACGTGACTGACGGCAAAACAGAAGAAGAAGGAGGCACACCGGAGAATGATAGCAACATAACCACAATATCGGTCTTCAGCAGCCTTGGCTTCGTTGGCAGCAACCATTGTGGCATTGGCTTGGTGGTTCGTGACCTTGACAGCGGAGGGGGTGGCGGCAGCTAGAGGGAAGGAATAAGGTTGGTGGTTGGAGGATGTCATTAGGGTTAGGGTTCCTTGGTGATGCAACCTTAAAAATGGTAGGGAGGGGACCGGGTTCAAGTCCCGCATCTGATTTGAATCACATTCCCATAATTACACTTCTAGTCCCTCCCCCTAAAATCCTTTTCAAACTAAGCCCATTAGTTACCAAACAGCCCCCAGATTCAAGTCCAAATATTTCAATAAAGATCCCAATTTCTAGAAATTATGTCATTTAGCTCCTTATGACTAACATTGATAACTTATTACGGATTTATGGCTACTATTCATTTATTAATTTTATCTATTTAATTAATTAATAAACGGAATGTTACAATTTTCCCCCACTTAAATTAGATTTTGTCCTCAAAATCATCCCTTACCATCCCAGTCACGCCAAAACAACTCGAGCGACACGGTCACAATCCCGAGCATACCCCAGCCTTCCCAGGGCAACCGAAACCAACCTTCGCAGGGCCCTACAATCCGTAGATGAATGAATTCCTTGCAACATAAACACATTTACTCAATCTGAAATCTAAAGTCTCGAGATGGTCTGACTTCCTGACACACAGCCCAAACTGAATTATTATTGTTGAAGCCCATTCACTTATCTCCCAACCATCTACCCAACTTCTGATAACTTGAGGTTCCTACTAGAGAACAGAATAACAGACCAAATATTGATGCATAACACTTATACTTGACAAAAGTCTCAAATAATCCATCAAGTAGGAGGCTCAACCCTGCAACGGTTAGACTCAGACGAGAGCTGTGTAACAAGATCAAATCATCTACTTTGAGATTATCCAAACCCAATTGCAAGTGACCTGACATCTCCTCAGAATAACAAGCCACTCCACACTCGAGTTCCAAGTCAAAAATACCATCCTGACTTATCTTGAGGCTCTTACCAATAGAACCAATGTAACGCCCGGATCCTGGTATGTATTTTTAAAACAAATTATTCATTTTTGCAAAGGGACTGGACGAGTTGGAGGCCCCAAACTCGTCGAGTGGGAATGGATTTTGGAAATGGGACTTGAAGTCTACTCGAAGAGTTAAGAGCGTCAACTCGACAAGTAGGGTTGCCAGAGTGAAACCCTAAATTTCAAGGTTTTGCACCCTATTTAAGCATATTAACCTTCAAAGGTTGGTGTGACAACCCGAACCTTTCTCCATCAACATTAGCCCGATGCTGTTAAATAAATTTTGAATCTTATTTAGTTCCTTCAAATTCTTATGGTTTGGAAAAAAAAATCATTTAAGTTATATAATTGAATTTTCTTTTATGAGTCAGAACTAAAGTCGTGTGAAAACCTGAGTTACTTCGAAAATCATCGAAAACCAACCTGACTGATGTTCACGGTCCTGAACCCGATCACGACCGTAAACCCGATCACGGCCGTAAACTGTTCACGGTTGGTGGACCCACCACTAACCACACACCCAGCCTATATATACGTGACTCCTACCCTCATTTATCCTTTTCTGACCGTGAACACCCTTTCTCTCTCTAAAAATCATTACCTAAAAACACAAGATTTCTCTTCATCTATCACCCTATCCACCTAGGATCTCGTTTTGGGGCATCAAAACATTAGCTTTTCATCCAAATCAAGTGTTGTTGTTCTTAAGTTCACGGCCGTGAACCCTTCAAATCTTCATAAATCATCAAGAACAAGTCATGAACCCTTCAAATCTTCAAAGGTCGTAAACCCTTCAAAGACCGCAAACTGTTCACGACCAAGAACAGTTCAGGGCCGTAATCTCTTTCACGGCCATAATCAACCATACATCGTGAATCTTGACTGCAAACCTTCCTTTCCACTTCAATCAAGTCTCAGTAACATTCCTAAACCAAAATCAAGTGTTTTTACAGCACTATAAATAATGGTTTCGCTAATAAAATGCATATATGTACTTTATTGCTGTTAGGATTCCGTTAAGTGCCGCGTACATCAACCCGAGGGTCTTCATTTCCAGTTTTGTTACTCGACACTTTCATGAAACTAGCAGTGAGTTCATACCCTTATACTTTTATAATTTTTAATGTTTTCAGGGGGGGAGTACAAGCCCAACACAAATGATTTGTGAATTTATACAAAAGGATTTCAAAACACTTTAAACATATGCAATGGATATAGTCACACGGTTTCCACATTTCATAAACTTGTTAGATATTTTATCCCTTTTTGTATTATGTTGAGCATAAGGGACGTTTTCAACTTACATACTTACAAACTATAATATGTATAGTTTGGGAATTCAATACACGGTGTTCCATATATAGAGATATAAACTATTATAAAAATTTAGTTTAGGGAACAAACGTATCATTTTATAAACTTATCCGTTATTTATAAAAAGGGTTTTTCGAAATATTACTTGTAAAGTCGTTTATCTAGTTTGAGAGACATGTCTTTGGGTACAATTACATGTACTAGTGGAAGACTACCCTTATGAACCAGAGTCTCCTCGAGGGAGAGCGTGAGTTTGTGTATAAATCTATACGGGACTGACAATATCGCACGTTGTTGTTAGCTATAGTAGGATCGGCAGGTCTACGGGTGACAAAGTCATAAAGGATATTGGCGTCTGATTCACGTCGTATCAGTTAGTATGGTCATAAAACTCGCAAGTAGATAGCAATGATATATTTACGTAGTAATATACTTTACATGAACAATGCTTATATGACATAAATATGGGAAATACATGGTTTTATTTTAAGTAATGAAACTACTATACATACTGGTGATAACCAGGGTATTCTTATACAAGGGATTTTACATTTAAAACACTATTACACAATTCATCCGGTGGTAAACAGGCATTTGAACTAATACTTTATGGAACAATGTAACAAACTCGTATGTTAGAAAATATTTGATTTTCTTGGAAATATACAAACATTTTCACCGATTCATTAATAGGTTTTCATTACAAAACATGCTTATGAACTCCCGTAGCTTTTTAGAAGACGGAGCGTATAGTGTCACGTCTTTATATTTTGCTACTTTTGATGTATATGAATATGAATCAAACAGATGTAAATACTTTATATATATATATATATATATATATATATATATATATATATATATATGCTATGCAATGGTTGTGTTTACTTTGATTACTATGATGCAATTGTTGTGATACTACATATGATGTCATCCACCCCCGAACGTTTTCGTCGTTTCGGCTTGGGGGTGTGACAGATTGATATCAGAGCTATTGTTTATAGTGAACTAAGTATACCGAACCTTACATGGTATACAACTATAAACACTAAGGGGGCCGAAGCGCTCTGAAACTAAAAAGCATACCTTAAAATATAAGTATTTTACAAGAAGTATACAAGTATACATACGTACAAGAAGCTATAACATAGTAAGAATTACATAAAAGTATTTAGGGCGAGTTGGCACTATGGTTAAACCTGGATAGTTATGTAGTCATATGTGGGGCCAATATAACATGATCAACTATATTTGTCTGAGATATGATCAACATGTGTTTGGGAGTGACTGTAGTGTTGCGACAAGTCTAAAACTCACCAAATCCTAAACTAGTGAAGCATAGTTAAAATACTATAAGAGTATTTTAGTTACTATAAGATAACAACAAGTATCGAGCATACAATTAAAAGTATTGTAGAAGTATTTTAGACTCTATAAATAACTTATATATAAAAATTTAAAAGACCCTTACTGGTAGGTCTATAATTGTGGAGTGTATACTTCCAGGGTTTTATATAATGGAAGTTTTATAGACTTAAAATTTTAATATATGCTCTACTTCCTGCTTCTTGTTAGGCTGTGGTTTTAGATTAGGATCATCTATTCGAAGGTCTATTTAATCCTAAATTATATACCACTTGTAAACACTATGGGATCAGAGAAGGACCCAGCAAGGATCACCTCATAAGATTGTTGGATTAGGTGTCCAACGTCATAACTATTTTTGGAATGTACTTGAACTGGTTGGCATGGTCCATTTGGGTTGCATGGCATCATGAAACTTGGATAGACGAAATTAAAGAAAGGACACTTATGGTTTATTAAAATGTCACACCCCCAAACCAAAACGGCGGAAAAGTTTGGGGGTGGAGGACGTCATATTTAGTATCACAACAATTGAATAATAGTAATCAAAGCAACAACAACCATTGAATTAATAGTATAGTGTTTAAATTTCATTTGAATGATACATAATAGACACCAAAAGTAAATAACAAGTAAAGACTCGAAGCTGCTAAGCTCCATCTTCTTGAACCCGGTGCACGTACCTGTCTACTAATGTCCTGAGAATACAAGTAGGTTTTGAAAGAGTATCAGCAAAAAGCTAGTGAGTTCATAAGCATTTTGATTTGGAAATAAATTTTCTTTGTTCTTTCGAAAGGTACATTATTTTTATCCAGAAAAGTTTATATATTCTGATATAGTAAAGGTTAGGTAAAAATTGATTTCTGCTAGTTCATCTTGCGAGCACTTAGTGTATACCAATCATATACAATCCAAATCAAACAAACAGTCGACTGTGTGGTTCTGCCCCAAGCCCACAACCAAACAAGGAACAGGAAAAGAGGCGGAGACCACACATTCCACTGGTTGTCAGGTTCTCACGTACATAATCCTAAAGTATCCACTAGGTACTTACAACGTAACCAATATTGATCCGATGCTATTGATTCTCAGGAAAATCCCTTATTTTCTTATGAAAAGTATAATTAACCAATTCCTTCTATGACCACTTAGTTCATACTATTTATGTATAAACCAACATCGGATAGACAGTTAATTGTGTGGATCTGCCCTAAACCCATAACCAAACAAGGAACAGGGAATGAGGCGGAAAACACACATTCCACAGTCTATCGAACATTCTTCATACGTAACCAAGACGCATAAACTAAGGAATCATGCAATTAATGATGAAGGTTCGTTAGTTACATGTAAAAACAAGTACGTTTATGAAAAGCCAAGTTATCCCGGGAAAATCCTATATTTTCCTACAAGTTGATGGTTGGTTATCCGTTCTAAACTGAGGTGTAGAGGAATCTACCATACCTATATCGATAAACGTAGTTTTCCTTTTTAAACAGAAACCCTGGTTACTTGAAGTATACTAGTCTTATTACATAAATAAAACTATTAAATACGTGGTGAACTAATTCCTGAAGGTATTACTAATACCCTCTAGTAATCAAATCGATTATTACTTTGAGGTTAGTTGACTTGATTCATTATTACAAAAGTAAATCTATATTATCTAGGTTGCGAGTTTTATAACCATAAATTAACTTGATATGGCACGTAACGGGGCCAGTATCCTTTATGACTTTGTCGCCCCATGCATGACTGCCTAACTGTAGCTAGCAGTTCAGGTGCGGGATAGGCAGTCCCATATAGATCTATACACAATAGTCAAGCTCTCCCTACAAGAGATTCTACTCATAATTGCTAGTCCTACACTCGGATTCCGGGGGAGTGTTACCAAGGACGTGTCTCCAATATTAGACTAACAAATTTACAAGTAATAATACTGAAAATCCAGTTTATGATTTGTATGAATCCCTTATAAAATAGTATATTTTACCACGTGATTCTCAAGTTAGTTACCCTAGTTTTGAAAACTGTTTCTACGAGTTGATTTCTTAATCGTTTGGTAAAAACTGTTTTCCACATTAAAAGTGCACTGAGAATATAATTATCTTAGACAAAATAATATATTTTGAGCACAAGTTTCCATGTACTTTTACTTGTATCCCCCCCCCCCCCCCCAAAAAAATATGAAAACTCGAAAAAAAAAACGTAGGGGTATGAACTCACAGTTTTGACGTAGGATTCGAATGTAAGATCGGTTGGATGCTGAGTGTCAACTGAAGCCTCAAACACATTTGAACCCTATTTAACATGTAATGACACATATATGATTCAAATTAGGGTATTTTATGATTGGACATGATAGGAAACCAATCTAGGGGCTTGGATACACTTGAACTAAGTGTAAAAAGCACATGTGATTGAGTGAGGGAGGTGTATGGCCACCTTGAGGGTGTGTACGGTCATGGATGTGTGGCCCATGAGTTTACAGCCATACACTCATGAAGAGGGGTGTTTTTGAGGTGTTCCAAGGTTCTACAAGCCTCCAAGGAGTGTTCTAGGTCCCATACTTAGTGGTTTTGCAAGTTTAAGGCCAAATATGAACATCAAAGTGGGTGTGCAGCCCTGAGGGTGTGTGTGCGGCCGTAAAAAGGAGTGTGCAGCCGTATAGAGGGGTGTGCAGCCGTACACTCTTCATTTATGCCTAAAAATGTCGATTTTCAAGAGAATCAAGGCTAGGGTCGTGTCCAACTAGAAGATAGGGGCCACATTATCACTTTGGAGGGCCTTTAAGGTACCACCCTTATGAAGGTGTGCGGCCGTACACCTTCAAAGGATGAAGAACAAGGCCTAAAACATGAAGAATCAAGTTGTCTTTCAAGCATAACAAGCTAAGGGATGAATTACTTACGGTTTTGATACCTTTGGAGGGTTTTTGAACAAAGATTCTAGAGAGAGAAAGTAGTAGTGCAGCCAAAGGAAGAAAAGAATGAATGAGAGGGGGTGGGTCTCCTCATTTTATAAGGGTGGGTGACCCACCACCCCGGGTATTCTGTTGAGTGGTGGGTGTGCGGCTGCACACCCATGTGTACGGCCGTATACTACTCGCATTACGGTGTATGGCCCGAATTTGCTACTTTAAGAGTTTATAGATCATCCCTAATCTCAACCTGGTGGTACTCATAACACTTAAACGGACACTCAAACGGTGTTAAAAGGTGACGGAGTCGAGTTTAACCTTGATAAAAGTTTCGGGTTGTCACATCATCCCCTCGTTAGAGGGAATTTCGTCCCGAAATTCAAGCATAGAATGCAAATAGCGGACTCGGAAAAGATGAGGATGATTCTTCCAAAAAGTGTAAGCTCGCTTCTAGCTCTGAGCGGTCTTCGTCCTGAAGTTCCTGATAGGACTTATACCTGGTCCATCTATCATTGTCTCGAGTACACAAGTCGTATATAATTAAGATTTATAGGATGGTCGGATGGGTGACTCTACCCCAGGTCCACAACCAAACAAGGAACCGGAGATAGGGTGGAAACACACATCCTAAGTCCGTAGAACCTTAATTATATACCACCCTTGCGTGTACATTAAACATCGATAGGCTAACCGTATTTATCCCTAGTCTCTGAGTTTGAACTTGGTTTGTTGCGCGAGTGGTGTTTCCAAAATGGTCTGTTGTGGGTACTTATGAGAGGTTACGGGTGGATACTATACTCCTCGCATGAGTATTTTTTGGGGTTTGGAGCGAGATAAGATTTCGAGGGTCACATCTAGTTTGTCATTATGGTTGACGAGAGTTTTGTTATTCGGTCGGTTCAAGTTAAAGGGTCTCCTTGGTGACACGTGGGTTTGGTATAACGTAGACTCAGCTAGAATAGACGGGATGATATTGTAGGGTCACGTGTTAAGTTAGTTCGGAAGGAGTATTTCGTTATGGCATAGGCGTATCTGTGTGTGAACGTTTCTAGTGCTTTCTGTGTTGACCCTGTCATTACTACTGTGAATATTAAGTACTGAATTAAGTGTGCTAACCGAGAATTTGTTCCAGTGAATAATACTTGATATTATGATCCCTATCCGGTTCCTCTATAATCTCTTTAATCTCTTGGTGTCTACAAGTCATATACAATTAAGATTGATAATGCGGTTGACTGAGTGACTCTGCCCTAAATCCACAACTAGATAAGGAACAGGAAATAAGGCGGAATCACGCATGCTAAGTTTATTGGCTCTTAATTATAAATTGGCCTACTGTTTACACCAAGTCATTATAGTCAACCAGAAAAGAGTATTTAGCTCCTATATAAACTATGTGCTCTGATTAGACGGGAAATAAATTATTTTAGTTAGGATTTAGTTAAGAGACGTACCGTTGTTCTCAGGTGGTTCCGGGGTGGACTCTCCAGCAGTGATCATTAGCACTCTTCCTTCCTCATCAGGGTTTCTGACCAATGGGCAATCTCTACTGTGGTGTCCTGCTTCGCCACACTCATAGCAGGTCTGAATCACTCCCTCAAATGGGACCTGAGAGATTGGTCGTGCCGGTGCCCTACAGAAGCGGATGGTGTGTCCCCTTCTGAGGCAGTTCTTGCAATACAACTTCCGACACCTTCCGGTATCATGGAAGTTACACTTATTGCATTTAGGAAGGGTTCCAGCGTAGCGACTGCCAGGTGATGTTGTGGTTGGGGTCGTGGCAGCATAGGTTGTGCCTGCTTGTTGTCTCTCGGAGGGTTCTGGTGTTGGTTGTCTTTTCTCACCGCTTTCGGGCTTTTGCATATCATCACCCCCTTTGGTCGACTCGGGAACTGGGTCCATTATGCCTTGACGGATTCCGTAGTCCACCAATGTTCGAGCCAAGTGTTTGGAACTGTTGAACGTAAGAGTTTTTGCTACCAATATGTTTCCTTGGATTGGAGAAGGTAGTCCCCAAATGTATCTCTCTACCTTCCTGCTCTCTGGGGTAACCATTCCCGGGCATAGTGCAACTAAGTCGCTGAATATATCGGTGTATGCATCTATGTCTGATCCTGCCATGGTTAGATTCCACAGCTCATGTTCTAGTTTCTGTATTTCGCCCCTTAGGCAGTACACTTTCAACATCATTTCCTTTAGATTTTCCTAGCCCATTGCGTTTGCTATAGGAAGATTTAATGATTTGACATGGCTGTTCCACTATGTAAGGGCTTTGTCAGAGAAGGTGCAAGCACCAAACTTCACTTTGCTCCCTTCTGGGCACGCGCAAAATTCAAAAATCGATTCTACCTTCTCGAACCATCGCATCAGGGCGATGACTCCCCCACTTCCATCGAAAGATTTGGGTCCACAGATCATGAAGTATTTGTATGAGCACTCCCTTGTGCGCTCGTGGTTAGTGTTGTTGGTGCTACTACCCGATCCACTGGTACTGCTTGTATTGATTTGAGTCATGACTGCTGTCACCGCAGGACGATATTACTGCCTGGAAGACAACTGGGTCTTACTAAGGTGGCGGCGGTGGTGCATTGTTTTTGTTTTGGTTCGACTTCTTCGGTGGCATCTGATTGTCAAAAGGTTAAAAGACGAAACGAGGGAATGTCCTTAGTGGTTACAAATCGAGTGTTATCTGAATCGAAGTTATCTTAGTTTCGAATGTTTCATGCTCTGATGCTTGGAAGTAATTCATAACAGAGGTCTATGCAACATAGACTTATGAATTTGATAGCGACTACCCTCTTGAAGAAGTTATGAGACCTGGGTTACTGTTACTAGCTGATATGATAAAGGCGACAAACCTAACACATAGTGTGAGCAGTGTAACCACTGACTCACTAGATCATATTAATTAGTTATGTATTATTACGACGTATATGATGCTTAACCAGCTAGCGCACCTTGAGAGGGATTTTATGTCCTGGTTATGATGATCCTGAATTCAGCTGTGGGGGTTTGTTGTCTCTGGACTCTCTTATGGTTTCCTATTTACTGTAGATCGTACTTCGAGTTTTATCACTGATCTCCACCACTTTCCAATGGGAGATTTGACTCCTTGAATGATTCCTTCTAGGAATCCTCTTTATGAATCTCCTCTGGTTCCTTCTTGACACCTCTGCTGGTGGTTGTAGTGAAGTGGCTATCTATCTTTAGTTTGTTTACGCAAGAATGGGAATGTTTAAAGAATCCTAGGAGATTAAGTAGAACATTTCTTCTGAAGTTATTAATGATCCAGATTGGGTCCTCCTATAGTCAAGCAGTGCATACAAGCTGTATATAACCAATATCAAATAGGCCTTCAAATAGGTGATCCTACTCCAAAACCACAACCAAACAAGGAACAGGTAATAGAGCGTAGCTCACCAATTTTGAGGCTATAAGGTCCCAATTATATACAACCCCGGAAGCATGCACTTCGTAACTATAGACCTGCTATCATAGGTCTTTTAGTTGTTATGTAAGTTTGGTTATAGTGCCTGAAATACACCTATAGTATTTTATCTTTATGTTTTGTTCTAAGGATACTTTCGTATATGGGGTTAGGTAAGTTTTAGAATCGTTGCAACACCACCATCACTCCCAAACACATGTTGGTCATATCTCGAATAAAAATAGTTGATCAAGTTCTATTTATCCCAGATATGATTACATAACTACCCAGGTTTAACTATAGTGTCCAACATCTAAATACTTTTGTTTGTTTTGTTCTTACTTGTTCTTATTGTGATACTTGTTCTTAATATGTATGCTTATTAGTATAATACTTGTAAAATACTTATATTTTAAAAGTATACTTTTAATCAGAGCACTCCGACCCCATTGTTTTATAGTTGTATATGTTTTACTGCTTGATATACTAAGTTCACTATAAACAATGCTCTAATACGAATCTGTCACACCCCCAAACCGAAATGGCGGAAACGTTCGGGGGTGGAGGACATCATATGTAGTATCACAACAATTAAATAATAGTAATCAAATCAACAAAAAACATTGAATAAATAGTATAGTGTTTACATTTCATTTGAATGATACATAACAGACACCAAAAGTAAATAACAAGTAAAGACTCGAAGCTGCTAAGCTCCGTCTTCTTGAACCCGGTGTGCGTACCTGTCTACTAATGTCCTGAGAATACAAGTAGGTTTTGAAAGATTATCAGCATAAAGCTGGTGAGTTCATAAGCATTTTGATTTGGAAATAATTGTTCTTTGTTCTTTCGAAAGGTACGTTATTTTTATCCAGAAAAGTTTACATCTTCTGATATAGTAAAGGTTAGGTAAAAATTGATTTCTGCTAGTTCATCTTGCGAGCACTTAGTGTATACCAATCATACACAATCCAAATCGAACAAACAGTCGACTGTGTGGTTCTGCAACAAGCCCACAACCAAACAAGGAACAGGAAAAGAGGTGGAGACCACACATTCCACTGGTTGTCAGATTCTCATGTACATAATCCTGAAGTATCCACTGGGTACTTACAACGTTATCCAGTATTGATCCGATGCTATTGATTCTCAGGAAAATCCCTTATTTTCTTATGAAAAGTATAATTAACCAATTCCTTCTATGACCACTTAGTTCATACTATTTATGTATAAACCAACATCGGATAGACAGTTAATTGTGTGGATCTGCCCTAAACCCACAACCAAACAAGGAACAGGGAATGAGGCGGAAAACACACATTCCACAGTCTATCGGACATTCTTCATACGTAACCAAGACGCATAAACTAAGGAATCATGGAATTAATGATGAAGGTTTGTTAGTTACATGTAAAAACAAGTACGTTAATGAAAAGCCAAGTTATCCCGGGAAAATCCTATATTTTCCTACAAGTTGATGGTTCGTTATCCGTTCTAAACTGAGGTGTAGAGGTATCTACCATACCTATATCGATAAACGTAGTTTTCCTTTTTAAACAAAAACCCTGGTTACTTGAAGTATACTAGTCTTATTACATAAATAAAACTATTAAATACGTGGTGAACTAAATCCTGAAGGTATTACTAATACCCTCTAGTAATCAAATCGATTATTACTTTGAGGTTAGCTCACTTGATTCATTATTACAAAAGTAAATCTATATTATCTAGGTTGCGAGTTTTATAACCATACATTAACTTGATATGCGACGTAACGGGGCCAGTATCCTTTATGACTTTGTCGCCCCATGCATGACTGCCTAACTGTAGCTAGCAGTTCAGGTGCGGGATAGTCAGTCCTGTATAGACCTATACACAATATTCAAGCTCTCCCTACAAGAGATTCTGCTCATAAATTCTAGTCCTACACTTGGATTCCGGGGGAGTGTTACCAAGTACGTGTCTCCAATATTAGACTAACAAATTTACAAGTAATAATAATGAAAATCCTGTTTATGATTTGTATGAATCCCTTATAAAATAGTATATTTTACCACGTGATTCACAAGTTAGTTACCCTAGTTGTGAAAACTATTTCTACGAGTTGATTTCTTAATCGTTTGGTAAAAACTGTTTTCCACATTAAAAGTGCACTGACAATATATTTATTTTAGACAAAATAATATATTTTGAGCACAAGTTTCATTGTACTTTTACTTGTATCCCCCCCCAAAAAAAATATGAAAACTCGAAAAAAAAAACGTAGGGGTATGACCTCACAGTTTTGACGTAGGCTTCGAATTTAAGATCGGTGTGGATGATGAGTGTCAACTGAAGCCTTCAACACAATTGGACCCTATTTAACATGTAATGACACATATATAATTTAAATTGGGGTATTTTATGACTAGACATGATAGGAAACCAATCTAGGGGATTGGATACACTTGAACTAAGTGTAAAAATCACATGTGATTGAGTGAGGGAGGTGTATGGCCACCTAGAGGGTGTGTACGGCCATGGGTGTGTAGCCCATGAGTGTACGGCCGTACACTCATGAAGAGAGGTGTTTTTGAGGTGTTTCCAAGGCTTTACAAGCGTCCAAGGAGTGTTCTAGGTCCCACACTTAGTGGTTTTGCAAGTTTAAGGCCAAATATGAACATCAAGGTGGGTGTGCGGCCTTGAGGGTGTGTGTGCGGCCATAAAAAGGAGTGTGCGGCCGTATAGAGGGGTGTGTGGTTGTACACTCTTCATTTATGCCTAAAAATGTCGATTTTCAAGAGAATCAAGGCTAGGGTCGTGTCCAACTAGAAGATAGGGGCCAAATTATCACTTTGGAGGGCCTTTAAGGTGTGCACGGCCACCCTTATGAAGGTGTGTGGTCGTACACCTTCAAAGGATGAAGAAAAAGGCCTAAAGCACGAAAAATCAAGTTGTCTGTCAAGCATAACGAGTTAAGGGATGAATTACTTACCTTTTTGATGCCTTTGGAGGGTTTTTGAATGAAGATTCTAGAGAGAGAAAGTAGTAGTGCAGCCAAATGAAGAAAAGAATGAATGAGAGGGGTGGGTCTCCTCATATTTATAGGGTGGGTGGCCCACCACCCAAGGTGTGCGGTTGAGGGGTGGGTGTGCGGCCGCACACCCATGTGTACGGCCGTAGTGTAACAACCCGAAGTTGTTCATCGCCGAAAACCCGTTCTACTCGTAAAACTCGCCGAATATCAATTCGTTCCAATTTCGTTTTTGGGTTAAATTAATTAAACTTATATGTTTATTTGATGCTAATGAGTGTCCAAACCCCTTAGGAACTCATGAGATTAGCCCAAAATGTTTATTTCAGAAATTTTAGAAATGTCCTCGCCGGATTACGTAAACCTAATCGGGTGCGACCAAAAGCCCCGTTTAATGCCAGTATCGGGTAGAATTCCATCGTGTCCAAGATTTGAGACCTATATAAACATGTTAAATCATTCATTTGAAGCTTTTGCTTCATCTCTCTACTCTCTCTCTAACCTCTCTCCTCAAACCAAGTTTAAGGGTCCAAAATCATCAAATTTAAGCTCCAAATCACCAAGGTAACTACCCTAACTCCTAGTATAACATCTTAGGCCTTCAAATTCGAGTTCAAATCATGGAATAGGACCATATTCATGAGTTTACGGCCCTATAACAGTCCTAGGCCGTGAACTCACATAAAATGGGTTTTGGAGCCCAAAAACCCTTCCAATCGACCTTTGGAGCTTAGATATGGATTAATGGCTTAATGGAATGGACTTAGAATGCCTTAAACATGGATTTTGAAGAGTAAACATGAGTTTACTGCCCAAGAACATGCTTGGGCCGTAAACTCATATAAATGGGGTTTTTATGCCCTTAAACCCCTCCAAGACACCAACAAGACTTAGATATGACTTCTAGAATATTGGTTTTGTCCTTAGATCATCCTAAACATAAATTTTGAGGAGTATATGAGAGTTTACAGCCAAGGTATATGCTTGGGCCGTAAACCCTTCAAACATGGAGAGTAAACTCCTCCAAAAGTGTTAAAATGCCACTTTAACACACCTAAAGCCTTGGAATAAATTCTAGAAGTGTCTACAAACAAGTTTTTGACATTATAACATAATAAATCACACATCAAGGGAGTTCATGTCCATGAGGGAGTTCATGGGCCGTAAACTCCAAAAACCTTGTCCAAAGTCCCTCAAAAATCCATACAAGGCTAGGAAAAATCATTAGAATCACATGTGATTGATTAAAGGACCAAAACATTAAGGACCTTGTGTGTGGGGGAGTTTATGGCCGTAAACTCCATGTTTACAGCCGTAAACTCCAATAAATGGTCCCTAAGTGAGTTTAAATTCATCCCTATGCCTTAGATGCAATCCTAGCTAAATTATCCATGAATTATGAAGCCATTTAGCATCCAAGAACACCACTTATGAGTTCATGGCCGTGAACTCATGTGGGTGTGGTATTTAGGGCCGTAAACTCCCTAAGGAGTTTACTCTTGAAGTCCTAATTCAATATCCTAGCTATATGTGTCCCCAAATGTCACCTGGGTCCTTCCAAACACTTGTAAGGGAGTATTTCTGCAACTAGAAGTGTTTGTCTCTACCAAATAAATAATCTAAGTCCTAATTAGATACAAATATGTATCTTTTCATAATTCATAGGAACCTCGTGCGTTTGCGAACCCAGAACCGACGTTTAGGATCCAAGCAGACACGTTTCCCGTCCGGTGAGTTCATACCCCTACCCTTTTTCAATGGTTTTTCAATGTTTTCAGGGGGGAATACAAGCAAACTACAACTGTTTTCAAAACATAACATTGATGTGTTTCAAATAATATCTGGCAAACTTATAAATACTTTTACCCCTTATGTATTATGCTGAGTATAAGGGATGATTTATCAACCACAACTATATGAAATTCAGTTAAGGAAATAACCAAACTAATCAAATTATTATGGGAATAATTTGGGGTTATTTAGTTCTTTTTTAATCACGTACTGATATGTATATAAAAATTATTAGATAAACTATGTATGATTCAGTTTATCTCCGTATCATTTGGATGTATTGCCAGATAGTTTCATTGTATGTATCTATATTCACTGTATTATGCTTCTTAATCTTTTGTATGTTTGATATCGTATGAGAACCCTGTGAATAGTTTAGTACTAGCTTGTGAGTTCATCACTACCCTTTTTGGATGATCCGTAAATCCTCCCCGGAAGTGTAACCAGAGTCTCCTGTAGGGAGAGCGAGGAATTTGTGAATAGATCTATTCGGGACTGACAATCCCACACCTTAACTGCTACCTACAGTTAGGCAGGCACGCCTGGGGTGAGAAATTTTGGATATCGTCCGATGTCTGACAAACGTCAAGGAGGTCTCGTTGTCGTATCAGCATGGTTACCCGACTCACAATATGTATTAATATGAGTTTATTCACGGCTTTGGTTTTGGATTTGATTTTATATCAATCTTCTATCTTTATATCTTGTATCTAGTACGGGATAGTAATCCCATGGTTTTATCAAACTAACTTATATCTAGTTCGGGATAGTAATCCCATGGTTTTATCAAACTAACTTATATCTAGTTCGAGATAGTAATCCCATGGTTTTATCAAATTATCTTATATCTAGTTCGGGATAGTAATCCCATGGTTTTGAAACTATATCTTGTACGGGATAATAATCCCATGGTTTTAAATCTATGTCTAGTCTGGGATGGTAGTCCCATGGTATTCAATCTATATTTTTACGTATATCAAATTATCTTGTATCTAGTACGGGACGTTAGTCCCATGGTTTTCAAACTACTTTCCATCTACAGTTCACGTATATTAAAGTAATTTATATCTAATTCGGGATAGAAATCCCATGATTCTCAATATATAGTTTTGTGTATTAAACTGTACTCTGTGATATTCAATCGGTCTTGCATTTAGGAAAATATGGGATTTTCCAGGGGTAACATATAACGCGTAATTGAACTGGTAATGAAACATAACTAAACTGTTTTACATAAGAAAATATGGGATTTTCTTGGATAACAAACCTTCTTGGAAAAACTAAAGGAAACTGGTACATTTTTAGAAAACAAACATCATATGAACTCACCAGCTTTATGCTAATTTTCAAACCGCTTGTATTCTCAGGTCCACGTTAGACAGGTACCCGGTGATATCTTTTGGTGAAGACCGAGTGCGCAGAAGACTCGTCTCTACTTTTGTTCATATGATATATGTATAACACTTGTACAATTTACTTTTGAAACAAATGTAAACTTTCAAATATATGTAATGTAATGGTTTTTTACTTTGATTACTATGTGCATTGGATTTGATACTCAATGTGGAGTCAACCCCGGAAATGTTTCCGCCTTTGGTTTTCGGGGTGTGACACGTAGACTACTACCAAGAGGGTGTATGGCCTGAATTTGCTAATTTATGACTTTATAGATCATCCCTAATCTCAACCTTGGTGGTACTGAAATTTATAACACTTAAAAGGACACTAAAACGGTGTTAAAAGGCGACGGAGTCGAATTTAACCTTGATAAAAGTTTCGGGTTGTTACATAATATATTATAAGTTCTACTATATTACTAATATTATTTAATTTGTATTGATCAAGAATTAATTTAGAATTAATTTGGTGATAAAAAAAGGAGACTAATTAAATATATGGGGTTGATTTTGTAAATCATCTATTCTTTTATAGTGGGCTAATGATACACGGTTTATTGAATTGGGCTAAAACCCATAGGATGCTCCATGGATAGTCCATGGAGGTTAAAACCCATGGATCATGGAGGAAATGAAAAGCCATGTCAATTAGGGTTTACATGATGTAACCCTACTTGTGACACAACTATAAAAGGACCCCATGAGCTACCAAAATCGGCACTAAGTGAAGAACTAAGAGGGCTAGCCGATTTTGAGTGTGTGTGTGTGTGTACTGTTGGTTATTTTATAACCAAAACATAAAACACGAAAGCATAATTTTGGATCTTTAATCTCGAATCTGATTAAAAGAAAACTTAAACATGAAAGAATGATTAGATACCTTGTTCCATTGAGATTTTCGGATCTAGAGACTAGGAAGAGCTTTCCAGTTGATCTCAAGAGCTCTCTCTAAAATCCCCCAACAATGAACCATACGAATTTCTTAGTGTATTTTCCTGTGTCTTGATTTGCTCCTCATCACATGTATTTATAGATGGATATCAACCCTAATGTGAGTGATGGAAGGGATCTTGAGGATCTTGAGTCAAATTGGGAACTCAACCACATGGTAAATAAATATTGTATAAATCGGTCCATCAACAATTTATATTCTTACCATAATAATTGTATTTAATGATATATCGTAGATATTTATGAAGTGGTCCCATAATTATCCAAACAATCTCCCACTCGACCACAAATATATAAATGTACGTATAACTGCATTAGCGCTTTAATTAATGTTATTATTGTTGGATTAATGTCTAAGTCCATAACTATAATTGGTAAGACTTGACCCAACCCGGCATGGTCCATTTGGGTTGCATGGCATCATGCACTTGGATAGACTATAATGAGAGAAATAACACTTAAGGTTGATTAATATATTATAAGTTTTGATATATTAATAGGATTATTTAACTAGTATTGATCAAGAATTAATCTAGAATTAATTAAGTGATCAAAAGAAGACTAATTAAATATATGGGTTGATTGTGTAAATCATCCATACTTGTATAGTAGGCTAATGCTCCATGGATAATCAAGTTGGGCTAAATCTCATAGGATGGTCCATGGATGCTCCATGGTGTATTTGAACCCATGGATCCAAGGAAATGGAAGGCCATGACAATTAGGGTTTACCCTAATTGTAACAACTATATAAGATCATATTCTTTGGGAAAAAATCGGCCACTATGAACAAAAGGAAAGGGCTAGCCGATTTTAGGAGTGTTCAAGTTTCTCTCAAGTTATTCCAAGTGTATTTGGTGTTGTGTGAACCATTTGAGGTGTCACACTTAAGGCACTAGGCACTCAAGCTTCATGAAGACATTCTACATCAAAGAGGTATGTATTCTATCTTGTTATATTCATTATTTTGTATGCTAGATTAGGATAATACCTTGGATGTTCATAATTGCATGTATAATAGAGAAAACATAGATCCAAGGTATTTAGGGTTGCATGTACACTTAAGAGTGTTAGAATACTCAAAACCCAACAGTGGTATCAGAGACTAGGCTTGTTTTCTTGTTATACTTGCAAAAGTAGCTGAAAAAATCGAGTTTTGATGCTGTCTGCATAGCAGACTCGCCGATTCCATGAATGGAGTCGCCGAGTCCAAGGCAAAATGCATCCGACTCGCCGAGTTGGTTCGTGCACTCGACGAGTTAGACCCCCTGACAACATATATTCGATTGTTTTGGCTGGAATTGGACTATGAACATTACCCTAAGATGTTTTTGAACTTATAAACTTGTTTTAGATGTGGTAATGTTAATGCTAATCCAATTTCTAAGATAATTGTCATAATTTCAAGATTTGTATTAGTTTGTATGTTCATGCTAATTTCTTGAAGATTGATGATTTGAATTATCTTGTTCTTAGATTAATAGAAAAGTTGTGTGAAATAGTTGATTTCAATCCATTTTAATCTAAGAGTTGATTCCAAAGTGTGTTTTTGTAACTTGTCCTCAAGTTATATGAAAAGTCACATTTAAGAATCATAAAACTCATAAAAGTTGGCAAAGGTTACAAAATGAAGAGTCTAGTTCTAATTAAATGGCTTTGTGACTCCATAACTTGTCCTCAAGTTATGGAGGTTCAAGAGTCTCTTCATTAAATAATAAATAAATAAATAAAGTATAACCTTAATTAGTTCCATAAGTTACAATAAAAAAAAGTTATTTTTTTTATTAGTTAGTTTAAAGTCTTCCATAACTTGTCCTCAAGTTATGGAGCTTGAAGAGTTTTTAATTAAAACAACTTTAAACTCATAAGTTATGAAATTAATTAGTTTTGAATAGTTTCAAAACTTGCCCTCAAGTTTTGGAATTTGGAAAAGTTTTCTCTTATAAATACTTTAATTCCATGTTAAGCCGTTAGAATTTTAAAAGTTAAAATTCACCCTTATACTTTATAATATTATAAGTTAATAATATTTATATATTTGTATAAAAGCAAGTCGTCTTACCATTAGTAGGCCTCATTCACGAAGCCGGTCTATAAGGGGGGTATAAGGTTACTGCCTATAAAATGATAGTTTAATGGGTGTCCACTCTCACCCACCGCTTCCTTCACCGGTGGAGGGTCGTTAGCCGAACAGGTAGGACAAGGACTAGAATTCTCCCTTCATTAAAAGTATTAATGATAAATACTAAGTAACTAAACCATTTATAAATACCCAATCTTAGTTACTTAGGAAAATGTGAATAAGGTGCTAATCCATGAAATTACCCTTTGCACTTTTTTAAGTTGGTTAGTGGAGTTTGTGTAGTTAACCGGCACACTAACTCGTATTTAACAAGGTAGGCAAAGGGTAACTTATTGTTTATCATAGTATTGATGGAGCGTGTGTGGTTAACCCGCACATCGATTGAGGGGTAAACACTTAAGGGTACCAAGTATATTTGCATGGTTATTCACACCTTGTTTTGTGATCCTCGGCATCCTAGTCACAAAACCTGAAGGGCACACTCGAGATTGAAACATGCCATTGAACAGTTCAATGAATCTCAAAAGATCTAGGAATTTCAAATCCAAGCAAAACCTAATAAGATTTTTTCGTTTTCATGGTTGAAATTGGTGAATCATCATTCACCTACCTTCAAATATTTTATAACTTGGATTACGGCATCCCTCTTCTAAGTTATAAAATAGTTTGTTGGGTCCTATCCTTAATATTTCATATTGGGTGTTACATTAAGGACTTGAATATCTCCCAAAAAGATGTCTTGTTTAGACATTTATGATCTTCCCAAATCTCTTGAAACAAGCTTTCCTAAATGAAGATGATGTCCCATGGAAATCATACTTCTTTCACCTCCTCCAACTATTCTCCCTAACCCACAAGTTCTTGAAAAGTTTAAGGTTACTCAAGCCCTATTGGCAAGTAAAGGTCTATGTGTGGTCACATCTTGGAGATGTAGTCACATATTTACAAGCCGGGAGAGTTGGGTGACAAAGTCTTGAGAAAGTTGGTGGCTCAATCACTTTCTAAGTCACATAGTGAGTTCCTTTGGGACACCTGTGAAAAAGACTATGACAAGACCCTTAATGATCTTATCTATATGCTAAGATCAACTTCCTAAAACTTTATGGACATTGACAATGATGACATTGGATATCCAGTACAACTCTCTCTTCCCAATGGAAAGGGATCGGCCATAGTCAACACGGTTGACCAAATGGTAAAGAGAGAGGCTAAGTCTGAGATAGTCCCATTATCAAGGGTCCATTGCCAAAGCAACGGGCATTAGTGTCAAAGCTGTCAATTTTACCTAAGGATGTTAAAGTCAATAAGTTTGACCCTACTTAAGGAAAAATCCACTATCTAACTCTGCTAAGTTTCTATACTGAGATTCTTGATAGATGATGTGACTGGGTTACATGTTGATGTTTGTAAGAATCAAAGAAAAGTGAAGAAACTTAAAGAAAGAATATGCTAAATCTGATCGCGTAGATGGATTTCTATCGCATAGTTTGAAGATCGGATTGTTGAGCTACTTCTTAGGAGTTATGATATATTGCTTAGGAATAGATAACAACAAAGTTTTCATGCTCTTTTGCATTGTAAGGATAGTTTTTCCACAAAGTTTTAAAATAAAAGGAAAAATGATGATTTTATTTATTTTAAAATATCCTTACAATGGCATTTGGGGAAAAAAAATGTTGCCGATATGATTCCATTAATAGCAAGAGTGGAAATATGAAATTGATTGTCTCATTTGTGGTAATGTCTAAATTTACCATATAAGGAAAGATCCTTATCACCCAAGTTTCAATTGGACCGAAACTTGGAATCATGCAAGTTGTATAGCATGATGAATGAGAATTTTTCATCTTTGGAAAATTAAGACTAGTTCCTTGTTTACATGTAAATGTGAGTCAAGTGAAGGACTAAGGGATCTGTGCAGTGATCAAGTCCACCACAAAAGATCGATAAGATTATTTGTCATAATTTACGTAAGCTCAGTAAATATGGTTATACTTACAAGCTTAAGTGTAAGAGACCTTATCACAATTCATCCTCTAAGTGCATTCTGATAGCTAAGAAGAGGAGCTATGAATTGTTGAAGTGGTTAAATCAAAAAGATGAGTCATATTTCATTCCATAACAATTCTTAGAGTCATACTCTAAGATTGTAACTTGAGTGACATGTCTTAAAGAAGGTTTAAAAACACTTATCAAATGTAAGAGTAAAATTTTTCTACTCTTGTGCATTTGAAATTGGTAAGTTGTGATGTTTTGGATAAAACAAAGACCAACTAAGGCTAATTGTGTGAAGTGTTTGTCTTGATTAGAATCCACACTATCTCTTGAATATCTGACAAGAAAGTCTTATATGTCAAGAGGACAGTGGGAGTCTTAAAGATCCTGAAAAGAAGTTCAAGATCTAATCAAGAATAAAAACCTATAGTTTAACACTAACACACGACGTGAGGTTTATAACCTATGGTGTTGACATTTCTGTGCCCATTCCAGTTAAGTTGGCTATACATTTGAGTTCTACATGTTCTCAATTGTTTGCATAGCTACTTGGAAGCAATGGCAGGCCCTTGAGCTGCCAGGTGGCAAGAAATCAAGATTGATTTCAGTCCATATGAGTTTGGATTTGTCATTATCCTTGTCTTGTGACTATGGTTTTGACAATTCACAGGGATAGGAACACTTACACCATTAAATCTAAGTGTCATAAGGTTTCTCTCCGACTCATGAAAATGATGGTGAGGAAACACTTTCACTAAGTAGATTTTAGCTAGATAGCAATTGTGATATTTGCATTCTCAAAGTCGTTAGTGGAGCGTGTTAGGTTTACCGGCACACTAACATGGACTTGTGAGAAGTGGCAAAGGTCTAAAAAATCAAGACTATGATTACGGTGTGACATCCCCAAAATCCCGGCCAGAAAAGACCGATTTTCATTTATGCTTTTAAAATATTTTCAGAGTAAATCCTTTTGATTTGAAAGAGTTGTGGAATTTGTTCCCAAAAGCAAAACATGATAAAATAATGTTTACCAAAGCATTTCATAATAGAAATGTATTTTCATTATAATCAAAACTCGGGGTGTCATGTTCCGATACAGACCAATAAGCATAAACGAACACATTACAAGTCATTCAACAAATATAAACATATGCAGACTTGTAATCAAAACAACTGATGGTTCATCCATCTCATGCCCTTGCGCCACTTCCTGTAATACAAATGAAACTGAGTGGGTCAGGCTTGGGAGCCTGGTGAGCATATAGGGTTTTCAACCCACAATAAATAATCATATTTAATTTTCACCAACCAACAATAACCCAATTACCCATTCCCGTTATTCTCACTTTATGTCCCTAAAACAACTAACACAAGGGACCTAGTCTAAGAATATTTCATCAGGGCGACAACACATGCTTCGGGGGTACCTCAGCAATATAAGTCAAATAAGGCAACCATGAGGGGGATGGAGTACAGCGAATGAACACCCAAGTTCATTAACACCTACAGGTGGCGAACCTGCTAATGTTTCCACAAGACTGTCTAGAATAGCCTGTGGTCGTCATCTAAACTCCGCTAGATGACTAAATCAAACAACAACGAGGCCTCTCATCTGTTTATTACACACCAACTATCTACCCATGTTCTACCCAACATATTAGTAGATAAAATATACATTTTTATACATAGTTTTGAAAACCTGTATAGCATGCTTTAATCAACACATAATCCACATAACAGATGAGGCACACACACACTTAACACATATCTCATAGAGAATAAATCATATCTATGAGACAGAAGAGAGTGAATACACATTCACACATATAAACAACAATATACTATACACATAGCACGTATTTTATAGAAAATACTTAATATTTATGTGTTAGAAGAAGGTAACTACACACTCACACCTATAAACAACAATATACTTAATACACTCGAACCAAACTTGTATTATTATCGTGTTTATGAAAGGTAGTATACACTCACTTGATCAGAAGATGATCGGACAGCACTACGACTTGCAGAAGTAGTAATCCTCAGCAGATCTGGAAGATCTCTTCAAAAATCGAACTTCTCGCGGGCAGAGCTTCGGCTCGGGAACCGCACTTCTCGGGATCTTCGGGATCTCGGGACTTGCCTCGGGGCTCGGGAACAATACCGGGGCTTCGGGATATTTTTGGCACGCAAAACAATGCAAAACGGGGGAGAGAAGAGAGAAAATGAACAAAAGACTCGGCTGCCTTCGGATCCTATTTATAGGAGGCTGGAGCCTCAGAGTACGCGGGGCGTACTGCAGTACGCAGCGCGTACTGCTTCCGAAATCGTCACTGCATGCGTCATCCGAAATGTCGACACTCTTCGGAGTACGCGGGGCGTACGTCGGATCGAACCGGTGACTCGCCTTCAGATAATGCCTCCGAATTAAAGATTAAAAATAAATACAAAATATTTAATAAACTTCGGAAATTCATATCTTCTTCATACGAACTCCGTTTTCGACGTTCTTTATATCCACGCGAAGGTGAGACTACGCTCTACGACTTTCGTTTAGACTTCGTCGGCTAATTTCGAATTTATTTTTATTATTTATTTTTAATAGGCCGCGACAGAAAAACTTCGTTATAAATTCATAACTTCTTCGTTTGACGTCCGTTCTCGCCTAACTTTTTATCGCTTCGATACCAACAATGAGATCTTCAATTCTCGTTTAGATTGCTTCGGCTAAAAACCGCTCGATCTCAAATTGAGTATTTCGGGCTGCACACCGTTAAGCCGAAACTTCGATAAATCATAACTTCCTCATACGAAGTCAGATTTGGGCCTTCTATATATATTCGGAAACCTCGTTTCAACTACTACAACATTAACCAAAGATATTAAGTTTATTTTAGACTTAAATTTTGACGCTTATTTTTATTCTTAATTAATCAAACCACATAATTAAGCAATTAAGCACAAAACACATGATACTCAAATAATACAATCTTATTATTTCAAAACGGGTTACAAAGGTTAACCTAGACTATTACATTGCTAAAAATGGCAAGCCCAGAAACACAGGCGTTACATACGGCATCCCTTTTTCATAGTTCTTAAAATTGTTTAGACACACCTGTGAGCTATCTAAGATAAGGTGTATGATTTTGATAAAGTTTTATCAAAGCAATCTATTATCAGAAATCTGAACTTTGGTAAGAAAGTCAATAAATTATTGATTTCTAGAAGTCCAGCTGATTTCTGAGTACATGTTGTTGGGTTGCAGATTTATTTTGTATTGCGTCATTGGGCTCGGTTTATAGTCCAGTTTTGTACTCCGGTTTGGGCCTGTCCAACCGTGAGCCTGTTAGGTTTACTATATAAGAATATGCTTGCATGCATATTAGGTTAACGATCTAGAATACAAGATAGAGAATTACGATAGCTTTGATTTTCTTTATCGTTCCTGTAAACCTTTTAATCCTCTACAGTTGTAGTTCTTCATCGAGCTCTTCTGAGGGTTGTTTTATAATCATTCGACACGTTTGATTCATTCTTGAGTTGTTCATTATTTTCGTGTTCTTGCTGTTTAATCTTTACTTACCTGTTTAAGATCTAATCGATCTTCAAGATTAAGTTTTAATCTTATCAATTTGTATCAGAGCAGGAGGCTGTGTAATCGATACACTTCTTTTCTGTGAAAAAGGTTTCAATTAGGGTTTTCCGCAATTACTGATATTTATTGAGCCGTCATCTCATTATTGACGTATCTTGATATTTATTGTTTTGCCCTAATATGATTTATTACAAGTCTGATCTTTGAACAGGTTATTCGATCATAATGGACGAGTCGCAATCGAATCCCATCAATATTTCCAACAGCATTGGATCAACCACGAAGATTCCCATCCTATACACCCATGATTATGAAGTCTGGGCGCATCACTTTGAAGACTATGTTATAGGATCTGAGGATAATGGATACCTCATCTGGGAATCAATTATTAATGGACCGTTTTCTCACTCTGCAACGTCAAGGATTATTAAAACTCAAAAGGAGTATAATGATCTACTAAAGGACGTTAAAGATATTGCGCAAGATGAAAAGGATAAATTCCAGTGCAATATCAAGGCGTTGAGATTGATAAGATTCGTCCTTCAGTCCGACACTTTCAGGTTAGTAAGTTCATGCACGACGGCAAAGGAAGTTTGGGATAGACATCGTGAACTGTACTCTACAGACAAGGATCTTGAACATTCTATCCAAACCTTACTCTTATCCGAGTTTTGAGAATTCAGGCAAGGAGCCGAAGAAACTGTGACCCAAACGTTCGATCGCTTCAATCATCTTCTCAGCAAGATGATCAAACATGACATCGAAAGGAAGCTTATCGAGCAGAAGGTTACGTTCTTAAATGGTCTAAGATCAGAGTGGAGAGCAGTGGTGTCTACAGTTAAAGCCCATGAGCAGTTTAAATCATATTCTTTGGCGAAACTGGTGGGTATTCTCAAGTCTCAGGAGAAAATTGTGCTGCAGGAAAAGAATGTTGTCTCAAGCCTGGGTTCGTTGGCCCTCCTGTCAAAAAGTAAAGCTGTGATGGAGGACGAAGACCTCAACTTGGAGGAGTATGACCTCACGACTGAGGATTATGATATGATGGTGTCTAACCCCAAGAGGTTCATTAAGAAGAGATTCCCTAGCAACAAAAACCGAAACTAGCAGGGGAGTTATAGTTCAGAAAAGGTTAAAGATGAACCGAAGGTTGATGAGTCTAAGAAGGAACCGAAGGCAGAAGGTGATTCTGGAGTAAGCTGCTACTACTGTGGAGGGAAAAACCACTATGCTAAGGATTGTGTCCTCAAAAAGATGGCTGAAAAGGATGAGGAAGCTTTGCTGCAGAAAAAGCTTGATGAGATGAGGAAGAAGAAATCTACCGCTAACCCTTCCATGAATGCTCTAATTGTGTAGGGTTCGGTTGCTGATGACGAGTTCGGTGGCGTGGAAGTTTGGTCAACCGACTCTGAAGACGATGAAGTGAGGAAGCCTTCTCATGGAAAGGCTTGTGTGGCAAAAGAGGAGAGCAGAGGAGGAAGGTGCTTGATGGTGTCTGAAGTATCTCAGATGAGGGGATACAACACTAATGGTGGAAGCAATGAACCGAAGGAGCAGCAGGATATGTGCTTTACGGCCAAACCGCTCAACATGCAGTTCAACGAGCTCGATGAACTGATCAAGAAGGTACAATCGGTTTTTGTTTCATTTAAAGTCCCACAATGCTCATATGAAAAAGAACTAAAAAGTGTTAATTCTCGAATCTCTCATCTAGATAGTAGTTTAACTCAAACTCGAGTCACCAATTCTAACCTAACTGATCAATTAAGCAGGGTGTCTTCGAAGAGTGAGGAACGGCGCATGTGGATCGAGTTGAAGGAGTCAGAATTAGTTAAAATAAAAGATGAAAACATTTATTTACAAAGAGACAATTTAAAGCTGTTAAAACAGCGAAATGTTTTTTGTTTGATTGCAAAACGTCTTTACACTAATATTACTCAGCTTCACTTGGACTGTGAAATAGGACAAAAGATTCATCGCATGATTTTGCCCTTCCTTGAGTTTAAGGAGGATGAAATTGATGCTGAAGCTTATAATTGTGAGAGTGTAATATCATCTAATGACGTCAATCCGACCTATATGTATGGACTAGACAAAATAGAATCTTTCATTAAATCCAAGGACCATAAGGACATGCTTAAAAACCTTTTGGATGAAAATGATAGACTTAAACTGAGAACCAAAACCATACAAAATTTGACTCTTTAAACGCCAACTTGAGCTCAGAAAACAAAATTGATGTTGAAAATGCATCTGAGCTTAATGAGGATGATAATATGAGTGAAATTTCTGTAGAGGACACGGTTGACTGCTCGGAATTTGTGAAAAGCGAACCTGAAAACCACAAGAATCTAATTTTCAGAAAATTCAGTGGAGTTCGCTAGATTATCCCAACAAAAGTCCCCAATCTTAGCAGAGAAAGTCGTTGTATATCAAAAAGTTAGGACCACTCCAAATCAAGTGTACAAGGTCACTGGAGTAACCGAACATCAGACTGCTGAACTCACAGCAATTATAAACGAAGACAATGCTGATGGTTGCGATGAGTTCTTCTGGTCAGCTCCAATTGATAATGCAGATGAAACGGTAGGTTTATCAGAAAGGACCTCATGGATAAGTAAAGGTAGATACATACCAGAACCCTTGAACAAGCCAGATAATTTCGATGTGCCAAGTACTAGTGGTACGAAAGACATTCCTCAAGAAAATGGAAGTTCGGCAAAAGAAGACGTTCCCTCTAGTTCCTCAGTTCAAAGTGAAACTTCCACAGTTCAAAGTGAACCAGCCAAAGAGAAACCGAAAATGAAAGCCAACATCCATCATCAACCGAAGCAGATGAGGAATCAGAAACGTGAAAGGAACCAAAGATACAGGAAGAATGTCTCTGAAAGGAAACAATTCTGGCAATCCCAGAATGCATATTTCTCACATCAAGACAAGAATCTAAAGTTTGAGAATAACCCTGTTAAAAAGCACGAGAGCCACAACAACCAAAAGCCAAGGTTCGGTTCTGAGGATGACTCCAACCGAAAGCAAAGGTTCGGTACAGAGAACGACTCCAACCGAAAGCAAAGGTTCGGTTCTGAAATCAAAAGAGATCAAAACTCTAAGGTCAGTCCCACCAATGATCAAAAGCAAAAGGGTCACCTAGAGTCTCCAGACAAGAAGTCATCTAATTCTTATAATTCATCTCCATCTCGTTCTAAAGTTCACTCAGTTCATTCTCAAAAATCTCATTCGTCAGCTGAACAAAAGGGCAAACAAAAGGTTTCTGCATCCAAACCAGAGTCTAAACCGAACGCACCTAATCCTAATAAAATCAAAGTTTTTACCATCAAAAAGAAAGATGAAACAACACTAATAAAACGAACATATCTTGTTGACATCTCTCTTACTATTCCTGTACCTGTGAAAGGCTCACGAGGACCCAAGAAACTTTGGGTTCCTAAATCTGCTTAATTTTTGCAGGTTATAAGTGACGAGCAGTTTGACGAAGAATGGTACATCGACAGTGGCTGCTCGCGTCACATGACAGGGAGGAAAGAAGAGCTCAGGGAATACAGGTCTCTTACAAATGGTGGCAACGTTAAGTTTGGAAATAACTCCTTCGGCACCATAAAGGGATACGGAATGATTACTAATGGTGATTTTACTATAAGGAAGGTGGCATACGTGGAAGGACTACAACACAACCTCATCAGTGTATCTCAGCTTGTTGGAGGTACAGGTCTCAAAGTCTCATTCGACGATGAAGGTTCTGAAATTATTGAGAAGAAGACGAAGAAAGTAATTCTCAAATTAGAGCGTAAGGGTGAAATGTTTCCTCTAAACCTCAAACCCATCAAAGGAAACCCAGCTATATGCCTGTTATCAAAAGCACAATCTGACGAAAGCTGGTTGTGGCACCGAAGACTCTCTCATCTCAACTTTAAAGATATCAACAAACTTGTTACTGGAGGTCATGTTCGAGGTCTTCCATTGCTCAAGTTCGATAGAGATCATTTGTGTGCTGCATGCGAAATGGGGAAGCAGAGTCGTCAAAGTCATCCATCTATAATTAACACGAAAGTTGTTGAACCACTCGAATTACTTCATATTGATTTGTGTGGTCCATCATCTATCGAAAGCATCGGTGGTAGCAAGTATATTCTTGTTATTGTTGATGACTTTTCAAGATTTACATGGGTGTTCTTTCTAAAGCTCAAATCTGAAGCGACTTATAAGCTGAAAGTGTTCATCAAGCAAATTGAAGTACAGCTCAAGAAGGTCGTTCGCAATATCAGGAGCGACAATGGTCTGGAATTCAAAAACAGAGAATTCCTGGCAGAAAAGGGAATAAGTCACAACTTCTCAGCTCCCTACACACCTCAACAGAACGGAATTGTCGAAAGACGAAACCGATCTTTGTGTGAAGCCGCCCGAACCATGCTAAGTTTCGCTTCCTTACCTCTTTATTTTTGGGCTGATGCTATTTCTGCTGCTTGTTTTACACAGAACAGGTCATATCTCAACAAGCGATTCTCGCTCACTCCTTATGAGATACTCAACAACAGGAAGCCCAATGTAAAGTTTTTCCATGTGTTCGGTTCTAGGTGTTTCATTTTCAATTCCAAAGAACACCGAAACAAGTTCGATGTCAAAGCCGACGAAGGGATATTTCTGGGATATTCTCTTTCTTCTAAGGCGTACAGGGTATTAAACAAGCGTTCGAGGAAAATCGAAGAGACTTACTACGTAACCTTTGATGATAGCTATGTCAAAAAGCTAAAGGCCAGTGAAAACACTGCAGGGGAAATCTTTCCTCTAACTGGTCAGGTTACGGTCTCGATCGCTAATCTATCCGAGAAGTTTCTGGAGCTATTCGACGAACCAGAGAAAGCCACTCTCTCAGAAGCAGGCGCAGTAGATAATAAAGTAGATCACATGAGGCAAATTGTCGAAGAAGCTGCAAGGAGAATAAATGAAGGAGGATCAATCTCTGACGAACCTCCATCACATAATACTTCAGTCGAGGGGGAGGATCAACCATCATCAACTCAGCCGACCTCACAAGTTGAGGGGGAGCCAAGCACTTTGCCAACCGAAAGCACTTCACCAACCAAAAGTGCCACACCATCCGAAGGTGCATCAACGCCTGAAAGCTCCACACCTCAAGAAACCTCTGAAGCTCAAAACATTCCTGAAAGCTCATCTTTCGAGGGGGAGCATACTGACATGTCTTATGACGATGAAAGCCAGTCCGAACCAGAAGAAATGATAAACGCTGAATTAGATCCAACCTTTGATCCAAACTACCATCCTCTCACCAAATGGACTAGGGATCATCCTATTTCTCAAGTTGTTGGTGATGTTTCTGAAAAGGTTCTAACCCGATCACAACTCAAGGCGAAACAAACATCCTTATTTTCCAAAGTTGAATTTTGCATGTTTAACTCATTCGTATCAAAAGTTGAACCGAAGACAGTTAACACTGCTCTTGATCACTCCGATTGGGTTCAAGCAATGCAAGACGAACTGAACGAATTTGAAAGGAACAAAGTCTGGCGTCTTATTCCAACTCCTCCAGATGCCTTGGTTGTTGGTCTTAAATGGGTCTTTAGGAACAAAATGGACAAGGAAGGAAACGTAATTCATAACAAAGCTCGTCTGGTCGTGAAAGGCTACTGTCAGGAGGAAGGGATTGATTATGAAGAAACGTTCGCTCCCGTAGCAAGGCTGGAATCTGTAAGAATATTTCTAGCCTATGCTGCCCACAAAAACTTTGAAGTTTTCCAAATGGACGTAAAGTGTGCATTTCTTAATGGAGAACTCGAAGAAACAGTGTATGTGGAGCAACCTCCTTGGTTCGTGAACGAAAAATATCCAAATCATTGCTACATTCTGGATAAAGCTGTATACTGATTGAAACAAGCTCCGAGAGCCTGGTATGAAACGCTAACTAAATTCCTAAAGATGTCTAAATTCAAACAAGGTTCGGTTGACCCAACCTTCTTTCGCAAAAAGGAAGGTAACCACCTTATGATCGTTCAAATTTATGTCGATGATATCATCTTTGGCTCAACGAATCCCAGCCTAACAGCTGAATTCAGAAAGTTGATGGAGACTAAATTTGAAATGAGCTCAATGGGTCCTATTAACTTTTTCCTTGGCTTAAATATTAGACAGGGACCCGAAGGCATCTTTATCAATCAGGAAGCTTACACGAAGACTCTCCTAGCAAAGTTTGGTATGATGGGAGACTCCAAAGTCAAAGTCCCGATGGCATTTGGCACCAAGCTCACCCCATCCCTGGACAAACCGGCTGTTGATATCACGCTCTATCGACAAATGATAGGCTCACTGATGTATCTCACTGCTAGCAGGCCTGACATTATGTTTTTTGTGTGTTACTGTGCTCGATTTCAGGCAAACCCACGCGAACCTCACATGCTTGCAGTGAAGAACATTCTACGCTATCTCAAGTGAACCACCTCTCTAGGTCTATGGTATCCTTCCAACTCAGACTTCTTCGTTCAAGCCTATTCAGATGCGGACCTTGGAGGGTGTGGACTCGACAGAAAAAGCACAACTGGTGGCTGCCAATTCCTTGACGGGAAGTTGGTTAGCTGGCAGTCAAAGAAACAAACGTGTGTGTCTTTGTCCACTGCAGAAGCTGAATACATTGCAGCTGCATCCTGCACCTCTCAAGTGATTTGGATCCAGAGTCAACTCAGAGACTATGGACTCAATATGAAAAAGATCCCACTATATTGCGACTCTGAAAGTGCAATTAGGATCTGTCATAACCCAGTGCAACACTCCAAAACCAAACACATAGCACTGAGGTATCACTTCATCAAAGATCATGTGGAAGATGGAAATGTTGAAGTTCACTTTGTTAGAACCACTGATCAACTGGCTGATGTCTTTACCAAAGCTCTTCCCGAAGCCTCATTCAACAAAATTCTACAAGGGCTAGGTATGCTGGAATCAGAATCAGTACCACAAACTACCTCTCGACCTCAATCGTAAGAAGCGAAATTGACCGAACGTTCAGGTTTGGTTGCATCATCTGCACTCGCTCATCATTTCAAAGGTAGTTTTCTTGGTTGTAAATTTCTTGTACAAAGTTGTTTGTCTATTCGTCTAAAGTATTACCTACTTGAATGTCAAAATTCCTTGGTTTCTAAAAAATTTTCAAAACCGAAACCTACCAAAGGTTCGGGTTCGGTTTTCCAAAAATTTTCAAAACCGAAACCTACCGAAGGTTCGGGTTCGGTTTTCCAAAAATTTTCAAAACCGAAACCTACCGAAGGTTCGGGTTCGGTTTTCCAAAATTTTTCAAAACCGAAACCAACCGAACGCTCGGGTTCGGTTTTCCAAAATTTTTCAAAACCGAAACCAACCGAACGCTCGGGTTCGATGTTTCAAAATTTTTCAAAACCAAAACCAACCGAAGGTTCGGGTTCGGTTTTCCAAAATTTTTCAAACCCGAAACCAACCGAACGCTCGTGTTCAGTTTTTCAAAATTTTTCTCAACCGAAACCAACCGAACGTTCGGGTTCGGTTACCAAATTTTCCAAAGTTTTTTTCTAATCTTTCTAAATCTTATTTTTTTTCTTCTTGTTTTTTTTAATTTAATTTTTTTATATATATCAAAAACTCCAAAAATATTTTTTTTATTTTATTTGTGTGTTCGTTCGTCTATGGGGATAAAAATTGTTTGATTAGTTAAGTGTCCCTAGAAGCATGCTGCTGTATGTGTCCCAAGCCTCATAAGATTCTGAATAATAGCCTTAATGACTTGGTATAAACAAACCTTGTCTTCCCAATTAGGCTATCACATTTATTCTAATCATGAGCTACCTCACTCTCTTCTCACATGAGATAAGAGTTTTCTGCTTGGTCCTTATTTTCACAGCAGAGGTACTTTAATTTCTTAAACCATCTCCATTACATTTCTCCATTACATTCGTTTCATCAACGTAACCCTTGAGACTCTCAGAAATTACCACTGAGGTTTATGGTTACACAACAACTGTGTTTATGATCTCAGTTTCGTGCCACTACGAGCTGAGTGAAACCCAAAATTCAACACCAAATCTGAATTGACGGTGAACAATAAATTTGCTCAAGTTTTCACCAACGAATTGACGGATGTATCTTACTGAAATCTCAAATTTTTATTTTTGTGTGATTCCTATGAAATTGTTAAACACCCTAACATTTCTTCCCTTGGGATCAATTTTTTAATTTTTTTTGAGATTTTCTATTTTCCAAGCCAATTTAAAATTAATTCCTTCCTACTTGTTCAACAGACTACACCGGTCTCACAAGTACTTTGTTCACTTTCTATCTTATTTCAAGATTAGAACTGTTGAATCAAAGCTAAAGCCACCCTAAGGAGCCTAATTAAAAGAAGCCTTTCAACACTTCTTAATAAGTGTTTGATCGTAATTCAACGGGAAACCACACTAACACTTTAAGGTCTCTCTTGACTTTGAAGGAAGAGATTCGTGCCCGGGATCATTTGTTTCGTGTCATTATTGACATCACATTTATTCCTAAAAAGAGTTGCTTTATTTCTTTTCTTTTTTACACTCTTAGCACAAAAATCTCTGATTTTCCACAATTCTAGTACTAATAATTACAGGCTGTTTTACTGAATTGGAGGTTATTTACAAGTTGTGGTAAAAAATAATCAACGTGGGAAATTAACTCAAAAGATGCCATTTCAAAGATAAGATTAAGGGTTGCTGACTCAGGCGGGAGATCAAAGGATTAAATTTCAAACGACGGTTAAAAAGGGACGCGTGCGAATTTGAAACGCCCATTCTTTTACTGACATAATGGACGCATGTGCGAATTTCAAGTGGTTCCTCTCTGGCACTTAAAGGCGCGTGTGGATTTGAAACGGTTTGTTCTGAAACGGCGCTTGTTGGGCGGCGTGTTCCTAGGAATCTGACACTCTCTCTCCTACGTGATCATCGCATGCCTTAGCTATCACACATCTGTTATTCCGGAAAACCTTTTCGTATTTCCATAGAAGATTTGAACCGATTTTTCTCTCTCCTTTCACCCACTATAAAAGGCAGTCTACACTCCCATTTACCTCTTTACTGCATCCTAATTTCCAAGAGAGCAAAAATTCCCTAAAGCTTTCCTGTTCATCTTCTTCTTCCTACCTTCAACAATGGCAGAATCATCCTCAGTCCATGCCACCTCCCACATTCTTCCCATTCTCCCTCAACAGTGTTTGGTGATTGACCTAACCCCTCTGGCGTATGATTCCTATATGTCTCCGATCATCGAGTGCCTGAAGTACTCACAAATCGCTCCTGCACTTTCTAGGGTTGAGTCTGTGCCCATGGAGCTCCTATCGCAAGTGTATGCGACTGCACATTACGATAAAGCAGTCGATAGGGTGTTCTTCGAAGTTTCTGATCACAAGACCTCCATTTCTAGACAACGATTTGGCACACTGCTAGGGTTGGCTGCTGACCCTTCAAGAATTAATCCGGAGACGATTCCGATTGGGCATCTTTACAACATGTTTTACAATATGGGGTACACGGAGGCGCTCCCCTCCGTCGCAAAGTTTAAAAAATCCTGCTTGCCGCCACAGTGGAACGGCATGTTTACAGTCCTCTTCAAGGGCTTATCTGAACGGAGCTCAGGATCTGATGGTTCTAGTCGACTGTTCTTGTCGCTTATGTATGGCGTCTACAACGGAGTCAATCTTGACTATGGGTTTGTTCTCTGGCAACAACTCATCCAGAGCCTCTCTTCTTTTTCACGACACTCTGAGGTGTCATATGCCCGGTTCTGGACTCTCATCACAAAATGGGCGATGGATAAATTTGATGTTCCCACTGCTGCCGGTGCATCGATGTCTTCGATCGGTACTTTTCATACCACGAAGATCATCGTCTCTGATGCATCCAAGTTTTCTTTCATTGGCTCCATTCCGGAGACAATGTACGGCGATGTTCCATCTGACAGCAGGCTCATCCGGACGATTAAGGAGTTCAAGACGTCTGGACCGAGGGAACTCACACAGGAAATGCTCAAGTCCATCCATGATGCTGACAAGCATGTTAATAGGGGCAAAAAGGCGGATAAAGGGAAGCAAGTGACCAAAGCCGCTAAAGGTCCTTCTCCTAGGAAGAGGAAACCAACTAAAACTGCACAGTCCCCGCAGCCGAAGAGACGGAAGACTCAACCGAAGCGAAATCTTGTAATCGCTTTCTCTTCGAGTGACTCAGAAGGCGAGAGTTCGGGTTCGGACGGCTCTCAAAGAGGCGAAACCCCTCCCAGAGGCAACACCCCACCCCGATCTCCTACCCCAGACATGGAAATCCATATCTCACCAATTCCCTCACCTTCTCAAACAATCCCTACTTCCATTCCCACCATAAACCCCACTACCACCATTCCTAAAACCTCTTTCCCTATACCACCATCCATTTTCACAGATACCACTACAACAACTGCAAAGGTTACAACCAACGTATCTGATACGGGGGTTCATACCGATACAACCGAAACATCACCTGTCACCAAACCTCCTCATAAAACCAAAACCCAGCATACAACCGAACCTACCCACACTCAACCACCACCCGAAACTACCCCCACCAACACTCAACCTGAACCTACTCAAACCACCACACCCCCAGCTTCCCCACCACAAACATCTCCAAATCATGCCTCTGATGGAGATAACCCTTTCCTTGGAGGGTAAAATATGACCTTCGATTCGGTCTAGTTTAGTCCGTTTCAGGTTCAAAGCGACGACGAGGATGATGCTCCAGTAACAAAGAAACATTTTAAGGAGCTAAACGAGAAGGTTGACTTGCTTCTTGCTTCATCCTCCAACACTCAGTCCTCTCTCTCTCTGAAGCCGCTCTTCAGAAGATTGTTGATGCCTTCTCCAGGGCTCAGCATGATTCCGTCGCTTCAGCCACTGCAGCAATTGACGCCTCCACAAAAGCTTGTGAGGCTGCGACCGCAAAAGCCGATAAACTATTCTCTGAAGCCTCTTCCCTGTTGAAGTCCTTACAGGAGAGCGCTGCTGCTACAAAGACAACATTAGAACCAATCGTTCAACAATTGGCCACGTTCGTCTTAACGAAGTTGCAGTCGTTCGCTACCCTTCGTCAATCCATCAGCGATGACAACTCGGCCCTTCGTGCCTCCATTGATGAGCGCCTCTCTAAACTCCAAGAGGATCTCGCTGCAGAAAACTCGTTGATGGACGCCCTTGCAAGCAAAACCACCGCCCTCAAGGTCAAGAGCGCTCAGCTTTCCAACTCTCAGCAACAACTTGACGCTCTTCAATCCGAACGGGAGGTTATCAAAACATGTGTTTCGGATGTACACTCTGCCCTATCCAACATCCTGGAAGCACACGATCCGATTCTCAATCATTCGGTGAGGCGAACCCTTGCTGAAAAACTTGCTCCTACCCTGGACCTCCTCAGCAAAATTGAAGGGCTACTTAGTTTCGTGTCCGATCCGAAACAAGGGGGAGAAGTGAAGTCCGGATCGAAACCACCTCCTTCCTCAACAGCTGCTCACACAACCGAACCACCTCTGACTGGTCAAACTTCGGGTTCGGGTGTGAAGGATAAAGGAAAGAAAATAGCTGAGGAAGAAGATGAAGATGATAAAGAAACCATTGCTGACTTGCTTAAACGCAAAAACAGTCGCAATGTTAATAATGATAACATTCGTGTGGCGCGAGAAGCTGAAGAAGCTGAACGCAGACAAAAAGAAGCCCACGATCTCCTCGAGAGCAGGAAGACTCTTTTCCCTGCTTGGACTTGGGAGAGAATGATAAAGGAGGTCATAGATACTCCTAGCATCCTATGGCTCGAACCGGTGATCTCCTTCGACTGCTACAATTTTGTCGATTCACAGTTCGATATGCCCTTGACCCGAAAGGCGTTTATCTTTCATGCCTTCTCCAACATTTTTGAAGTCCCTCATCCTAATCCTGAGGTTGATAGGGAGTTAATCGAATTCTATCTGAAGGCCGCTCAACCATAGTACCAAACATGGAACGCTCAGAAGATCGTTAATGTTCGGGTTTTAAAGCCGTATACCGAAGGGAGATTCATCAACGTTCGGTTCAGGGTGATCCGAGGGTCTGCAAGAACCGAACATCTCATATCTTTAGCAGATCTACCGAACCTCAACCCCCATGACTGGATTATTCTGCATAACATCCTCTTGACGAATGAAGCTGAATATGGTCCGATTATAGACCATCTCAAAAGGATGTTGGTATGTTATATGATGGAGGTAGCATTGATGGATCAGGAGGTAGCCACTGTCTTCAAGAAGAAACCGAAGATATCTCCTGTTGGATCGGCCAGTGATCTCAATCAAATGAAGATGGGCAAGATTGACCCGAAGCGTAATTCGGTCATGTTCACTAGAGCAGAAGGACAAAAATGTCTCTTTGCTTTAGCGGATAAACATCTTTATACCACTACTTGTCTTGAGCATGTGCTGTCGATCATCCGTCGGTGTAAAGAGAATGCAGCGGACGATGTCAAATACTTCCACGATATGATCCAATGGTACATCAGATTCAGACAAACGATACTTGCTCTTATCACTCGTCTGTTTCAGACTGTAAAGAAGAAGGTACCGGCTGCTGCTGCTGGCCCAAGTAAGAAGTGAAGATCTCGCTCCAATTGATGCAAAGGGGGAGATTGTTGGGTTGCAGATTTATTTTGTATTACGTCATTGGGCTCGGTTTATAGTCCAGTTTTGTACTCCAGTTTGGGCCTGTCCAACCGTGAGCCTGTTAGGTTTACTATATAAGAATATGCTTGCATGCATATTAGGTTAACGATCTAGAATACAAGATAGAGAATTACGATAGCTTTGATTTTCTTTATCGTTCCTGTAAACCTTTTAATCCTCTACAGTTGTAGTTCTTCATCGAGCTCTTCTGAGGGTTGTTTTATAATCATTCGACACGTTTGATTCATTCTTGAGTTGTTCATTATTTTCGTGTTCTTGCTGTTTAATCTTTACTTACCTGTTTAAGATCTAATCGATCTTCAAGATTAAGTTTTAATCTTATCACATGTCAAAGCTAGTGGGAGTATAAGTGTTATTCTAATAATCATCATGTTAGTGGGAGCATGATAATTATGATAAAGGTTGCAAGTTAGCAATGTTAATTATAGAAAACAAAAGTTTCAATTCGTAAGGCTGCAGTGGTTGAAAAAGTTGTTTTGCTATAATTAAAGGAGAGGAAATTATACTTCATTTCAAATTCTAAAAGCTTAGATTGAGATTTTAATTAAATTTAGTCAAGTATATATATGAATTTCATGTTGGAATGGCTCAACATAAGGAAATTCTATATATGGGTTCATTATTTGCGTTCTAAAATTCGATTATGATTACGGCATCCCTTTTCATAATCTGAATTATGAGAACTTGGCAAATAGAAATGAAAATATTATAGCAAAAGACTGGTTTAGTCTTTATGTGAGACATCATGAATCGTGTCCCATATGCTTCAGATATAGGATCGATTACATGTGCTATATTCATCCTGTCTAAAATTTTCCAGATGCCTGGGGCATTAAGAAGGGAAAAGGTCTAGAACTGGATATGACTAAAACAATTAAGCAATTTTCGAGGACAATCTAAGGTTTACCAAAGATTGGTTGCTCAGGGACAGTTAGAAGTATAGTGTTAATTATTGGAAGGACCATACTGACATATTCTGAAAAGAGGCAACTCTTGTTCAGAAGTGATAGTTAAAAAGGGAATGTGGAAATGATCCCATTGGTGGAAGTTGTTCAATAAGTCTGTATAATATTAGGAAACTTAATACAAGAAGGATGTTTACAAGGAGTTGATCTTCTTTGGAATGCTCTGTAATGTTTGTTGTCAAATCTTTGTGACTTTGTGCATAATCATTACAAGAGAATCATTGCATATAAGTTGAGAATCTAACAGATTTAGGTAAAATGGCATGAATTTGGAATTCCTGCATTTGCCATAAGAATTCGGGAGTGTGAAATTAGAATCATTGAAAGTTTGGTCAATTGGTTTATATCACAAAGTAAGGGTCGTAGACAAACATAGTATGCATACTTGGTGTGTGGCATGACTAGTGTTTAGAAAACATAGTGTACATGCTTGGAGCATGGGACAACTATTGTTTTGAATTCAAGAATAAAGTTGATAGCTGAAACAGTATACAATGAATAATGTGCAATCATATGGTGATAAATAAAATGTGTTTTATTTATATTCAAAAGTTCTGAGACCATATTAGATTCATTTATTCTTGTGTTTCACTTTGCATGTTTTGACTTCCATAATAACTAGGTTATTCTTCCGGAACGACTAAGTTATTCAAACCATCCACAGTCGGTTATATGTTGGAAGTAGATATGAATCAAGACTGTCATGGGTTGGCTTGTAGAGGTCCAAGTTGGTGGACAAAGTTGTGCTACAACACTCATGAGTGCTCATAAGTTCTGAGTATTGGATTCAACCCGCGCTCATTTGAATCACTTCATGGATTTTATCACGAGTGATCATGAGACGATAATATCTTATCTTCTTCAAACCTAGAGATATGAGTTGTTACTATGAGTTGATAGTACATTGATTACACGAAAACGCATTAGTAACTCGATGTTATAAAACGTGCCTTTGTGTATGATTCAACAAGTAGCAGAACAAGCCATATGAGTCGAAGTTTATCCATTCCTTTTATCTTCGGGATAAAAGCGATATCTGTGGGCCCCTCGGTGACTTAATGATGACACATGTGAGTGCTTGGCCAAGCCAGGACTGATTTGATTTGTTCAATTAGTCAGTCATCATGAATCGAAAATCGGGAAACAACAAATGGACAGAGAGAATGATTGATAATCCATGTCTCTGTCCATACGATATGTAGAATGGAGGAATATATGATCACTTATCTAATGGACAAGTCATTGACAAAGGTCAGAGTTCGACGGAAGCTTTTGAGAGCTACGATTGCCAGTCGGTTCTTAAAGTCATACATGCAATTATAGTTTAAGACTTATCCAAGTGGGAGACTGTTGGATTAATGTCTAAGTCCATAACTATAATTGGTAAGACTTGACCCGACCCGGCATGGTCCATTTGGGTTGCATGGCATCATGCACTTGGATAGACTATAATGAGAGAAATAACACTTAAGGTTGATTAATATATTATAAGTTCTAATATATTAATAGGATTATTTAATTAGTATTGATCAAGAATTAATCTAAAATTAATTAAGAGATCAAAAGAAGACTAATTAAATATATGGGTTGATTGTGTAAATCATCCATACTTGCATAGTGGGCTAATGCTCCATGGAGAATCAAGTTGGGCTAAAACCCATAGGATGGTCCATGGATGCTCCATGGTGTATTTGAACCCATGGATCCAAGGAAATGGAAGGCCATGACAATTAGGGTTTACCCTAATTGTAACAACTATATAAGATCATATTCTTTGGGGAAAAATCGGCCACTATGAACAAAAGGAAAGGGCTAGCCGATTTTAGTAGTGTTCAAGTTTCTCTCAAGTTATTCCAAGTGTATTTGGTGTTGTGTGAACCATTTGAGGTGTCACACTTGAGGCACTAGGCACTCAAGCTTCATGAAGACATTCTACATCAAAGAGGTATGTATTCTATCTTGTTATGTTCATTATTTTGTATGCTAGATTAGGATAATACCTTGGATGTTCATAATTGCATGTATAATAGAGAAAACATAGATCCAAGGTATTTAGGGCTGCATGTAGACTTAGGAGTGTTAGAATGCTCAAAACCCAACAATTATAACATTGGTACCCTTAAACAATCTCGTCCACTAATCATAATATTATAGGATCAAAGCGGCCTTCGTTACAATTGACGTAACTAAACCTATCAATGGTCACATGTACATATATAACTAACGACATAGATTAAACATGATGTGTGGTTTTAAAATCTAAATAGATTTCTGACGAGTTCCTATTGATATTGAAGTGTGATCAAACTTCAAATAAGTGCAACTAATAATTGAGTTAACCGGATTCTTAATTATGTACAGAAAAACATAATTGTTTTTAAACAAAACATAAAGCACCATAAAACTCCCACTACAACCAAATATCACACCAACGTGTGTAGTATGCTCATGAAAGACCTAGGTAGGTAATCCCATTGTGAGCGGATCCGCTTTCATGGAGTTTGTTCATATGTGTTATATATATTTCCATTTCGCACTATTATCTTAATAGAAGGAAACTTGATGTCAATATGCTTTGACTTAATATACCTTCTGTTGTTGGAATATAACATTGTTGACTTATTATCAAAACTTTAGTGGTCTTTCAATACCAATAATGTGTAGCCTCGTGACGAATATCCGCAACCATATTCCATGCTACAAGTTATGCTGCCATTCTGGAAGAAGCTACCAAAGTCTATTCCATGAAATGGCTCATTATGCTAAAATGTAAAAGTATCCCGATATGGATCGGTAACCATTTTGGCATCTAATAAAATCAAATTCTTAATAAAAATGATCTCCAAAACATCTGAATTTCCTATAGTTGAGCATATAAACTTTTGTTATATATAGATTTCTCAAAATCCATTTCGTTGCTTTTTTTAATATCCAAACTTGGGTTGCATAGATATCTACCGAAAACCATAAAGATAAATTTACTCTCACTTCATCTATGATACACAAAATCATCTATTGTATTTACCTCAAAACCAAAATAGATAAAAAAAATGATGAAAAATGTGGTACCACGCATAGGATATCCAAAGTTGAGATTGTTGAGTTTGTGTATTCTGAATAGGAGATTGAACAACATTGTCGATCACTTTTCTATAATTTCCATACTATCGAAAGCAATAATAGGAATCAAGATTGATTCCTCCTTAAGGACAATGTTTTAACCTTGTTTCTCCCCCAAACTCAACATCCTCAAAGAATGTTGCCCTTATCCAAAAATGCAAGGTCAATAGCCATGTAATTGAGAACTAACATAATGCCTTCATTCCATTCCTTAAAGTTAATCTCATTGAGTACATGACTCAAAAATGTGATCAATGTTAACAGATATAATACCATAATTCAAACATAAGCAAATCTATTTTTATGCTCATTAATCTATAAACTTTAATCAATAAATTCAATGTATGACATCTTTATAAGGTATCAATACAACATTAATATCAAGTCTTTGGACAGTAATACTAACTTACAAGAGATGTCCTTGTTTTAGAGATAAACATTGACAATAAATCATATCAATTAACAAGCCCATCTTTGGATTGACTTACTAATCACATGGAACCAAAAAAAATCACCACATATTTATCACCACATATATGTTTATTCGGCCAAATATCATTGGGTCGGCTAATACCCACATTAATAAACACATAAATTATAAATTTTGATAATAAGAATTGACAATATATCATGTCAATTAATAAGCACCTCTTTGGATTGACTTATTAACAACATGTAACCTAAAAATTGTCGCATATTTATAATCAAACATGTGTTTATCCGGCCAAATATTAACCTACCTTTGAGTCGATTAATATCCGCATTAATAAACACAAAAACGATAAAATCTAATAATAAATATTAACAATAAATCATGTCAATTAATAAGTCCCTCTTTGGATTGACTTATTAGTGACATGTAACCTTAAAAATTGTCGCATGTTTATTATTATATATGTGTTCATTCGGCCAACTATCAATCTACCATTTGGATCGATTGATATCCGCATTAATAAACACATAAATCCAAATATAAATTTTTATAATCGAATTTATTGACAACCTTAAAAACAATTTAAATAGGCGACAAGTTGAATAAATCAACAAGATACGTCTCTATAAACAATGATTTAAATCAATCTCCAAAACCATGAGACAACAATTTAGATGTAATCAAACTCTACACAAAATGTCAAGATATGTTGACATAGGCCGATATAAATTTGTTTTTGACAATAAGATGTGTTTAAGAAATCCATGGATTAATTCATATCAACAATGAATAATAAATTAAATATATGCACAAAAATGCATCTTAAAAACATGGATTAGTCTTATACCACAAACATTATTGCAAATTATTTTAATTTGCATTAAAATACCTTATTAATTCATAAAATTTTATTTCATGAACCTTATGAAGAATAAGAATAAACGGAAACAAAATTTGCTAATACCATAAAAAATAGCCATAATATATATATATATATATATATATATATATATATATATATATATATATATATATATATATATATATATATATATATATATATATATATATATATATATATATATATATATATATATATATGGATTTCATTGGTTTACATATGGGGATAATTAAAGGCCAAGATGTTACTTTAGTTTAGATAGAATATATGACCAAATATGTACATACTGCCTAAAAAACGCATAAGCGCTTTTGATTTCTTTCTGGACAAACTGATTTAAAAAATAAAATCAATATATATTATATATATTTAGCTTGAGCTGGTCAATAATTAAATTGTTTCGGAAAGCACAAGCCCAAATAAATGTATCAAAAATTCAAAATCAAAGCATATACATTCTTTATCAAATTGGCTTGAACAAATAAAATGTAAATAACCAATATAGTAAATTTATAATATGATTTGTGAATCAAATCCTAGAATTGATTAACATAAGCAAGTAAATATATTTTAAATATAAATGTAATTTAAACATATATTTAACTAAAGTTGGCATAGTCTAAAGAATAGACATAATTTCATGAAACCATTAAAATAAAACTTCCATTAAACTCTTTCTCCAAATCCGAATTAATTTGAATGGATCTTAGAGATATAAAATAAAAGTTGTACCGTTTTATGAGTTTAAACCAAATCAAAAGCTAAAGAACATTGGGTCATTAAATTAAAGCACAATGAAATTATGAAAGTCCCAATGTACAATGTTATGCAAACATATATTTTGATTAAATCACATATTGCAATCGTCGGGTTAAGGAAGAAAACGCGGGCAAGATCACAAAGATTAAACTAACATATGTCATACATGCATATTTTAGTTTGAAGATCAAAAGAACTAAAACCAATCCAAGTTTCTCATAAGAGATTCGAGTTAGCTCTGATACCAATTGAGGTACCACGCATAGGATATCCTAGTGTAACAATTATCAATTGTCATGCGTAAATCCGTGTATTTGTCTGCTTCAAGTACTTCAAGTACAAAAAGGATAAAAGAAAAATAGAAATCATGCTCCTTATGTTAAAAGCAAACAGAATAAAAGATGTTTATGTATACACATTCAAGTAATATGATGTTGACAAAAAAATAACCCAAATATACATAAACATGTATGTTTTAGATCGAATGTTCATGTATGTTTTAGATTGAATGTTCAGATCCAAAACCAACCCAAAATTTTTCATATCCTAAACAATTCAAATGTATATTCTAATAACAGATTCAAGTAGGCTCTGATACCAATTGTTGGTTATTTTCATAACCAAAACATAAAACGCGGAAGCATAATTTTGGATCTCTAATATCGAATCTGATTAAAAGAAAACTTAAACATGAAAGAATGATTAGATACCTTGTTCCATTGATATTTTCGGATCTAGAGACTAGGGAGAGCTTTCCAGTTGATCTCAAGAGCTCTCTCTAAAATCCCCCAACAATGAACCATACGAATTTCTTAGTGTATTTTCTTGTGTCTTGATTTGCTCCTTATCACATGTATTTATAGATGGATATAAACCCTAATGTGAGTGATGGAAGGGATCTTGAGGATCTTGAGTCAAATTGGGAACTCAACCCATATGGTAGGCTTATAAATTTCTTACCATAATAATTGTATTTAATGATATATCGTACATATTTATGAAGTGGTCCCATAATTATCCAACATGTACTTCTCTCAAAGTTATTCCAAGATTTGTGGTGTTGTGTGAAACATTTGACGCATCACATTTGGGGTTCTAGGCTTACAAAGTTCTCAAGGAATCCAAGCAACACGAAAGGTATGTTCTTCTACTAGCTTTTATGTTTCATGTTCCCCATGTCATGCTAGTTAGGTTAAGAACCTTGGAAAAATCAAATTTGCATGTATCTTAGTTGTGACAATAGTTAAATTCGGGTCAAGTCAAAGCCGGACAAAGTCAACGAGTCAAACCGGTCAACTCTATTAAAACTTGTATATTAGGGTTTGCATTATATAATTTCTGTATAACTCACTATCTTAATGAGAAAACATCACTTGGAAAGTTCGTGTGTTTAAATTTCTTTAACCTTAGTGCTAAACGATGAACAAGAACCATAAAACAATGTTGCATACTCATAGGGAGTGTGTAAGATCCTAAAACATGGCATAACGGGGCTTACGGACCTTGCATTGCGAAGCCGGACACTCACATTCGTCACACAAGAAACCGCTCTCAATCGTTTTCACTCTATCTCTTCTTATCGAGAATCTCTCCCAAATCTCTCTAAGAAAGTGAAATCTCTCCCAAATATCTCTCTGTATGTGAAATCTCTCCAAGAATGTCAAATCTCTCCCAAATCTCTCTAAGAATATGAAATCTCTCCCAAATATCTCTCTGTATGTGAAATCTCTCCAATAATGTCAAATCTCTCCCAAATCTCTCTAAGAAAGTGAAATCTCTCCCAAATATCTCTCTATATGTGAAATCTCTCCAAGAATATGAAATCTTTCCCAAATATCTCTCTGTATGTGAAATCTCTCCAAGAATGTCAAATCTCTCCCAAATCTCTCTAAGAAAGTGAAATCTCTCCCAAATATCTCTCTGTATGTGAAATCTCTCCAAGAATGTCAAATCTCTCCAAAATCTCTCTAAGAAAGTGAAATCTCTCCCAAATATCTCTCTGTATGTGAAATCTCTCCAAGTATGTCAAATCTCTCCCCAAATCTCTCTAAGTATGTGGAATCTCTCTCAAATCTCTCTCAACTTTCTATAATCACTCGGGGCATCCCGACCCTCGAATTTGGCGAAAACAGCCCAAAAACGGAAGTCTACGCGAAAAACGGACTTAAGGAGCCGAAACCCCTCTTAGGAACCGAAACCCCTCTTAGGAACCGAACCCTTCTGAGTCGAAGGCTGCTGAACCGAACCCGAAAGGTCCTCTCGGGCCCGAACCTCGCATGCCTTAACCGAACCCGAACGTTCGGCACATTTCGGATCTGACCTCTTCTCTTCTAATGGCTACCGAACCTTCCCTTCTGACCACCTTCGCTTCTGACCCTCGCTTCTGAGCTTCGGACCGAACCCTCGGCCTAGGACCCTTCGCATCTCGCCTCTGGTTCGCAACCCACTTCCGACTCGGCACCAGCAAGGACCGAACCTCGGCCTAGGACCGAGAGGTCTCGCTGGGAATGCTTTTCTTCCCAGTTTTCAAATAAATTCGCATTTTAGGCCCGTTTTTAATTGTTTTAACACGGGATTTTCACCCAAAACTTTATTTTAACATATAAGGACCCTTAACTATTAATTAATCACATTTTTAAGGATAAAACCTTATCCAAAAGAGAGTGGGTGAAGTACAAAGGTAGAGTGTTGACTTTACTTATTTCTATGACACAAGCAACCACTCCCATACCCACTCCATGTCACTATTCACCACCAGCCCATACCTTGTCACTTCCTTATCCTTTTTACCTCTCTAACAAGTTATTCCCACGTTTTTTAGAGATAGATATTTATCCTCTCTCCTCATTTTTCTTCCAATTACTCTCATTTCACCAAAGATCCAACTCCAACTTTTCCCTCAAACTTTGCTCTCCAATTCGAGATTCCAAGGCTGATCATCAAGTGTTCTTCCACTCTTGGTAAGGATAATTCATCCTCCTTGTGATTATTGCACTTCATTCTACTCAAATCATTGATTGCTTACACAAACTCCATAACTATGACGCTAGATTCTCGAAAATCTTCAAGGCATCTCCAAGTGTTCTTGAGTTAAACACTTCCATTCTTCAATAATCATCTACTGAAATCACTCAAGGTGAGTTCATACCCTTACATTTTCATGTTTTCTCAAGTTTTTAGGGGGGGAATACAAGTTAAAACACCAAGAACATAACTAAACTTTTCTAACAGCCTTCATCAGAAAAGTTCAACTCCATTCACGGACTGTTTTGGACAACTTAAACATTTTAGTTTTCAAAACTATTTTAGGTGCATATAGTTCCACTTCTTAGCTTTAAAATGATTACTTGAACATCTCCATACGATTTTTCTACAATTTATGGTGATTTTTACAAGACTGCCTATCATTTCAAACATCAATCCGGACCAGTCTGCGATTATGGACTTTTTCACACAAGTAAGAGGTCATTAAAAATTATAATAAAAATTATGAACAAACTAGACTCATTTTCCAAACTCTCAGAAGTTACAGAACTTGATTTGGACATTTTATGATTTTTCTACAAATTTTCTAATAACAGTTACAGAAAATGTTAGAATCAGAAAAGCACTAGCAATTTCATTTCACTTTGTAACATGTTGAGCAAGGTGTATATTATTATGTGTTTATGTGTTATTGCCATATATGACATTCTTGTGTTAGTATCTAGATATACACCAGTTAACAAATGAATTTTTACTAAATAAAGCATAGATTAAACAAAGTGTTATTATTGAAGTATACCCATTACACACAAACATTTTATTAAACTATGTTAAGTATAGTTTACGTACTTTGCTATTACTACCCTTGTTTTGATAAACTATAATAGGTATAGTTTATGATACATTTCCAAATGCATACATTTCAGAAGAGTACATTTATACAAAAGGGAAACTTTCATTATGTTAAGTGTAAATTCGATAATAACTTTGTGAGACATTCGCTTTGCATAAATCACAAGTCCTGTATTGTAACCAGAGTCTCCTGGAGGGAGAGCGTGATAGTTGTATATAGATCTAAATTGGGCTTGACAAACCCACACCAGAGCTGCTTGCAACAGCTAGACCGGCAGGTCTGTGGTGACAAGTGTCATTTCAGTTCTATGACGCCCGAAGAACGTCGTTTTCAGGCCACCTAGGTCATAGTATGGTTATAATAACTCACAGAAAGTATTAACAAACTTAAGAATTTACGAGAATTTCACTAATATCATACGCGTTTATATTGAAATAAACTCACATTATTTCTGTAAATAAGGAAGATTACTCATACGTTTCAGTCTTTGGATACAAGACTACAGTATTAAGGAAAATATCGGATTTTTCTGGAATAACTATACAATTACGAGACAAGCTTTTTTTCATAATTATATACAAAAACTTATGAACTCACCAACCATTGTGTTGACACTTTTTCAAACTACTTGTATTCTCAGGAAATCGCTAAACAGGTAACAAAGTACTTTTGAGGATGGGGCGTTGAAGCGTCAACTTATCATATTTTGACAACATATTGTAATTGATTTTGAAACATGTAATTCATACAATGATGTAACTCTTTCAATTATATATATGTTGGTTGTGTTTACTTTCATCACTATTGCCATTGTTGTTATGATACTACACATGAAGTCCTCCACCCCCGGAAGTTTCCGCCATCCTTGGTTTGGCGGTGTGACAGATTGGTATCAGAGCACTGTTTATAGTGAATTAAGTATATCAAACAACATAGGATATACAAACTATAAACACATTTGGGACTGAGAGTCTCTGATTTTAAAACATTCTAACGGGTCATACTTTCAGAAAACAAATAGTTCTTGTTTAAAAGTATACCTACATGCATTACCTACTCGCGTGGTGTCATAACTAGAAGAACATAAACTAAAAGAAGAGGAGTTGAACGCTACGAGAATGCCTTGGTACGAGTAATCAGTTCTGGGAAGGATATAGCCTGATCAACTATATCTGTCCAAGAGGTGACTTACTCTTATCGGGGGATAATCGTAGGGGGCAACAAATCTAATAACCTAACTTCACCCTACAAAGAATGCTATAAGAACCAAATCTAAACATTTAAAATACTATAGGAGTATTTGTATGTTGCTATATCGCAATATTATTAATATCTACCGCTATCTGCTTCTTACACCCCTATTCTCACGCAGACGACATGGCAGGATTTCACCTACCAGGAGACCCATACTTTCCCAACCAGGGAAATGCCGGCTGGATTGAGGAAGAGCCAGAAGAGCTGATTGAAGAGGATCCCGAAGAGGATCCCGAAGAAGAACCCGAAGAAGAAGAAGAGGAGGTAGACGAAGAAGAAGAAAAAGAGGAAGACGATGAGGTGGACATGGATAAGGATGAAGGTGAAGAAGAGCCAGAGGAGGAAGTCTTCAACCCTCCTTACATCGCGAGGGTACCTGCAAACCGCTGGGGGCACAACGGGCCTGAGCCCCGTTGGGCAACTATGAACGAGAGGTGGAGCCGGCAACAACGCCAGAGGTCACCCTATAGCGACCAACGAGGTTACTATGACCTCAGTCACGGGGGACCGGCTGACAGAGCTCTCCCCGTTATGACCCAGCACATCACGAACTTGGGGAATCAGAGTAGGGAAATGGCAGACCAGGTTCGAAATCTCAGCGCTATTACGGCAGCCACCGATGCACGCACCCGGGATTTGGAGAGGGACTTCTATCCAGTGGACCAACTCATCGAGGACCTTACCGCTGCTCGAGCAGAGGTAAGGGAGTACCAGGAGAGGCACAAAGCTCTCGAGGAGAGAGTGATCGCGGCTGAACGCCGGATTGCGGAGCTTCAAGGAGCCTCGACCTCATCCCAAGGCCACCATGGACCAGATGCTACTCGCCGCGAGTAGTGTTCGCGCTACTCATATTTTGTTATAAATCTAGGATTTCGAGTATGCGTTGGTGCTACTCTTTATTGCGAATAGGTTGACCTCGCGACTAAGTGATCACACTAGTCAAAGGGGCTTTTGTACTGCCAAAACTTTATCTTTTATTGTAATGAAATGTAGACCCTTGTGAGGTCAAATTCCTCAAAACAATATGTACTAACAAATTATCAATGAATGTGGCATGTATTTTACTTCCTTGGATGCTGACACGAACCAAACACATGACTCTGCTCGGGTCAACACTATTTAATTCATAAGTTTAATTGCATAAACTTTTCTATGAATTACCTTCTAAATTAATAAACTCGGACAAAATACAATTGAGATGAAACAAGTAATGCTCGACTCGTTATCACCATTGAAGTCTTACCGAAAAGTCTTTTCTTTTTATTTTTTTTATGTCAGAACCATGCCACCAAGGAAAAGACCAAGACCTTCCGGAAACTCAGCACCACCCCCTCCGCCACCACCTCCGGAGTTTGATCCTATGATGTTTCAGGCTGCAATAACAGCAGCCGTGACGGCAGCAATGTCGCAAATGGGTACAAATGGTTCTGGCGGTTCCAGATCCGGGAATACTAACTCGAATCAGGGGGACAACACGGGGCGTACTAAGGAGTGTTCTTACAAAGACTTCACGAATGGAAAACCCGATCTTTTCGACGGAAGCGGGGGCGTCATAGCGCTGATGCAATGGTTCGAAAGGACCGAAGCAGTCTTCAAAATCTGTGCTTGTCCCAAAGCGAGCAAAGTCAAGTATGCGGCATTCACTTTCACAAGAAAAGCTCTTACTTGGTGGAATGGCCGAGTTAAGTCACTTACTCCTGTAGTGGCTAACTCCATAGGCTGGGAAAACTTAAAAGCGTTGATGTTAAAGGAGTATTGCCCGAGGGGAGAAATACAAAAACTCGAAGAAGAACTCTGGAATCTCAAGATGTCGGGGACAGATCTCGAAGCTTATACTGCCCGATTCAATGACCTAGCACTCCTCTGTCCTGCAATGGTCACTCCGGAGGAGAAAAAGGTAGAACGATACCTTTGGGGGCTATCATCCCATATTCATGATAGTGTTTTGGCCTCGAAACCTACTACCTTTGAAAGTGCCAAGGAATTGGCACAACAACTTATTGATCATAGGGCCAGCCGTGGCATCATGGTCACCACCACCGACCAAACAAAAGGAGGGAACAACAAGAGAAAGTTCTGGAACAGTAAAAAGAAACAACCGGCGCAGGACCCCACAAAGAAGCAACAGACTGTTGCTGTCCGTGCAGCCACTACTGCTACCGCTCCAGCGCCACCAAAGCAATATGCTGGAAATCTCCCCAAGTGCAACAAGTGCAACTACCACCACAAGGGTGCTTGTCGGGAAATGCACTGCAAAAACTGCGACAAGAAAGGGCATACCGCTCGTTTCTGTAAAGCGCCAGCACGATCGAACAACCAAGTTGCCAATGCGGGGGCAAGCCAAACCTGCTATGAATATGGTGAAGCAGGACACTTCAGGAGAAACTGCCCCAAGGCACAAGCTCCTAATGTTGGTGGTGTAGGGAGAGTCCTGACGATGGGACACGGAGAAGCAGTCAAGGACCCCTCGATGGTTTCTGGTACGTTTCTCCTCAATAACACATATGCATGCGTACTATTTGATAGTGGAGCAGAGAGGAGTTTTGTGAGCCATGAATTCAAACAATTACTAAAACAAACCCCTCATTCATTAAAAGATACATATGTAGTAGAAATGGCTAATGGGAAAGAAGAGCACACTAATGATATATACTCAGGGTGTACCCTCACTCTAGACAATCATTCGTTTAAAGTAGACCTGATGCCGGTCACAATAAAATGCTTTGACATAATCATCGGTATGGATTGGTTAAGCTCCCATCGTGCCGACATTCTATGTTACGAAAGGGTCGTTCGCCTTAATCTGCCGAACGGTGAAACCCTCTTCATATATGGCGACAAACCCAATTCAAATTTGCAAATCATCTCTTGCGCCAAGGCCCAAAAGTATCTCCGAAAGGAATACCACGCATTTCTAGCCCACGTAGTAGATACGAAACAAGAGGTGAGGGATATCAACGACATTCCCAAAGTGTGCAACTACCCCGATGTATTCCCCGAAGATCTTCCAGGTGTACCCCTCGCACGACAAGTCGAATTCCGGATCGACTTAATCCCAGGAGCTACCCCCGTCGCCAAGGCTCCATACCGCTTAGCACCGGCAGAAATGCAAGAACTTTCCAGCCAGTTAAATGAACTGTTGAGCAAAGGATTCATCAGGCCAAGCTTCTCACCCTGGGGAGCACCGGTCCTGTTTGTAAAGAAGAAGGACGGATCTTTTCGCATGTGCATAGACTACCGGGAGCTAAACAAACTCACTATCAAGAACCGATATCCCCTGCCCCGAATCGATGACCTCTTCGACCAACTCCAAGGAGCAAGCTACTTTTCAAAAATCGACCTGAGGTCGGGTTATCATCAACTACGAGTTCAAGAAGAGGATATTCCCAAGACTGAGTTCAGAACTCGCTACGGGCACTATAAGTTTGTGGTAATGCCCTTCGGATTAACGAACGCACCGGCGGTATTTATGGACCTGATGAATCGAGTGTGTCGACCCTACTTAGACAAATTCGTGATTGTATTCATCGACGATATTTTAATCTACTCCCGAAGCGAGGAAGAGCACCGTCAACATCTCCGGCTAATCTTGGAAACACTGAGGACTGAGAAGCTTTACGCCAAATTCTCTAAGTGCGAATTCTGGATCAGAGAAGTGAATTTTCTTGGCCATGTGGTTAGCGAGAAGGGGATACACGTGGATCCCTCTAAAATCAAAGCTATCAAAAACTGGTCAGCACCTACAACGCCGACGGAAATTCGACAATTTTTAGGGCTCGCCGGCTACTACCGAAGATTCATACAAAACTTCTCCAAGATCGCCAAACCACTCACCACCCTGACTCAAAAAGGTGTGGTAATTAAGTGGGGAGATAAACAAGAAGCCGCTTTCCAGACATTAAAACAAGCCCTATGCAGCGCACCAGTTTTGTCTCTTCCAGAAGGAACTGATGACTTCGTGGTATATTGCGATGCTTCAAATCAAGGCCTCGGATGCGTGCTCATGCAGAGAGGAAAAGTCATCGCCTACGCGTCAAGGCAACTTAAAACACACGAAGTTAATTACACTACCCATGACCTTGAATTGGGGGCGGTAGTGTTCGCCTTAAAGATCTGGAGACACTACCTCTACGGCACAAAATGCACCATCTTCACCGATCACAAAAGTCTTCAGCATATCCTCAATCAAAAAGAGCTCAACATGCGGCAACGGAGATGGGTTGAACTGCTAAACAACTATGAGTGCGAAATTCGCTACCGCCCGGGTAAGGCCAATGTAGTGGCTGATGCCCTAAGCAGGAAGGAATACTCGGGCCGCCGAGTAAGATCCTTAACCATGACCATCCATTCCCATCTGACCACGCAAATCAGGGAAGCCCAACTAGAAGCCTTGAAACCAGAGAATGTGGCAGGTGAGGCATTAAGGGGAATGGATAAGAACTTAGAAGTCAAGGATGACGGAACTCGTTATCTCAGTAACCGAATCTGGACACTGAAGTTCGGTGGGATCCGAGACGTGGTCATGAATGAAGCACACAAGACTCGATACTCCATCCATCCAGGGTCAGACAAGATGTATCTAGACCTCAAAAAGTTATACTGGTGGCCGAATATGAAAGCCGAGATTGCTACTTATGTGGGCAAGTGTCTGACTTGCGCCAAGGTCAAGGTGGAATACCAGAAACCCTCAGGACTACTACAACAGCCTGATATACCGGAATGGAAGTGGGAACAGATAACCATGGACTTCATAACCAAGTTGCCTAAGACTTCAGGCGGGTTTGACACTATATGGGTAATCGTAGACAGATTGACCAAGTCTGCGCAATTCCTGCCAATAAAGGAAACCGACAAGATGGAGAAGTTAACTAGGATATACATCAAGGAGATTGTGCGACTGCATGGTGTACCAATATCTATTATCTTAGACCGAGATAGTAGGTTCACTTCGCGATTTTGGCAGTCCCTGCAGAAATCCTTGGGAACTAGGCTAGACATGAGTACGGCCTACCATCCACAAACCGACGGACAAAGCGAGCGCACTATACAAACATTAGAAGACATGTTGAGAGCTTGTGTGATAGACTTTGGTAAAGCATGGGATACCCATTTGCCGCTGATTGAATTCTCCTACAATAACAGCTATCACACCAGCATTAAAGTCGCTCCATTCGAAGCTCTCTACGGTCGCAAGTGCAGATCACCCCTATGTTGGGCCGAAGTGGGGGATACTCAGATAGCTAGGGGCAAGTCCCTAATAGCACCCTCACTGGTCCTGAAATCATAAGGGAGACCACAGAAAAGATTGTTCAAATCCGAGAAAGGCTGAAGGCCTCCCGAGATCGGCAAAAGAGTTACGCGGACAAGCGACGCAAACCCTTAGAATTCCAGGTCGGAGATCAGGTATTACTAAAAGTTTCCCCTTGGAAAGGAATGATACGTTTCGGTAAACATGGGAAACTAAACCCGAGGTACATTGAACCGTTCGAAATCCTCGCCAGGATTGGTCCTGTGGCGTACAAACTCCGATTACCTCAAGAACTTAATAACATACACCCCACATTTCACGTATCCAACTTAAAGAAGTGTCTGTCTGACGAGACACTTGTAATACCTCTTGACGAGATCGAAGTTAACGAAAATCTCCACTTCGTAGAGGAGCCAGTTGAGATTATGGATCGGGAGGTCAAAAGAACGAAACAAAGTCGTATTCCCATCGTGAAAGTTCGATGGAACGCTAAACGAGGATCTGATTTCACCTGGGAGCGCGAAGACCAAATGAAACAAAAATACCCGCATCTTTTCCAAACTCTTGAAGTCCCGGCCGAAGCGTAAATTTCGGGATGAAATTCCCTCTAACGGGGGGATGATGTGACAATAGTCAAATTCGGGTCAAGTCAAAGCCGGACAAAGTCAACGAGTCAAACCGGTCAACTCTATTAAAACTTGTATATTAGGGTTTGCATTATATAATTTCTGTATAACTCACTATCTTAATGAGAAAACATCACTTGGAAAGTTCGTGTGTTTAAATTTCTTTAACCTTAGTGCTAAACGATGAACAAGAACCATAAAACAATGTTGCATACTCATAGGGAGTGTGTAAGATCCTAAAACATGGCATAACGGGGATTACGGACCTTGCATTGCGAAGCCGGACACTCACATTCGTCACACACAAAACCGCTCTCAATCGTTTTCACTCTATCTCTTCTTATCGAGAATCTCTCCCAAATCTCTCTAAGAAAGTGAAATCTCTCCCAAATATCTCTCTGTATGTGAAATCTCTCCAAGAATGTCAAATCTCTCCCAAATCTCTCTAAGAATATGAAATCTCTCCCAAATATCTCTCTGTATGTGAAATCTCTCCAAGAATGTCAAATCTCTCCCAAATCTCTCTAAGAAAGTGAAATCTCTCCCAAATATCTCTCTATATGTGAAATCTCTCCAAGAATATGAAATCTCTCCCAAATATCTCTCTGTATGTGAAATCTCTCCAAGAATGTCAAATCTCTCCCAAATCTCTCTAAGAAAGTGAAATCTCTCCCAAATATCTCTCTGTATGTGAAATCTCTCCAAGAATGTCAAATCTCTCCCAAATCTCTCTAAGAAAGTGAAATCTCTCCCAAATATCTCTCTGTATGTGAAATCTCTCCAAGAATGTCAAATCTCTCTCAAATCTCTCTAAGAAAGTGAAATCTCTCCCAAATATCTCTCTGTATGTGAAATCTCTCCAAGAATATGAAATCTCTCCTAAATATCTCTCTGTATGTGAAATCTCTCCAAGAATGTCAAATCTCTCCCAAATCTCTCTAAGAAAGTGAAATCCCTCCCAAATATCTCTCTGTATGTGAAATCTCTCCAAGAATGTCAAATCTCTCCCAAATCTCTCTAAGAAAGTGAAATCTCTCCCAAATATCTCTATGTATGTGAAATCTCTCCAAGTATGTCAAATCTCTCCCAAATGTCTCTAAGTATGTGGAATCTCTCTCAAATCTCTCTCAAAATCTCTCTCAACTTTCTATAATCACTCGGGGCATCCCGACCCTCGAATTTGGCGAAAACAGCCCAAAAACGGAAGTCTACGCGAAAAACGGACTTAAGGAGCCGAAACCCCTCTTAGGAACCGAAACCCCTCTTAGGAACCGAACCCTTCTGAGTCGAAGGCTGCTGAACCGAACCCGAAAGGTCCTCTCGGGCCCGAACCTCGCATGCCTCAACCGAACCCGAACGTTCGGCACATTTCGGATCTGACCTCTTCTCTTCTAATGGCTACCGAACCTTCCCTTCTGACCACCTTCGCTTCTGGGCTTCGGACCGAACCCTCGGCCTAGGACCCTTCGCATCTCGCCTCTGGTTCGCAACCCACTTCCGACTCGGCACCAGCAAGGACCGAACCTCGGCCTAGGGACCGAACCTCGGCCTAGGACCGAGAGGTCTCGCTGGGAATGCTTTTCTTCCTGGTTTTCAAATAAATTCGCATTTTAGGCCCGTTTTTAATTGTTTTAATACGGGATTTTCATCCAAAACTTTATTTTAACATATAAGGACCCTTAACTATTAATTAATCACATTTTTAAGGATAAAACCTTATCCAAAAGAGAGTGGGTGAAGTACAAAGGTAGAGTGTTGACTTTACTTATTTCTATGACACAAGCAACCACTCCCATACCCACTCCATGTCACTATTCACCACCAGCCCATACCTTGTCACTTCCTTGTCCTTTTTACCTCTCTAACAAGTTATTCCCACGTTTTTTAGAGATAGATATTTATCCTCTCTCCTCATTTTTCTTCCAATTACTCTCATTTCACCAAAGATCCAACTCCAACTTTTCCCTCAAACTTTGCTCTCCAATTCGAGATCCCAAGGCTGATCATCAAGTGTTCTTCCACTCTTGGTAAGTATAATTCATCCTCCTTGTGATTATTGCACTTCATTCTACTCAAATCATTGATTGCTTACACAAACTCCATAACTATGATGCTAGATTCTCGAAAATCTTCAAGGCATCTCCAAGTGTTCTTGAGTTAAACACTTCCATTCTTCAATAATCATCTACTGAAATCACTCAAGGTGAGTTCATACCCCCTACATTTTCATGTTTTCTCAAGTTTTTAGGGGGGGAATACAAGTTAAAACACCAAGAACATAACTAAACTTTTCTAACAGCCTTCATCAGAAAAGTTCAACTCCATTCACGGACTGTTTTGGACAACTTAAACATTTTAGTTTTCAAAATTGTTTTAGATGCATGTAGTTCCACTTCTTAGCTTTAAAATGACTACTTGCACATCTCCATACGATTTTTCTACAATTTATGGTGATTTTTACAAAACTGCCTATCATTTCAAACATCAATCCGGACCAGTCTGCGATTATGGACTTTTTCACACAAGTAAGAGGTCATTAAAAATTATAATAAAAATTATGAACAAACTAGACTCATTTTCCAAACTCTCAGAAGTTACAGAACTTGATTTGGACATTTTATGATTTTTCTACAAATTTTCGAATAACAGTTACAGAAAATGTTAGAATCAGAAAAGCACTAGCAATTTCATTTCACTTTGTAACATGTTGAGCAAGGTGTATATTATTATGTGTTTATGTGTTATTGCCATATATGACATTCTTGTGTTAGTATCTAGATATACACCAGTTAACAAATGAATTTTTACTAAATAAAGCATAGATTAAACAAAGTGTTATTATTGAAGTATACCCATTACACACAAACATTTTATTAAACTATGTTAAGTATAGTTTACGTACTTTGCTATTACTACCCTTGTTTTGATAAACTATAATAGGTGTAGTTTATGATACATTTCCAAATGCATACATTTCAGAAGAGTACATTTATACAAAAGGGAAACTTTCATTATGTTAAGTGTAAATTCGTTAATAACTTTGTGAGACATTCGCTTCGCATAAATCACAAGTCCTGTATTGTAACCAAAGTCTCCTGGAGGGAGAGCGTGATAGTTGTATATAGATCTATATTGGGCTTGACAAACCCACACCAGAGCTGCTTGCAACAGCTAGACCGGCAGGTCTGTGGTGACAAGTGTCATTTCAGTTCTACGACGCCCGAAGAACGTCGTTTTCAGGCCACCTAGGTCATAGTATGGTTATAATAACTCACAGAAAGTATTAACAAACTTAAGAATTTACGAGAATTTCACTAATATCATACGCGTTTATATTGAAATAAACTCACGTTATTTCTGTAAATAAGGAAGATTACTCATACGTTTCAGTCTTTGGATACAAGACTACAGTATTCATTTTAAGGAAAATATCGGATTTTTCTGGATTAACTATACAATTACGAGACAATCTTTTTTTCATAATTATATACAAAAACTTATGAACTCACCAACCATTGTGTTGACACTTTTTCAAACTACTTGTATTCTCAGGAAATCGCTAAACAGGTAACAAAGTACTTTTGAGGATGGGGCGTTGAGGCGTCAACTTATCATATTTTGACAACATATTGTAATTGATTTTGAAACATGTAATTCATACAATGATGTAACTCTTTCAATTATATATATGTTGGTTGTGTTTACTTTCATCACTATTGCCATTGTTGTTATGATACTACACATGAAGTCCTCCACCCCCGGACGTTTCCGCCATCCTTGGTTTGGGGGTGTGACATTAGTAAAACATAAATCCAAGGTTTCTAGGGTTGCATGTACACCTTAGGAGTGTTAGAATGCTCAAAAACCTTCAGTGGTATTAGAGCCTAGACTTGTTTTCTTGATACTTGATGAAAATTGTTGAAGAAACTCAATTTTTCTGCATTATGCTTAGTGAACTCACCGAGTCTATAGGGGACTCGACGAGTTCAAGCACATACTCATCCTACGCGTCGAGTAGGTTCATGCACTCGAAGAGTAGGAGGTCCATAATGCAGTTTTTTGAGTATTGTTGCTGCAAATGGACTAGAATCATCACCCTTAACTGTTTTGAACTTATAAAACCTATTTTTTATGTGGTAATGATTATGCTAATCCATTTACAATGGTAATTATCAAAATTTCAAGTTTTATATGTGTTTTGTATGATTCTTGAAATTGTTGATATGAATGTTCATACACTTATGAGTTTAGTAGATCATAGGAATTATTTGCAAATAGTTTGTTAGTTTAATTCTTGATCTTGATGTGTTTTAATGGAATCCATAATTTTTCCTCAAGTTATGGATTACCAAAAGTATTCCTTTTAAAGTCCATTAATGAACATACAGGTTACATAAAAATGAAGACTCTTTCATTTTAATAAACCATTAACTCATAAGTTACGAAGTTGAAAAGTTTTGAAAGTTACTAAACTTGCCCTCAAGTTTTGGAAAATGTAAAGTCACTTTAAAAGAATTTAGTTCCATCCCCTAGAATTTTAAAAGTTAAAATTCAACCCTTATACTTTATAAAATTATAAGTTAATAATATATATATATATATATATATATATATATATATATATATATATATATATATATATATATATATATAAGAACAAGTCGTTTTACCGTTAGTAGGCCTCATTCACGAAGTCGATCTATAAAGGGGAGGAGGGTATAAGGTTGCTTCCTATAAAATGGCAGCTTAATGGGTGTCCACTCTCACCCACCGCTTCCTTGACTGGTGGAGGGTCATTAGCCGAACGGGTATGACAATTACTTTAATTCTCATTAAAAGTAATGATTATTGTAAAGTAACTAAATGTTTTATTAAATTCTCAATCTTAGTTACTTTAGGAAAATGTGAATTTGGTGCTAATCCATGAAATTAGACTTTGCACCTTGCTTAAGTCGTTAGTGGAGCGTGTGTGGTTAACCGGCACACTAACTTGGATTTAACAAGGTTGGCAAAGGGTGGCTTAAGGTTTATCATAGATCGGTGGAGCACGTGTGGTTAATCGGCACATCGTTTAGGTGACAAACATTAAGAGTACCAAGTAATTTGCATGGTTATTCACACCTTGTTCTGTGATCCTCGGTATCCCAGTCACAAAACTTGAAGGACACATTCAAGATTGAAACATGCCATTGAAAAGTTCAATTAATCTCAAACGAATCTAGGAGTTTCAAAACCAATTAAAACCTAATAATACATTTCGTTTTTCATGGTGGAAATCAGTGAATTGTCATTCACCTACCTTCAAATATTTTATAGCTTAGATTACGGCACCCCTCTTTTAGGTTATAAAATATTGTGTTGGGTCCTAGCCTTAATATTACATTTGGGTGTCTTATTAAGGACTATCTTTATATCTAATCTAAACTCGTCCTTCTTTTTTTTTCAGATGTCTTCCAACAATGCTGCTTCTGGCTTAAACCCTACCGGCTCCTTCTCTCTCATGAACCTTTGTGAGAGATTCATCTTCGATGGATCTAACTTCAATGATTGGATCGGGAACATCAGGATGGTCACACGCTATGAGGACGGAATATGTCCTCGACAAGGAGCTTAAGGAACTTGAAGAGTCGTCTGCTACTCCAGAGGAGATCGCTGAATTTTGGGCACATGAGAGAGATGCCACTAAAGTGGCATGTATCATGTTGGCCACGATGACAACCGAGCTCCAAAAGTCCTATGAGGACTATTACCCTTTTTGAGATGCACCGGGACTTAATGGACAGATACCATCAGAGTGCTTGCCAAGAGCGGTATGAAATCATCTCCTCCATGATAACAACCCAAATGAAGGATGGTGAACCCATCACAGCCCACATGTAGAAAATGCATAGATTCGTGGACCGTTTGCTGAAATTAAATGTGAACTTCCCTGAGGAGTTGGCAATTGACATCATTTTGCACTCCTTACTTCTTGTTATGATCAATTCCGAATGACATATCACATGAACAAGGAGGAAGTTACACTCAACAAACTTCAAGGACATTTGAAGACCACCGAAACTGGTCTTAAAAGTAAATCGGTTGTTACTACTCCTACTCCTACCGCCGCCCCTGTTCTGGCTAACGGGCAAGGTAAAGGTTAGAAGAGGAAGAGCCCTTCGAAGGGTACCAAGGGAAAGTTCTTGATGGCTCCTCTTCAAGTAGAACCAAAAGTGGTTCTGTCACTCCTTCTTCCAACCCTAAAGAGACTGAATGCTTCTATTTCCATGAAAAGGCGCACTGGAAGCAAGACTGCCCAAAGTACTTGCAAGATGTTAAGGATGGGAACGTAAAACCCAACCATGTAGGTATTTAAACTATATTGTCTAATAACTCGCCCCATTTTAATTCTTGGGTCCTTGATACAGGTTGTGGTATTCACATATGTTCTGATTTGCAGGGATTAAGAAGAAGTGAGAATGTGGAGCATGGGAAGATAAACTTAATCATGGGGAAAAGGAAAGCTTCACCTGTCACAAAGATTGGAGTTTATTCTTTGTTGCTAAGTAGTGGGTTAACATTAGATTTGAATAAATGTTGTTACTCATCTGAAATGGCGAGAAATATTATTTCCTTTCATGGTTTGTACAAATAAGGGTTTAACTTTTCGTTTGATAATGAATGTGGTAATATTAATGCTTTCTTTAATAATGTTATTTATTTTAAAGCATTACCTTATGATGGTGTGTATGAAACTATGTCGGTTGTAGATAACCTAGGAAATAATGTGTTATGTATTGATTCTTCCACAAACTTGGATAAATCATCATTATGGCATTGTCGTCTTGGACATGTAAACAAGAAACACATAAGCCAACTCCAAAAGGATGGAGTCTTGGAGTCGTTTGACCTAAAGTCAGATGATAGTTGTGAATCTTGTTTGCTTGGGAAAATGACAAAGTCACCCTTCACTAGTAGTTGTACTAGGGCTGAGGGTTTGTTGGATCTCATACATACTGATGTGTGTGGACCTTTCAGAACCGCCACAAGGGATGGTAACTGCTTCTATGTGACTTTTACTGATGATTATAGTAGATATGGATATGTCTACTTAATCAAGCATAAGTCAGAAACCTTTGAAAAGTTCAAGGAGTTTAAACAGGAAGTGGAGAATCAGTTGGGCAGGAACATTAAGATGCTTCGATCCGATCGAGGTGGTGAGTATCTTAGTACAGAGTTCCTTGACTATCTTAAGGAATGTGGGATTGTCTCATAATTAACACCTCCCAGAACACCACAACTTAATGGTGTAGCTGAGAGGCGTAATCGAAACTTGTTGGATATGGTTCATTCCATGATGAGTCGAGCTTCACTATCAATCTCATTTCAGGGGTATGCCTTAGAGACTGCCACCCATAGTCTTAATCTAGTCCCTACCAAAAAGGTTGCCAAAACACCTCACGAGATGTGGACTTGAAAAGTTCCCAATCTGGACCATAGCAAGATTTGGGGTTGCGAGGCTTTCGTGAGGCTTAAGACTCAAGATAAGCTCGAACCTCAAAGTGAGAGGTGCATTTTCAACAGCTACCCACATAAATTCTTTGGTTACCTCTTCTATAGACCCAGTGATAATGTGGTATTTGTATCTAGGAGAGGGGTCTTTTGCGAGAGAGAGTTCATAAGCCAAGGAAACAGTAGGAGGCAAATTGATCATGAAGAAATTAAAGAGTCAAGTGGTGAAGGAACCTCAAACCCTAGCAATCAACCTGAGGAGGAAACTCCTGTTGATCCGACTGACGAGTCCGTACCTCTAAGGCGTTCCGCGAGAGTTAGGAATGCACCTAAGAATTACTATGGTTCCCATATTACTGCGGAAGGTGACACACTTATCAGTAATAATACACTGGTAAGTCTAGATGAACCTAACAGCTACATGGAAGCCATGGCAGGCCCTGAGTCAACTAAATGGAAAGAGGCTATGGACAGCGAGATACAACCCATGTATGACAATCGAGTTTGGAACTTGGTTGACAATGTACCAGGTCATAAGACAGTCAGGTGCAAATGATCTTCAAGAAGCAGACCGACATGGATGGTAATATACACACTTATGTGGCACGACTGGTTGCAAACGGCTTTTCTCAAACTCTGGGAGTTGATTATGAAAAGACTTTTTCACCAGTAGCAAAGATTAAGTCTATTAAGGTTATGTTAGCCATTGTTGCATTTCATGATTATGAAATATGGCAACTGGATGTCAAAACCGCTTTCCTTAATGGAAGGTTGGCTGAGGATGTTTACATGAGTCAGCCAGAGGGTTTTGTCAGTACAGAGTACCCTAATAGAGTGTGTAAGATTGAAAAATCCATATATGGATTGAAACAAGCACCTCACAGATGGAATCTTTGTTTTGATGAGAAAGTCAAAGATTTTGGCTTTTCGAGGAGCGAAGATGAATCTTGTGTATATGTCAAGGCTAGTGAAAGTATAAATAGCTTTTTGGTATTGTATGTGGATGACATACTACTCATAGAAAATGAAATCCCAACTCTACAGGAAGTGAAGTCCTGGCTTGGGAAGTGTTTCGCTATAAAGGACCTTGGAGAGGCATTTTGAGAGACAGGAGTAAGAGACTAATTGGACTTAGTCAGAGTACCTACTTAGATAAAGTGTTGAATAGGTTCAGCATGCAGGATTCCAAGAAAGGAGAGTTACTGATCCAGAGTAACGCCAGATTAAGTAAGACTCAGAGCCCGAGTAAAGAGGCTGAGATAGCTGAGATGAGTCGAGTACTGTATGCTTCCGATCTAGGCTCGATCATGTATGTTATGACTTGTACTCGTTCTGATGTGGCCTTTTCCTTGATCATGGTCAGCAGATATTAGGGGAACCATGTCACACCCCCAACCCGAATTGGCGAAAAGATTCGGGGGTGGAGGACGTCATGTACAGTATCATAACAATGCATAATAGTAAAACAAGCAACAACATCCATTGCATTAATATAATAGTTACATACATGTGTGTTGCTTTGTACAGTTTAAATGACACCAAAAATGTACAGTCAAAAATAAAGATGAGCCTTGGAATCCACTCCGTCCTTCAAAAGTAGCCTAGGTGTACCTGTCTTACTGGTTCGCTGAGAATACAAGTTATTTTGAAAGAGAGTATCAACATAAAATATTGGTGTGTTCATAAGTATTTAGTGTCATTAGATGTATGAAAACATTTGTAAATGTTTAAACGTATAAGTTTGTAAGTGTTTTCTGATAGTAAAGTCCTCGATGTAAATGTTTGTAAACTGTTTGTACAATGTTCGTATCTTCCTAAAAAATCCCATATTTCCTACTAAAATGTAGCCTTTTACCAAGACCCTAACGTTCGGTTTGTTTGTTTGTAGTAGTAAGTATTTTCCCCAATCCATCTATTGTTAACAAAACATAGGTTATACATTATCGTTTAATGTGAAAACGTTTAAAAGTAAATGTATTAGGGAAAACTTTATAGAACTGTAGTTTTTGTAAGAGGAAACTACCGTAGTATTACTATCTTAAATCCAATGAATTATAAGATAAGGTGAGATTTGTAACCATACTAATTGACGGCTGAAATACACGACGATGAAAGACGTCGAAATAAATATGACATGTGTCACCCTTGGCTTGGTCGGCCAGGGACTGTAGCTCACATTCGGGGTGCGGGATGGTCTGTCCCGTATAGATCTATACACACAATGCCCGCTCTCCCTCCTGGAGACTCTGGTTACCAACATGACATCGGTGGAATCCGCGTCATGTGGAAGTAAATCTCATATTCTAAATGTTATGTTGTTGTATGATCCTTCTGTTTACTTGTAAATGTATATGTAATGTTTCTCATAATAGTAAGTATTGACTCATGAATGAACTGACTCTTTGTATGCTTCATTGAACTAGAAGTAACGAATAGTATTATCCTAAACTATACATATTATAGTTTACTAGAAGAATTGTTAGTATGACTGAATGTATTGAACTGAGATAAAAGCCTTTATATCTATACATATATACATAATATATAACTAAGGGTCAAATGACACTCGGACAAATAAAAGGATACTCTAAGTCCACAACCAAACAAGGAACAGGAAATAAAGTGGGTTATCAGTCCTAAGCCTTCAAACCTTATTTATATAACTATATATGTATTAGACATGGTTTTGAACAATATATAAGTTTAAAAGTTGTAAAAGAAATGATTAAATGTACAAAAGTGAGTTTGGTAAAGAGTTTAACACGTAAAAGAGTTTGAAAAACAGTTTGAAGTAATTTGATTGATAAAACAACTTAAAAGCATAATAAATCCATTGTTTGATAATTATTAATCACATGTGATTAATAAAATAACTATAATGTTCAACTTGTATTCCCCCCCCCCCCCCCCATAAAAGCATTTAAAATCATTTAAAAGGTTGATTAAGGGGTATGAACTCACCTGTTGTGAGTGGTTTGGATGAAAGTGTTGGATAAGGTGCCAGGTGTCAAGTGAAGACTTGAACACACACACACACACACACACTGATCCTATTTAACCTATAAAGACACATATATGTATCTAATTAGTGATCACAACCCTAATTAAGCAAGTAAAGACACCCTCAAACATGGAAAACACTTTCATTCAAGTGTTATAAGATCATAGGGTTGCATCTAAGGGTTGTTTGGCTTTGCTTTAGAGTTTACGGCCCAATGACCAACTTTTTATGAGTTTACGGCCTAGAGTTTACGACCCTCATGGGTTTACGGTCGTAAACTTATGGTGCCTTATGCCAAATCGATATTTAAGGTCCTTAGCTCAAGGGGGAGGTGTTCTAGGCCAAGTTCTAAGCCTTAGGAAGAAATGTAGGGCAACAATGCCCCCTTGATTAGAGTTTACGGACAAGGGAGATTGCCTTGGCCATAAACTCCCTTGGTTGTTTGATTTTTGATGTTTTCAAGCCCCTAAATCATAATACTAGCTTATAAACATGAAAGGGAGGTAAGGATTTACAGTTAGAAGGCTAAGAAGGGGAGTTTTCAGCCCAAAACACACAAGTGTTCTTGGTGTTCTTGAGGATCTTGAAGATCTAGAACAAAAGTGGTAGTTTTTGGGTGGATTCAACGGTGAATGAAGGAGAAAGGATGTAACAACACATAAATTGAAGGATTTACTTACATTTAGGAAGATTTGAAGAAAAATCTTGAAGATCCTTTGGAGAGAATCCGATTCCTCTAGCTTGGAAAGTGAGGAATGAGTGAAAAATGACTAAGTGTCATATATATACAAGGGGGTTCACGGCCACTTGGAGTTTAAGGCCGTAAACCCAAGTGCTTGGCCATGAACTCCTCTTTTGATGGTCCACGCTTTGTTTGACAGGCTACAAGTTCAACTTACACACTCATTCACTTAATCCTTTGATGTATTAAAGCTCGGAATGCTCAAACGAACTCTAAACTGTGCTACAAGTTAGCAGGAGTAAGTTTGACTTTCATTAAAGTGTTTGACTGTACAAGATAGAATTTCGAGTTGTCACATCATCCCCCCGTTAGAGGGAATTTCGTCCCGAAATTAGAGTTTAAGCAAAACTAGTTACAAATAACTAAGTGAAAAGATGAGGATATTTCAGTTTCATTTGATCCTCGTGCTTGAATTCCGGTCCTCGCTAGGCATTCCAGCGAACCTTCACTATCGGGATACGGATTTGCTTCATTCAATTGACCTCTCGGTCCATAATCTCTATAGGCTCTTCCACGAAGTTGAGGCTCTCGTTGATCTCGATCTCGTTGAGTGGGTTTACAAGAGTCTCGTCGGATAGGCACTTTTTCAAGTTCGAGACGTGGAAAGTAGGATGTATGTTACTAAGTTTGTGGGGTAGGTTGAGTTTGTAAGCTACAAGGCCGATTCTCGCAAGAACCACGAAAGGCCCTATGTATCTTGGATTTAGCTTTCCATGCTTACCAACGCATATCAAGCCCTTCCAGGGTGAGACTTTCAAAAGAACACGGTCTCCCACCTGGAATTCCAAAGGTTTTCTTCGCTTGTCTGCGTAGCTTTTCTGTCGGTCCCTAGAGGCCTTCAATCGTTCACGAATCTGGACGATCTTCTCTGCCGTTTCCCGAATGATCTTCGGACATGTGAGAGTGCTGTCAGGAACTCACCCTTTAGCTAACTGCGTGTCACCCACCTCAGCCCAGCACAGAGGGGATCTGTACTTTCGGACATAGAGGGCTTCAAATGGAGCAACCTTTATGCTTGTGTGATAACTATTGTTATAGGAAAACTCGACAAAGGGAAAATGGGTATCCCATGCCTTCCCAAAGTCGATCACACAGGCTCACAGCATATCCTCTAGTGTTTGGATTGTTCTCTCACTTTGTCCGTCGGTCTGTGGATGGTGGGTTGTACTCATGTCCAACCTCGTCCCAAGGGAACTTTGTAGTGACTTCCAGAATCTCGAAGTGAATCTACTATCTCTATCGGAGATAATGGATATAGGAACACCATGCAGTCGTACAATTTCCCTAATGTAAGTTCTTGATAGCTTCTCCATCTTGTCAGTCTCCTTGATTGGTAAGAAATGCACGGATTTGGTCAATCTATCGACGATGACCCAAATGGTATCAAGTCCACCCATTGTCTTGGGCAACTTCGTTATGAAGTCCATAGTAATTCGTTCCCATTTCCACTCCGGTATCTCCAGTAGTTGAAGTAAACCTGATGGTTTCTGGTATTCGACCTTAACCTTTCCACTCCGGTATCTCCGGTAGTTGAAGTAAACCTGATAGTTTCTGGTATTCGACCTTAACCTTTGCGCAAGTAAGGCATTTACTCACGAAGGTAGCAATTTCTACTTTCATGTTAGGCCACCAATATAACTTTTTAAGATCCAGATACATCTTATCTGAACCCGGGTGGATAGAATATCAAGTGTTGTGCACCTCGGTCATGACCAAGTCTCTGAAGCCATCATGTTTTGGTGTCCAGATTCGGTGCCATTTCCACTCCAGTATATCCGGTAGTTGAAGTAAACCTGATGGTTTCTGGTATTCAACCTTAACCTTTGCGCAGGTAAGGCATTTACTCACGAAGGTAGCAATTTCTACTTTCATGTTAGGCCACCAATATAACTTGTTAAGATCCAGATACATCTTATCTGAACCCGGGTGGACGAAATATCAAGTGTTGTGCACCTCGGTCATGACCAAGTCTCTGAAGCCACCATGTTTCGGTGTCCAGATTCGGTGCATGAGATAATGAGCTCCGTCACCCTTGACTTCCAAGTTCTTCTCCATCCCTCGCAAGGATTCATCTGCCACATTTTCGGGTTTCAAGGCTTTGAGTTGAGCCTCTTTGATTTGTGTGGAAAGATGCGAATTGATAGTCATAGTCAATGATTTGACTTTTCGACCAGAATATTCTTTCCGACTTAGAGCGTCTGCTACTACGTTGGCTTTACCCGGATGATAACAAATTTCGCATTCGTAGTCATTGAGTAGCTCGACCCACCGTCATTGTCTCATGTTGAGCTCCTTCTGGTTGAATATGTGTTGAAGGCTTTTGTGGTCTGTAAAGATGGTGCTTTTCCTACCATACAAGTAGTGTCTCCATATTTTCAGAGCAAACACAACTGCTCCTAACTCAAGATCGTGTGTGGTGTAGTTGACCTCGTGCGTCTTCAGTTGTCTCGAGGCATAGGCAATGACCTTACCTCGCTGCATCAGAACACAACCGAGCCCTTGATTTGATGCATCACAGTAGACTACAAAGTCTTCTATTCCTTCTGGGAGGGATAGTATCGGTGCGGTGCATAAGGCCTGCTTCAACGTTTGAAACGCTTTTTCATGTTTCTCTTCAAAGTCAAAGGCCACGCTCTTCTGGTTTAATGTTGAGAGAGGTTTCGCAATTCGTGAGAAGTTCTGAATGAATCTACGGTAGTAGCCAGCGAGGCCTAGAAATTGACGAATTTCGGTAGGCGTCTTTGGTGCTGACCAGTTCTCAATGTCTTTAATTTTGGACGGGTCCACGTGGATTCCTTCTTTGCTAACCACGTGTCCTAAGAATTCGATCCTTTGGATTCAAAATTTGCACTTAGAGAACTTTGCGTAGAGTTTCTCCGTTCGCAGGGTTCCTAAAACTTGTCGTAGATGATAATTATGTTCCTCCTTACTTCGAGAGTAGATAAGTATGTAATCGATGAATACGATGACGAACTGATCCATGTAAGGATGGAATACCCTATTCATTATGTCCATGAATATTGCGGGTGCATTGGTCAATCCGAATGGCATTACTACGAACTCGTAATGTCCATAACGAGTTCGGAAGGCTGTCTTCGGAACATCCTCCTTTAGCACTCGCAATTGGTGATACCCAGATCTCAGATCAATCTTCGAAAAGTAGCTCGCCCCTTGTAGTTGATCGAATAAGTCGTCTATGCGAGGTAGGGGTAACGATTTTTTACTTTAAGCTTGTTGAGTTCTCTATAGTCAATGCACATACGGAATGATCCGTCTTTCTTCTTTACGAATAAGACCGCTGCTCCCCAAGGTGAGAAGCCTGGTCTTATAAAGCCCTTGTTGAGCAATTCGTTCAGTTGACCAGATAGTTCCTTCATTTCTACCGGTGCTAGGCGATAGTTCGATTTGGCTACTGGGATATCTCCTAGAATTAAGTCGATTCTGAATTCAACTTGTCGTTGAGGTGGTAACTGTTGGATAAGGTGTCTAAGTCCATGACTATTTTTGGTAAGTACTTGACCCGACCCGGCATGGTCCATTTGGGTTGCATGGCACCATGCAATTGGATAGACTAAATGAGAGAAATAACACTTGGAGATTACTAATATATTATAAGTTCTAATATATTAATATTATTATTTGATTAGTTTGATCAAGAATTAATTTAGAATTAATTAAGTGATCAAAAAGATAACTAATTAAATATATGGGTTGATTATGTAAATCATCCATATCTCGTATAGTGGGCTAAGAGGCTCCATGGATTATCAAGTTGGGTTCCACCCATAGGATGCTCCATGGGAGTTACAAACCCATGGGTCATGGAAATGAAGAGTCATGACACATTAGGGTTTACATGGTGTAACCCTAGATGTGTCAACACTATATAAGAGTCCCATTCTCCACCAAAATCGGCTACACATGTGAAACAAGAGGGCTAGGCCGATTTTAAGAAGTGTGTGTTCTCTTAAAAGTCTTTCCAAGAGCATTTGGTGTTGTGTGAAGCATTTGAGGCATCACACTTGGGGTGCTAGGCTCACAAGGTTTCAAGGAACACTTTCAACAACCAGGTATGTAGTTCTATCTTTTATACAAAGAAAAATTGTATCCCATGTATGTTAGATAGGTTCATAACCTTGGAAAACAACTTTGCATGATAATTAGACAAACATAGATCCAAGTTTATTAGGGTTGCATGTACACTTAGGAAGTGTTAGAATGCTCAAAACCCATTAGTAACCCTAGTAGTTCTTCTGGGAAGACGTCGGGCAAGTCGCATACTAGGGGGAGGTCTTTTAGGTCTTTAGTTTCTCGGTTCACATCGACTATATGGACAAGGAATGCACGATATTCCTTTCGTAGGTACTTCTCGGTTTGCATGCATGAGATGATACGAAGGCCCATACTAGGTTTGTATCCATAGATCAAAAAGATTTCGTTATTCAGTAGATTTAGACGGACTGCTTTCTTAAAACACAGAATATCGGCACGCTGGGGACTCAACCAGACCATACCCACTATGACGTCGAAGCTCTTGATTGCCACTGGTATGAGGTCGATTGGAAATGAATAGTTATCTAACGTGAGGGTACAACCTATCTAAATTTCGTTAGAACTCTTTGTCTTCCTGTTAGCCATTTCTACGATGAAGGTTTCTTTTAGTGCTTGCGGTGTTTGATTAAGTATCTGTTTAAAATTTTGGTTCACGAAGCTTCTTTCTGCCCCACTATCAAATAGGACGCATGCATATGAGTTAGTGAGGAGAAACATACCCGTGACCACCGTAGGGTCTCCCACGGCTTCATTGTGGCAAATAGCAAGTAGCCTCCCTGCTTGTCACACCCCAAAACCGAGAACGGCGGAATACGTTCTGGGGTGGATGACGTCATGTAGTATCATAACAATTGCATAATGGTAAGAACAAGCGACAACAACCATTTCATTAATATAGTGATTACAATTACAAACGTGTTCTGCACAGTTAATAGACACCAAAAGTATAAACAAAATAAAAGATGAATCTTGTATACGCTCCATCTTCTCAAAAGCTGCACCAGTACCTGTCTATCTTTGACCTGAGTATACAAGTCATTTTGAAAAAGAGTATCAGCATAAACCTGGTGAGTTCATAAGAATTTAGTGTCATTATTTATATAAAAGTGCTTACAATCATGTAATGTAAAAGCTGTAATTACTGTTTGAGAATAGAAGAAATCCCTAGAATATCCTATATTTTCCAAAATTGAGCATTTGTATGTTAAATCCTTCATGTGTGTAAAAGTATTTCCATTGAAACTTTTAGTTATAAAAATAAGGTAATGAATTTCCTTCAAGTAACGTAAATGAGGAAAAGTATTGCCGGTTGGCTGTAGTAGTGTTGCAACTTCAATTAATAATATATATTTATTTACTTCGGGAAATTAGTTTAGACTTTAAGTCTTACTGTGTTAATTTAGATATGGATGTGATCTCTCATGTAATCAAACTGAATGATAATAGAGGGTCCGATGACCTTCCCGGTCATACGTAGTGTAGTGATGTAGTGCCACCCCTGGGCCTAGTCGACTCGGACTGTAGTTAACAGTCGGGATGTAATAGCGTCCGTCCTGTATAGATCTATACATGTAGTGTTGCTTTCCTTCTGGGAAGCTCTGGTTACATGGTATTTGCGCAGTAGAGTGTCGTATAAAGGATAGTGTGTTATACTCTGGATTAGTGTATTCTCTTGTGTTATAGTATAGTAAACTTTTGGTATAGTACATAGAGTGTTCTCTTTAACGTGCATTAACTTGTAATAGTAGCAATTATAGTGAGTATAGTAGTAATAGAGGTAACGAGTAGTAGTCTTAACTATACCTATTATAGTTAAATAGAGTGTGGGATTGCATGCCTTTAATTTACAAAGGTATTGAATAAGATGAAGACTTTCATATCTAACACAAATATATATGATATATAACTAAGAAATCAACGACAGTCGGACGGATAACAATATACCCTAAGACCACAATCAAACAAGAACAGGAAATAAGGCGAGCTATCGGTCCTAAGTCCTTCAAGTCTTACTTATAAAAATATATTAGTGTACATATAGTTTAAAAGAAAAGTAGTTTAAACATAGGTTGAAAATAGTTTAACAACAATCTAACCTTGAAAATGCATTTGATAATTATTTAAAACAGTTTCATTGATAAGTAGCTAAAAGTATAGAAAATCCTTTTTAGTTGCAGGTTATAAATCACATATAGTTTGATACTAACACTTGTTGCATTTAACTTGTATCCCCCCCCTAAAACATGTAAAAACATTTGAAAAGATTCATTAAGGGGTATGAACTCACCTGCAGGGAGTTTAGTGGGTGAAGTTGTCGGGTAGAATGCTAGACGCCAAATGAGAATATGAACACTCACACAGATCCTATGAAACATGTAGTGACACATAATGGTGTCTAATTAGTTATATAATCACTAAATTAGTAAGTAATTACACCCTAATGCATGAAAACACTTTGTTTTATATGCTAGAAGGCTGTTGGGTTGCAAGGAAATAGTGTAAGGCCTCACTATGGAGTTTACTCCTCGAATACTCACCTTAGGTGAGTTTACGGTTGAGGGACAAATTCCCCCATGAGTTTACGGCCGTAAACTCATGGGAGGAGTATATTTGTGTGCCTTAAGGTTTCTTGTGTGCCTTAAGGTTTCTTGTACCACTCCTTGGGAGTTTACGGTTGTAAACCCTTTAGCACAAAATTCCCTTCGTGTTTCGCGGTCCTAAGCTCAAACATACAAGTTTCTAGCCCAATAATCATGCTAAGGAAGGAGTTAGGGGCACCAAAACACCATTTATGGTGTTTACGGTTTTTGTGTTTACGGTTCATGAATATTCATGGACCGTAAACTCATGTTTACCCTCCTAAAGGCTCGATTTTTGGTTTCTAACTCCATGCATGTATGTTTCTAAGTCAAGGACGAGTATTAGAAGAGTTTTGGAGGGATTTTAGGCTTCAAAAAACCCCCCCTTAAGGGTATTTACGGTTTTGTGAGGTATTCCCAAACCGTAAACTCGAGTTTTTAAGGTTTTTGAGTGATTAAGTCCCGGGTTTGTATGAATGCAAAGCTAAACAACAAGCTAGGGAGTATTACTTACGATTTTGGAGCTTGAATGAGGTGATTCTTGAATAAACCCAACTTCTAGAGAGAGAAAGTAGAGAGAGAGTGACTAGAGTGGTAAAAAGCTCCATCTAGTGCCCACTCACCCTTTATATAGGGGTTGGGTTTGTGGCTAGGTGGGGAATCTACCCGATACTGACGCTAAACGGGGTTTAATTTTTTTTACCCGGTTAAATGGTCATAATTAAAAACTTTTTCCAACTAAACGAGAGGGCAGTTCACGTGTTTTTATTTATTTCATTACGACACTAATAAAATAAAATAAAATAAAACATTTATTGATTTTTCCACTCCAAATGTTAACGGAATCTTAATAAAAATAGAATATTCTATTAACGGAAACGGGTTATAACGATGGAATAAATTTTTGGTTGTCACATCATCCCCCCGTTAGAGGAAATTTTGTCCTGAAATTTAGAATTCAAGCAGCTAAGTTATTACAGTACTGCTAAGGAAAGAGATGGGGATACTTGAGTTTCATTTGATCCTCGCGCTCCCAAGTGAACTTCGGTCCTCGTTTAGCGTTCTAGCGAACCTTCACAATTGGGATGCGACTTTGTTTCGTTTGTTTGACCTCTCGGTCCATAATCTCGGCAGGCTCTTCCACGAAGTTGAGGCCCTCGTTGACCTTGATCTCGTCGAGTGGGATTACGAGAGTCTCGTTGGATAGGCATTTCTTCAGGTTTGAGACATGGAAGGTAGGATGTATGTTACTGAGCTCGCGGGGTAGGTTGAGTTTGTAAGCTACGGGGCCGATTCTGTCGAGAATCTCGAAAGGCCCTATGTACCTTGGGTTCAGCTTTCCACGCTTTCCAAAGCATATCGTTCCCTTCTAGGGTGAGACTTTCAAAAGGACTCGGCCTCCCACCTGGAATTCTAAAGCTTTTCTTCATTTGTCTGCGTAGCTTTTCTGTCGATCCCTAGCGGCTTCTAATCGTTCGCGAATCTGTACAATCTTCTCGGTCGTTTATCGAATGATCTCCGGAACCGTGAGAGCGCTGTCAGGAACTCGTCCTTTAGCTAGTTGAGTGTCACCCACCTCAGCCCAACACAGAGGGGATCTGCACTTCCGGCCGTAGAGGGCTTCGAACGGAGCTGCCTTGATGCTCGTGTGATAACTGTTATTGTAAGAAAACTCTACAAGGGGTAAGTGGGTATCCCATGCCTTACAAAAGTCGATCACACAGGCTCTCAGCATATCTTCCAGGGTTTGAATAGTTCTCTCACTTTGCCCGTCGGTCTGCGGATGGTAGGCTGTACTGATGTCCAACCTCGTCCCTAAGGAGCTTTGAAGCGATTGCCAAAATCTCGATGTGAACCTACTATCTCTATCGGAGATTATAGATATAGGGACACCATACAGTCGTATGATTTCCTTAATGTATGTTCTTGTGAGTTTCTCCATCTTATCTGTCTCTTTGATGGGTAGGAAGTGTGCGGACTTGGTCAATCTGTCTACAACGACCCATATGGTATCCAACCCACCCGTTGTCTTGGGTAGCTTAGTTATGAAATCCATAGTGATCCGCTCCCACTTCCACTCCGGTATCTCTGGTTGTTGGAGAAGACCTGATGGCTTCTAGTATTCGACCTTGACCTTCGCGCAAGTAAGGCATTTACTCACGAAGGTAGCAATCTCTGCTTTCATGTTAGGCCACCAGTATAACTTTTTAAGATCCAGATACATCTTATCCGAACCTGGGTGAACGGAATATCGAGTGGTGTGTGCTTCCTTCATGACCAAGTCTCTAAAACCACCATGACACGGCGTCCAGTTTCGGTCCATGAGATATAAGGCTCCGTCACCCTTGGCCTCCAAGTTCTTATCCATTCCATGTAAGGATTCTCCTGCCACATTCTCAGGCTTCAAGGCTTCGAGCTGAGCCTCCTTAATCTGTGCGAATAGATGCGAATGGATAGTCATTGTTAACGACTTGAATCTTCGACCAGAATACTCTTTTCTACTTGGGGTATCTGCTACTACATTGGCTTTTCCCGGGTGATAACGAATCTCGCAGTCATAATCATTGAGTAGCTCGACCCACCGTCGTTGTCTCATATTGAGCTCCTTCTGGTTCAGTATGTGTTGGATGCTTTTGTGGTCAGTGTATATCGTGCTCTTCGTTCCATACAGGTAATGTCTCCAGATCTTTAGAGCGAATACAAACCGCTCCTTACTCGAGGTCGTGCGTGGTGTAGTTAATCTCATGTGTCTTCAATTGTCTCGAGGCATACACGATGACCTTACCTTGTTGCATCAGGACACAACCGAGCCCCTGGTTCGATGCATCGCAGTATACCACGAAATCTTCTGTCCCTTCGGGAAGGGATAATACCGGTGCGGTGCATAGGGCTCGCTTCAGGGTTTGGAATGCCTTCTCCTGTTTCTATTCCTAGTCAAATGTCACGCCTTTCTGAGTCAATGTGGTGAGAGGTTTCACAATCCGAGAGAAGTTCTGAATGAATCTGCGGTAGTAGCCAGCGAGGCCTAGAAATTGATGAATTTCAGTAGGCGTCTTCGGTGCTGACCAGTTCTCGATAGCTTTAATCTTGGATGGGTCAACGTGGATTCCTTCCTCACTAACCACGTGTCCTAAGAATTCGACTCTTCGGATCCAAAATTCGCACTTAGAGAACTTCGCGTATAACTTCTCCGATCGTAGGGTTTCTAGGACTCGTCGTAGATGATCGCTATGCTCTTCCTCACTCCGAGAGTAGACAAGTATGTCATCAATAAAGACGATGACGAACTGATCTATGTAAGGACGACACACCCTATTCATCAAGTCTATGAATACTGCGGGTGCGTTAGTCAGTCCTAAGGGAATCACTACGAACTCATAGTGTCTGTAACGAGTTCGGAAGGCTGTTTTCGGAACATCCTCCTCAAGCACTCGTAACTGGTGATACCCGGACCTAAGATCAATCTTGGAAAAGTAACTCGCCCCTTGCAGTTTGTCGAATAGGTCGTCTATACGGGGAAGAGGGTAGCGATTTTTGACCGTGAGTTTGTTGAGCTCCCTATAATCGATGCACATACGGAACAATCAGTCCTTCTTTTTCACGAACAAGACCAGAGCTCCCCAGGGTGAGAAGCTCGGTCTTATAGAGCCCTTGCTGAGAAGCTCGTTAAGTTGACCGGACAGTTCTAGCATCTCTGCAGGCGCTAAACGATAAGGCGACTTAGCTACAGGGGTAGCTCCTAGGAATAGGTCGATTCTGAACTCAACCTGACATTTGGGAGGTAAACCTGGGAGCTCCTCTGGAAAGACGTCGGGGAAATCGCATACAACGGAGAAGTCTTTTAGATCTTTCGCTTTCTGACTCGTGTCGACGACGTGTGCAAGGATGCGCAATATTCCTTACGCAAGTACTTCTAGGCTTGAATACTCGAGATGATCCAAAGGCTCGTACTGGGTTTGTCTCCGTAGATTAACAGAGTTTCGTTATTCGATAGATTTAAACGGATTGCTTTGTCGAAGCACAGTATATTTGCATGATGGAGACTCAACCAGTCCATGCCCACAATGACATCGAAACTCTTGATCGAAACTGGTATGAGGTCGATTGGGAATGAATGATCATCTAGTATGAGGGTGCAACCTATGTAGATTTTGTTAGAGCTCTCTGTCTTTCCGTTAGCCATTTCTACGAAGAATGTTTCTTTTAGTGGTTGTGGGGATTGTTTAAGTAAGTGTTTAAAGTTTTGGTTTATGAAGCTTCTTTCTGCACCACTATCGAATAAGACACAAGCATAAGAGTTGTTGAGAAGGAACGTACCCGTGACTACTGTGGGGTCCGCTACTGCTTCATTGTGGCCAATAGCGAGTAGTCTTCACGTTCCTCCTGTATTCCCGGCCTTCGGACAGTTTTTCTTGAAATGACTGACCTCTCCACAGCCATAGCAGGCCTGGCTCACTCCCGAGCTGGGGACTTGAGAGATAGGTTTGGGTTGGGATCTACAAAACCAGACGATATGGCCCTTCCGGTCGCAATTGGTGCAGTGCAATTCACGGCAGGGGCCATTGTGATGGAAGGGGCACTTGGGGCACTTGGGCAGGTTTCCAACATAGGTTTTTCCTGGTACCGGGGTAGCAGGAGTGGTGGCAGCATGGACAACCACCATCTGTTGGTTTTTGGAAGAGGATTGAGCTTTCTTGTCCCTCTTTTTGTCCCACCTTTTCCTCTTGTTGTCAGATGTCTTGGGCGGTGCAATGGCAATTCTTGTTGCTGTTGATGGAGTGGAAGGAGTTTCATGATCAATCAACCTGTGGGCCAACTCCTTGGCGCTGTCAAAGGTTGCAGGATGTGAAGATAGAACGTTTCCTCGATACGGGGGCACTAAACCCCAGATGTATCGTTCGATTTTCTTGCTCTCAGAAGGGATCATGTTAGGGCACATAGCTACCAGGTCACAGAACCTGGCCGTATAAGCCAATATGTCGGTCCCCTTCATCTTGAGGTTCCAGAGTTCCTCCTCAAGCTTCTGAACCTCACCTCTAGGTAATACTCCCTTCTCAGTAGGTCCTTTAGTGTGTTCCAGCCCATGGCATTGGCTGTTACTAAAGAGAGTGAATTGACATGGCCATTCCACCATGTTAGGGCCCTTTCAGTGAAGGTGGCAGCAGCGAACTTTATTTTGCTTTCTTCGGGGTACGAGCACATTTCGAAAATCGCTTCGGCTCTTTCGATCCATTGGGACAGAGCAAGGATTCCTCCGGTCGCATTTAAACATGTTGGTTTACAGTTCATGAAATCCTTATAAGTACACCCCTGTGTACGTGAGGGAATTTCACCATGTCTGGAGTTGGTGCCCATTCCGGCTCCACTAGCATCGCCAGAATTCATTTGGGCCATGGTTGCGGTCACAACTGTTTGAAACAGCACAGGATCGAATTGCGGAGGAGGAGGTGGGGTTTGAGTCGCAGATCTGCCTCTCTTCGGGCGCTTGTGAGGAGGCATCTTTTACTGAAAGTTCATATAGATGATGACAATAGTAAGATTCTATTGCAAGTATGATAAGAGTGTTTCATGGACTAAATCAACATAGCCCGATAATCAGAGAGAGTCATAGCAACGTAGTAGTTAACTGCCAATTTTACTGGTATTAATGATGTAATATGAGTTCGGGAAAAGTGACCTAACAGCAGGTCCTACATCAAACCATAAGGAAAAATGTTGGCAGTCTAGAGGCCTAATTAGAGTACTTTCAAAGTTAGGAATGTTTACAGACAAGTGCTCTACCGAGCATAGAAAAGAAAAGGCTAGTCCTTAAGCAAAAGAGTGAGATGTTTTGACATCTTCTACTGGCGACTGGTACCCATTGGGCGAACCCTCAGATCAGCTAGTTGGCGCATAACTTCCTGAAGATGTCGTTCATGAGCCCTCTGACGTGCTCGGAGTTCCCTAACTTCGGCTCGGGATGCAGCTAGCTGTTGCTGCAGCGCCTAATTGGTCCTCCTCGTCCTATCCATAGCTTCTTCCAGTTGGCGAATGCGAACAGTGTTGAGATTAGAGTTGGCATCCACTTCCACAACTTGGCCAATAGCTGCTTGACCTTACTCGACATTCTTGGCAATCCATCGGACCATGATGGTCAAAACTCGGTCCGATGATCCTCCTTCGCTTATGTTGTAGAAGCTTCGGTCTCCATTGAAAGGTAAGGGCTGACCCTGCTCATCTCTCCATCGGTTCAAGGTTATTGCCCACATGGGAGTGGGACCTTGAAATGTCGGGCGGGGGTTGGGGTTTGGAGCTACAGGGGGTAGGTTGTTAACTTCTGGATCGGGGCTAGAGCTATCCGAAAAGCCTTCTGCATGGTGATCATCCAAAGGGATCGGGTGGTCATCTTCTGACTCCTCATCGAGCCATCCCCCATTGCCTTGGTTTGGGTAGTATGGATCGCCAGGATGGTGGAAGCTAGCCATTCTATCTACGTGAGAATGGGGAGAGAAAGGTTAATAGAAGTACTAATCTAGGATACTTATAAGATGGTCATTATTAATCGACCCAAGACTTGCATAGTGCATACTAATTACATGTAACCAAAGCAAGATAGTCCTTCGAATAAGCGACCCTAACTCCGGATCCCCAATCAAACAAGAACATGAAATGAAGCAAAGGTCACAGATTCTAAGTCTATAGCGCCCTAGTCTCATGTAACTGTGGTGTATCCACTTAGCAACTATTGCCCTACTAGTAACAACCCTTTTAGTTATCACATATGTAGTTAGTAGAATACAGAATACTCCTATAGTATTCTTGTTCTAATGTTCTGGTGGTAGTGTTGGTAAGTTTTTAGACTTGTCGCAACACCACAATCACTCTTAGGCACATGCTAGTCACTCCTGGAAAAAAAATGTAGTTGATCAGGCTACATCCACCCAGATGTGACTATATGTCTCTAAGATTAATTGTGTTGTTCAACAATCTTAATACTTTTTTTCTGTTCTAGTATGATACTGACCCTTTTGTATTGGTGAATGTATATATATATATATATATATATATATATATATATATATATATATATACACTTAATTAAATATTTTAGTATTTAAAAGTATATATTCTTGGTCAGAGTGTTTTAGTCCCGAAGTGTTTATAGTTCGTATATCTTTTATGGGTTGATATACTTGATTCACTATAAACAATGCTCTGATACCAATCTGTCACACCCCAAAACCGAGAACGGCGGAATACGTTCTGGGGTGGAGGATGTCATGTACAATATCATAACAATTGCATAATAGTATAAACAAGCGACAACAACCATTTCATTAATATAGTGATTATAATTACAAACGTGTTCTACACAGTTAATAGACACCAAAAGTATAAACAAAATAAAAGATGAATCTTGTATACGCTCCATCTTCTCAAAAGTTGCACCAGTACCTGTATATCTTTGACCTGAGGATACAAGTCATTTTGAAAACGAGTATTAGCATAAAGCTGGTGAGTTCATAAGAATTTAGTGTCGTTGTTTATATAAAAGTGTTTACAATCATGTAATGTAAAAGCTGTAATTACTGTTTGAGAATAGAAGTAATCTCTAGAAAATCCTATATTTTCCAAAATTGAGCATTTGTAAGTTAAATCCTTCATGTGTGTAAAATTATTTCCATTCAAACTTTCAGTTATAAAATAAGGTAATGAATTTCCTTCAAATAACGTAAATGAGGAAAAGTATTGCCGGTTGGCTGTAGAGTGTTGCAACTTCAATTAATAATATATATTTATTTACTTCGGGAAGTTAGTTTAGACTTTAAGTCTTAGTGTGTTAATTTAGATATCGATGTGATCTCTCATGTAATCAAACTGAATGGTAATAGAGGGTCCGATGACCTTCCCGGTCATACGTAGTGTAGTGATGTAGTGCCACCCCTGGGCCTAGTCGGCTCGGACTGTAGTTAACAGTCGGGATGTAATAGCGTCTGTCCTGTATAGATCTATACATGTAGTGTTTCTTTCCTTCCGGGAAGCTCCGGTTACATGGTATTTGCGTAGTAGAGTCTCGTATAAAGGATAGTGTGTTATGCTCTGGATTAGTGTATTCTCTTGTGTTATAGTATAGTAAACTTTTAGTATAGTACATAGAGTGTTCTCTTTAACGTGCATTAACTTATAATAGTAGCAATTATGGTGAGTATAGTACTAATAGAGGTAACGAGTAGTAGTCTTAACTATACCTATTATAGTTAAATAGAGTGTGGGATTGCATGCCTTTGACTTACAAAGGTATTGAATAAGATGAAGACTTTCATATCTAACACAAATATATATGGTATATAACTATATACCCTAAGACTACAATCAAACAAGAACAGGAAATAAGGCGAGCTATCGGTCCTAAGTCCTTCAAGTCTTATAAAAATATATTAGTGTAGATATAGTTTAACAGAAAAGTAGTTTAACAACAATCTCACCTTGAAAATGCATTTGATAATTATTTAAAATAGTTTTATTGATAAGTAGCTAAAAGTATAGAAAATCCTTTTTAGTTGCAGGTTATAAATCACATATGATTTCATACTAACACTTGTTGCATTTAACTTGTATCCCCCCCTAAAACATGTAAAAACATTTGAAAAGATTCATTAAGGGGTATGAACTCACCTGCAGCGAGTTTAGTGGGTGAAGTTGTCAGGTAGAATGCTAGACGCTAAATGAGAATATGAACACTCACACAGATCCTATGAAACATGTAGTGACACATAATGGTGTCTAATTAGTTATCTAATCACTAAATAAGTAAGTAATTACACCCTAATGCATGAAAACACTTTGTTTTATATGCTAGAAGGCTATTGGGTTGCAAGGAATTAGTGTAAGGCGTCACTATGGAGTTTATTCCTCAAATACTCACCTTAGGTGAGTTTACGGTTGAGGGACCAATTCCCCCATGAGTTTACGGCCATAAACTCATGGTAGGAGTATATTTGTGTGCCTTAAGGTTTCTTGTATCACTAGGAAGGGTTCTAAGGTCAAATCCAAGGTTTGAGGGGTGTTTAGGGTTCAAATGGGGCACTCCCTTGGAGTTTGCGGTCCTTGGACCACTCCTTGGGAGTTTACGGTCGTAAACACTAGGGTTTACGACCGTAAACCCTTTAGCACAACATTCCCTTCGTATTTCGCGGTCCTAAGCTCAAACATACAAGTTTCTAGCCCAATAATCATGCTAAGGAAGGAGTTAGGGGCACCAAAACACCATTTATGGTGTTTACGGTTCATGAATATTCATGGGCCGTAAAATCATGTTTACCCACCTAAAGGCTCGATTTTTGGTTTCTAACTCCATGCATGTATGTTTCTATGTCAAGGACGAGTATTAGAAGAGTTTTGGGCTTCAAAAACCCCCGCTTAAGGGTGTTTACGGTTTTGGGAGGTATTCCTAAACCGTAAACTCGAGTTTTTAAGGTTTTTGAGTGATTAAGTCCCGGGTTTGTATGAAGGCCAAGCTAAACTACAAGCTAGGGAGTATTTATTACGATTTTGGAGCTTGAACGAGGCGATTCTTAAATAAACCCAACTTCTAGAGAGAGAAAGTAGAGAGAGAGTGACTAGAGTGGTAAAAAGCTCCATCTAGTGCCCAGTCACCCTTTATATAGGGGTTGGGTTTGTGGCTAGGTGGGGAATCTACCCGATACTGACGCTAAACAGGGTTTAAATTTTTTTTTTACCCGGTTAAATGGTCATAATTAAAAACTTTTTCCAACTAAACGGGAGGGCAATTCACGTGTTTTTATTTATTTCATTACGACACTAATAAAATAAAATAAAATAAAACATTTATTGATTTGTCCACTCCAAATGTTAACGGAATCTTAATAAAAATAGAATATTCTATTAACAGAAAAGGGTTATAACGATGGAATAAATTTTGGGTTGTCATACTGCTCCACCTGCATTTCCAGCTTCAGGGCTATTTCTTTTGAAGTGCCCTGTCTCGCCACACCCGTAGCAGGCCTGGCTCACTCCCTCACCAGGGACCTGGGTGATGGGTTTTGGTGGTGCTTTGCAAAACCGGATAGTATGGCCCTTCCGGTCGCAGTTGGTGCAGTGCATTTACTGATAGGGCCGTTGTGATGGAAGTTGCACTTGGTGCACTTTGGTAGACTGCCTGCAAATGGTTTTGCTGGTGCGGGGGCAGCAGGAGTTGTGGCAGCACGAATAGCCACAACTTGTTGGTTCTTGGAAGAAGGTTGAGCTGACTTGCCCTTCTTCTGGTCCCAACGCTTCCTCTTGTTGTCGGCTGCTTTGGCTGGTGCTGAGATGGTGGTTGTAGTTGTTGTTGGAGGAGTAGTAACCTCGTGATCAATAAGCCTTTGGGCCAATTTCTTGGCACTATAAAAGGTTGCATGGTTCGATGCTAGCACGTTTCCTCGATACGAGAGTACCAAACCCCAGATGTATCTCTCGATTTTCTTCTTTTCGGTAGGGACCATGCTGGGACATAAAGCCACTAGGTCGCTGAATCTGGCTTTATAAGCCACTATGTCGGAACCCTTCATCTTGAGGTTCCACAGTTCCTCCTCGAATTTCTGAACCTCGCCCCTCGGGCAGTACTCATTTGCCATCAGATCCTTCAGTGTTTCCCAGCCCATAGCATTAGCCATTACTTGGGAGACAGATTTGACATGGCCATTCCACCACGTCAGAGCCCTTTCAGTGAAAGTGCAGGTAGCAAATTTTATCTTGCTACCTTCAGGACAAGAGCACATCTCAAAGATTGCCTCCGTCCTTTCTATCCATTGAGATAGCGCAAGGATTCCTCCGGTTCTGTAGAAGAACTCGGGTTTGCAGCTGCTGAAGTCCTTATAGGTACACTCCCGTGTATGCGGTTGGCTTTCACCATGGTTAGAGTTGGTGCATGTTCCCACCACGTCAGAGCCCTTTCAGTGAAAGTGCAGGTAGCAAATTTTATCTTGCTACCTTCAGGACAAGAGCACATCTCAAAGATTGCCTCCGTCCTTTCTATCCATTGAGATAGCGCAAGGATTCCTCCGGTTCTGTAGAAGAACTCGGGTTTGCAGCTGCTGAAGTCCTTATAGGTACACTCCCGTGTATGCGGTTGGCTTTCACCATGGTTAGAGTTGGTGCATGTTCCAGCTCCACTAGCACCACCAGAATTTACTTGAGTCATAGCTGTGGCCACATATGCGGTCAAGGCAGCCTGAAACATCACTGCATCGAACTATGGAGGGGGTGGTGGTGGTGGAGTTTGATTTACAGGCGTGCCTCTGTTAGCACGCTTGCGTGGCAGCATCTTTTACTGAAAGTTTTGAAAAGATGATGAATATAGTAAGAATCAATTATAAGAATAATGAGAGTGATCCATGGGCCAAATTTCCATAGCCCAAACACAATTGAATAGTATGATTGAGTGTACATCTAGTACTAGAAAGATGGAAGTATTTGGATAATAATTTCCATGATATTAGATATCTGTCAATAATACGGTTATTACAGATGTATCAAGTTTAGGGAAAAATGACCTAGAAGTAGGTCTCACATCAAACCAAGATAGGAAAATTTTGACAGAGTTATGACCTAACAAGACTTAACAAACTTTAAGTCCTAAAATAGTTAGGAAATTAAACTAGAGCTATTACATAACTAAGTTATATCCAAAATAGAGAGTTGAGTAGGTTCTATCTACGACGAGAACCACTAGAATGAGTCCTTGACTCAGACAGACGATGCTCCAGGTCTCTCATGCGCCTTTCATACATGTCCAGCTGAGTTCGAAGTTCCCTAACTTTAGCTTGGGATGCAGCTAGTTGTTGCTGCAGAACCTTGATGGTTCTCCTGGTCCTTTCCATAGCCGCTTCGAGATGGCGAATGCGGACCGTGTTAACACCTGAGTTAGCGTCAATTTCCATGACTCGGTCGATGGTTGCTTGACCTTGTTCGACATATCGAGCAATCCTTTGGACCATGATAGGCAGGACTCGGTCAGCTGAGCCTCCCTCGCTTAGATTGTAAAAGCTTCGGTCACCATTGATAGGTAAGAGCTGACCCTGTTCATCACTCCAACGGTTCAAGCTTGTTGCCCGCAAGGGTGTGGGACCTTGAAATGTTGGTCGGGGGTTAAGGTTTGGGATTAGAGCTCATTGTGGTAGGTTGTTAACTTCTGGCTCAGAGTCAGAACTATCAGAAAAGCCTTCAGCCCGGTAATCGTCCAAAGGAATTGGATAATCATCTTCTGGCTCTTCTTCGAGCCATCCAACATTGCCTTCGTTTGGGGAGTACGGGTCGCCGTGGGGATGGAATCCAGCCATGCTATCTATGCGAGAAAGAGATAAGGAATAATAAGTAGACGTACTAATTAAATAATTATAAGATGATCTTTATTAGTTACTTCAATAATGGTATAGTGCATACCAGTTATATGAAATCAAAATAGGATAGACCTTCGAATAAGTGAACCTAACTCTAAACCCACAACCAAACAAGGAACGGGGAGTAAAGCAAAGATCACAGATTCTAAGTCTATGACATCTTAGTTACATATAACCTTAACGTATCCACTTAGCAACCATTGACCTACCAATAAAGACCTTTTTAGTTCTCAAATAAGGATTATTGTAACACAAAATACTCCTATAGTATTTTAGGTTTATGTTTTGTTCTAATGTTTTCATTGTATTAGGGTTGGTAAGGTTTTAGACTTGTTTCCACATCAAAACCATTCCTGGGCATATGCTAATCACTTCTCGGACCAGCATAGTTGATCAACCTATGCCACTCCCAGAACTGACCATACATCCCCATGTTTACTTGTGATATTCAACAATCGTAATACTTTTGTTCTGTCCTAATGACACTGATTTTAGTATGAATGCAAGTATGTATACTTAGTTAAATATTTTATTATTTAAAAGTATAAGCTCTTGGCCAGAGTATTTTAATTCCGTTGTGTTTATAGTTTGTATATCTTTTATGGGTTGATATACTCAATTCACTATAAACAGTGCTCTGATACTAATCTGTCACACCCCCAAACCGAATTGGCTGAAACATTCGGGGGTGGAGGACGTCATGTACAGTATCATAACAATGCATAATAGTAAAACAAGCAACAACATTCATTGCATTAATATAATAGTTACATACATGTGTGTTCCTTTATATAGTTTAAATGACACCAAAAATGTACAGTCAAAAATAAAGACGAGCCTTGGAATCCACTCCGTCCTTCAAAAGTCGCCTGGGTGTACCTATCTTACTGGTTCCCTGATAATACAAGTTATTTTGAAAGAGAGTATTAGCATAAAATGCTGGTGAGTTCATAAGTATTTAGTGTCATTAGATGTATGAAAACATTTGTAAGTGTTTGAACATATAAGTTTGTAAGTGTTTTCTGATAGTAAAGTGCTCGATGTAAATGTTGGTAAACTGTTTGTACAATGTTCGTATCTTCCTAGAAAATCCCATATTTCCTACTAAAATGTAGTCTTTTACCAAGACCCTAACTTTCGGTTTGTTTGTTTGTAGTAGTAAGTATTTTCCCCAGTCCATCTATTGTTAACAAAACATAGGTTATACATTATCATTTAATGTGAAAACGTTTAAAATTAAATGTATTAGGAAAAACTTTATAGAACTGTAGTTTTTGTAAGAGGAAACTATTGTAGTATTACTTATCTTAAAGCCAATGAATTATAAGATAAGGTGAGATTTGTAACCATACTGATTGACGGCTGAAATACACGACCATGAAAGACATTGAAATAAATATGACATGTGTCACCCCTTGGCTTGGTCGGCCGGGGACTATAGCTGACAGTCGGGGTGTGGGATGGTCTGTCCCGTATAGATCTATACACACAATGCCCTCTCTCCCTCTAGGAGACTCTGGTTACCAACATGACATCGGTGGAATCCACGTCATGTAGAAGTATATCTCATATTCTAAATGTTATGTTGTTGTATGTGCCTTCTGTTTACATGTAAATGTATATGTAACGTTTCCCATAATAGTAAGTATTGACTCATGAATGAACTGACTCTTTGTATGCTTCATTGAACTAGAAGTAACGATTAGTATTATCCTAAACTATACCTATTATAGTTTACTAGAAGAATTGTTGGTATGACTAAATGTATTGAACTGAGATAAAAGCCTTTATATATATATATATATATATATATATATATATATATATATATATATATATATATATATATAGACACATAATATATAACTAAGGGTCAAACGACACTCGTACAAATAAAAGGATACTCTAAGTCCACAACCAAACAAAGAACATGAAATAAAGTGGGTTATTAGTCCTAAGTCCTTCAAACCTTATTTATCTAACTATATATGTATTAGACATGGTTTTGAACAATATATAAGTTTAAAAGTTGTAAAAGAAATGATTTGATGTACAAAAGTGAGTTTGGTAAAGATTTTAACACTTAAAAGAGTTTGATAAACAGTTTGAAGTAATTTGATTGATAAAATAGTTTAAAAGCATAGTAAATCCATTGTTTAATAATTATTAATCACATATGATTGATATAATAACTATAATGTTCTAGTTGTATTCCCCCCCCCCCATAAAAGCATTTAAAATCATTTAAAAGGTTGATTAAGGGGTATGAACTCACCTGTTATGAGTGGTTTGGATGAAAGTGTTGGATAAGGTGCTAGGTGTCAAGTGAAGACTTGAACACACACACACACACACACTGATCCTATTTAACCTATAAAGTCACATATATGTATCTAATTAGTGATCACAACCATAATTAAGCAAGTAAAGACACCCTAGAACATGGAAAACACTTTGATTCAAGTGTTATAAGATCATAGGGTTGCATATAAGGGTTGTTTGGCTTTGCTATAGAGTTTACGGCCCAAGGACCAACTCTTCATGAGTTTACGGCCTAGAGTTTACGGCCCTCATGGGTTTACAGTCGTAAAATCATGGTGACTTGTGCCAAATCGATGTTTAAGGTCCTTAGCTCAAGGGGGAGGTGTTCTAGGCCAACTTCTAAGCCTTAGGAAGAAATGTAGGGCAACAATGCACCCTTTATTAGAGTTTACAGCCAAGGGAGATTGCCTTGGCTATAAACTCCCTTGGTTGTTTGATTTTTGATGTTTTCAAGCCCCTAACTCATAATACTAGCTTATAAACATGAAAAGGAGATAAGGAATTATAGTTAGAAGGCTGAGAAGGGGAGTTTCCGGCCCAAAACACACAAGTGTTCTTGGTGTTCTTGACGATCTTGAAGATCTAGAACAAAAGAGGTAGTGTTTGGGTGGATTCAAGGGTGAATCAAGGAGAAATGATGTAACAACACATAAATGGAAGGATTTACTTACATTTGGGAAGATTTGAAAAAAAAAATCTTGAAGATCCTTGGAAGAGAATCTGATTCCTCTAGCTTGGAAAGTGAGGAATGATTGAAAAATGACTAAGTGTCATATATATACAAGGGGGTTCACGGCCACTTGGAGTTTACGGCCGTAAACCCAAGTACTTGGACGTGAACTCCTCTTTTGATGGTCCACACTTTGTTTGATAGGCTACAAGTTCAACTTACACACTCATTCACTTAATCCTTTGATGTATTAAAGCTCGGAATGCTCAAACGGACTCTAAACTATGCTACAAGTTAGAAGGAGTAAGTTTGACTTTTATTAAAGTGTTTGACTGTACAAGATAGAAATTCCGGGTTGTCACAAACCACGGCAAGGCTCACTAGACTGCGATAAAGAACATTCTCAAGTACCTGCAGAGGACTAAGGATTGGGTCCTTACCCTCGGTGGGAGTGATGACTTGAGAGTAGTAGGGTATAGTGATGCTAGTTTCCAGACTGATAGGGATAATTTCTGCTCTCAGTCAGGCTGGGTCTTTACCTTAAACGGAGGAGCAATTACTTGGAAAAGTTCCAAGCAGGAGACAGTGGCTGATTCAACTTGCGAATCAGAGTATATAGTAGCAAGCGAGACAGCAAAGGAGGCTATATGGCTGAACAACTTCGTTGGAGACCTTGGAGTAGTACCAGTTATAAAGGAGCCTATGGAGATTTTCTGTGATGGTGAAAGTGCAGTTGCCTTAGCCAAGGAACCAAGGGATCACAGGAGATCCAGACACATCGAAGGAAAATACCATTTCATAAGACATTGAATAGAAGAAGGACTCCTTGTGGCAAAGAGGGTATCATTGGATGAGAACCCAACAGATCACGAAATGACTGGGTAGGGTTAAGCATCTTCAGCTTGAGAGGCGCATAGGGCTAAAAGATGATACTAGTTTTAGAAATTAGATAGCTCTTAAAATTTGTAAAGCGTAATTGACATTTGATATAAAAGTTGTTTATTTATAAGTAAAGCGTTGCTATCTTCCGTCAATCGTTTACTATCATTTCATTTTGCATGTTTTGACTTCCTGAATAATTATGTTATGGTATATCATATTATTCAAATTCTCCACAGTCGGCCATATGTTGGAAGTAGATATGAATCAAGAATGTCATGAAGTTGGTTTGTAGATAGCTAAGGTGTTGGTTATACATTGATTGCACGGAATCGCATTGGTAACTCAATGTTATAAAACTTGCCTTTGTGTATAATTCAACAAGTAGTAGAGCAAGCATATGAGTCAAAGTTTATCTGTTCCTTCTAGGTTTAGAAGCGATATCTGGGCCCCTCAATGATTTTTTTGACCTAAGTACCGGTCCCAGTCAGAACTAAATTGATGTGTTTGATTAAGTTCTATGTCAAACAAATCGGATATCGGGAAACAAATTGCTGGACAATAAGTACGACATTGTTCCATGTATTTGTCCGATTGATATCTAGTACAAAGGATTATATGATCACTTATCTTAAATGCTGTATCATCATCATCTCAGTTCCACGAGACTTGGAAAGAGCTACGATTGTTGATCGGTTCCTGAAGTCATTCTTGCAGTTATAGTTATTAGACTTATCCAAGTAGGAGACTATTTGATTATGTGTCTAAGTTCATAACTATTTTTGGAATGTACTTGACCCGGTTGGCATGGTCCATTTGGGTTGCATGGCATCATGATACTTGGATAGACAAAATGAGAGACATGACACTTATGGTTTATTAATATATTATAAGTTCTAATATATTAGTAATACTATTTAATTAGTATTGATCAAGAATTAATTTAGAATTAATTTGGTGATCAAAAAGGAGACTAATTAAATACATGGGGTTGATTATGTAAATCATCCATTCTTTTATAGTGGGCTAATGATCCATGGTTTATTGAATTGGGTTAAAACCCATAGGGTGCTCCATGGATAGTCCATGGAGGTTAAAACCCATGGATCATGGAGAAAATGAAAATCCATGTCAATTAGGGTTTACATGATGTAACTCTACTTGTGACACAACTATAAAAGGACCCCATGAGCTACCAAAATCGGCACTAAGTGAAGAACTAAGAGGGCTAGCCGATTTTGAGTGTGTGTGTGTGTGTGTGTCTGTACGTCTCTCAAAGTTATTCCAAGAGTTGTGGTGTTGTGTGAAACATTTGAGGCATCACATTTGGGGTGCTAGGCTCACAAAGTTCTCAAGGAATCCAAGCAACAAGAAAGGTATGTTCTTCTACTAGCTTTTATGTTTCATGTTCCCCATGCCATTCTAGTTAGGTTAAGAACCTTGGAAAAATCAAATTTGCATGTATCTTAGTAGAATATAGATCCAAGGTTTCTAGGGTTGCATGTATACCTTAGGAGTGTTAGAATGCTCAAAACCCTTCGAAGATAAAATGTTATATTAATCTCATAGATTCCTTCGACACTCCCATTCTCGCACAACTCACATAGATAGAGGAAACCACTCTCGAATCATGCGAAGAAACCAAACACCTTATACGTCACACTAATACCTAATAAAATAATATAACTTAGTGAGTCAGTGATTGCACTGCTCACACTGTGTGTTAGGCTTATCGCGTATTTTCTTGCAACTAGTATCAGTAAACTAGGTAACATAAATTCATACAAGAATAGTCACTTCAAATCCAAAAACCTATTTCATATAGACTTTCGTTATGGATGGTTATCAGAACACTATAGAAGTCGGATCATGATACTCTCGGAAACCGGTATAACTTAGCTTAAGTAACACTAGTGCAATACCCACTTCCATAGAATACACTTCAGGAATATCGTCAGAAACATTTAGGATAGTCCATCAAGGCATGGAAATTATAAGTATACATAAATTGGTGAAATACAACTACCAATGACCATCGTTACTCACAAGATCGTCTCTCGTGATGCCACAAAACCCTGTCTTCACAAGGAGATAACCGGCCAACTAGCAAGACACCAATTCTGCAAATAGACTCTGCTACATTTCAAGTCGCGGTAACAGCTGTCATGGCGTAATTCAATGCTAACAACCCAAACGAAAATGGAAACAGTTTCGACAATTCAAACTGTAGTATCACTCAAGGAAACTGACAAGGACCTAGCCATAATGATACTCCAGTTCATAAACCTACGAACCGCAAACGAAAGTTTTGGAACAAAAAGGAGCGTAAGTTATCTCAAAGACTTGCCAAGAGACAACAATCTTTGGCAACCCCTGCAACCACAACATCGGCCACTCCAGTACCAATGCCAGTACGACAGTATGCTGGAAACCTACTGGATTGCAAGAATTCCATCACTTAGGAAAATGCCACAAATTGCATTGTAAGAACTACAACAGACAAGGACACACCATTCGTTTCTGTAGAATACTGGCACAACCAGCCACCCAAGTCCTCGACAATGGCTTAAGTCAAGTCTGTTATTGTGACATCCCCTAATTTCTCGGCCAGAAAAGACCGATTTAATTTATGCTTTTTTAAATAAAATCAGAGAAATCTTTTTAAAAGATGTTGCGGAATTGGTCCCCAAAATAATACATGATAAAAGATTATCAAAACCCTTCATTGAGAATGTATATATTTTCCATATATATCAAAACCTTGGGATGTCATGTTCTGATACAGATCAAAAGCATAAACAAGACATTATAATCCTTTCAACAGTTATTTACAACTACTGGCCTATAATCAAAAATCTCTCATCATCTTTCGACTATGCTCGGGGTCCACTACCTATAATCATAAAAACTGAGTGTGTCAGGCTTGGGAACCTGGTGAGCATATAGGGTTTTCAACCCACAATAATAATATACTTATTAAGTTCACCAATCAACAATAACCCTGATTACCCATTCCCGTGGTCCTCACTTTACGTTCCTAAACACCTATCACAAGGGACCTAGCCTAAGGATTATCATCGGGATGGACACTACTGCTAAGGGGTTTCCTCATCCATACATGTCCGAAAGGCAACCATGAGGGGGATGGAGTATGCCAATGAACATTTAAGTCATCAACACCTACAAGTTGCGAACCTGCTAGTGTTCCACTGGACTGTCTAGAAAGGTCCGTGGTCGTCATCTATACTCCGCTAGATGACAACAACAACAACAACAACAACAACAACAACATCGAGGACTCTCACCATTTTAACACACATCAGCTATTTCATCTACCCATCTTCTACCCAACATATTTTGTAGACAAAATACATATACAGTTTAAAACTTGTATAAAACATTTATTCAACAGTCACCTCCAATAAACACTTAATATAATTACACAAAGCACGTATGTTATAGAAAATACTTCATATCTAGGTGTAAGATGAAAGTGACTACACACTCACATGTTTTGATGAAAATCGGGCAGCAATTCGTTTCCTAAAACGATCGTTTCTAGTAAAACCGGGAGTTTCATTGAGAAACCGGGCTCTACAAAAGTCGGGCTTCAAAACCGAAAAGATAAATTTTCCGAACTTCACGGGCTCTTCGTGGCGTATTTCAGGTCTTATAATTGATACCAGGGCTTCGGGGGATGATAATATGAAAGAAATATGGAGAACGGGGCTAAAATACCCTCGGGAGGTCTCGCACCCTTCTATTTATAGGGGCGAGGCTGAGAACAAACCACGCGTCGCAGATCTGAGGGCTCGCAGGGTGGTGGCTCGCACATGGTCTGCGCATGCGAGGGGCTCGCTGGCAGTCTGTGATTGGACCGAGGTCTAGGGTCCGTAGTAGGGGGGTTCGTGGTGGCTTGCGAGGGCTCGGTCTCGTGCAAGAGGGTACGTGTCGCCTTCTTAGTGGACCACTTCGGATAAGGCCATGTGCTCGGACGACTCAGTAGCTCGAATGACTTAGCAGCTCGGATGACTCAGTAGGACACGTGGCGCGTTTTGAGCGAGGGTGACGTGGCAGCTCGTGCACATATCCCTGATTGGTGCCGCCTTGCGGCTAAGCGCATCGGCCACCACGTTGGCCTTCCCCGGGTGGTAAAGGATCTCGCAATCATAATCCTTCACCACATCTAACCACCGACGCTGCCTCATGTTCAGATTCGGCTGATCCATGAGGTACCTCAAACTCTTGTGGTCCGTGTAGATGGTACATCGAACCCCGTAGAGGTAATGCCTCCAAATCTTGAGGGCAAAAACCATCGCCCCCAACTCCAAGTCATGCGTTGAGTAGTTCGCCTCGTGAGGCTTGAGCTGCCTCGAAGCGTAGGCAATGACATGCCCCCTCTGCATCAGTACCGCGCCCAACCCAAAAATGGACGCGTCGCAGTATACCACAAAATCCTCTACGCCCTCTGGCAGGGCTAAGATCGGCGCCTCGCACAGTCTCTGCCTCAACGTCTCAAACGCAGCCTGCTGCTCAGGTCCCCACCGAAAGACTACGGCTTTCTTCGTCAGTCGCGTCAAGGGTACGGCTATCTTGGAGAAGTCCTGAATAAATCTCCGATAGTAGCCTGCTAATCCCAGGAAACTCCGAATCTCAGATGGAGACTTCGGAACCTCCCATCTCATCACGGCCTCGACCTTGGCCGGATCGACCAGAATCCCATTCTGGTTGACAAGGTGTCCGAGAAATTGCACCTCGCGCAACCAAAACTCACACTTAGAGAACTTGGCATACAAGATCTCCCTCCTCAGGGTCTCCAACACCTCTCTCAGATGCTCTTCATGTTCCTCCCGAGTCTTGGAATAAACCAAGATGTTATCGATAAAGACTATCACAGACCGATCCAGCATCGGTCTGCATACGCGGTTCATGAGGTCCATGAACGCGGCAGGAGCATTGGTGAGCCCAAACGGCATCACCACAAACTCATAGTGGCCATAGCGCGTCCGAAACGCGGTCTTCTGCGTATCCTCCTCCCTGACCCTCATCTGATGATAACCCGAACGCAAATCAATCTTGGAGAACCAAGATGCTCCCTGAAGCTGGTCAAAGAGGTCATCAATCCTCGGGAGCGGGTAACAGTTCTTCACCGTTACCTTGTTCAGCTCCCGGTAATCTATACACATCCGATGCGACCCGTCCTTCTTCTTCACGAACAAAATCGGGGCTCCCCAGGGTGAACTACTCTGTCGAATGAATCCCTTGTCTAACAGCTCCTACAGCTGTGTAGACAACTCCTGCATCTCAGGAGGAGCCAACCGATACGGTGCCCTGGCTATCGGAGCCGCACCAGGAACGAGGTCAATCCTAAACTCAACCTGTCGTTCCGGAGGTATCCCAGGAAGCTCCTCCGGGAAAACATCTGCAAAATCTCAAACCACCGGAACCTTGCTCACCGTCGCCTTACCCGTCTCCTGGGTATCCATCATATACACGACATATCCTGTGCATCCCTGCTGAAGATAGCGCCTAGCCCTCGCTGCTGAACATACAGTGGGTCCGCAAGGTGGCCTCTCGCGATGAATCACTAACTCTCCCCCACCTGGGGTCCTGACTCGCACCAGTTGCTGCACGCAATCTATCACTGCCCCATTAGGGCACAGCCAATCCATGCCTATAATCACCTTGTTCCCACGCAGCGAAATGGGAACCAAATCTACCAAGTAGCGCTCCTCAAACAAACGCAGCACGCAATCTCGAAATACCATCGATGCTCGCACTGATCGATCATCAGCAATCTCCACCTCCAAAGGGCAATCTAACTCGCCCGATGACTCATGAAACTTCTTGCTAAGCGCAAGGGAAACAAATGATCGGGACGCACCCGAGTCGAACAACACCTGAACTGGAAGGCCGTTCACATGGAACGATCCTAATGCATACATATATATACGGAGCACATATCAATAAAAATAAGATAGAGGGAAAGAATCATACCCGTCACCACATCGGGTGCGGCGCGTGCCTCCTCGGTAGTCAGCTAGAATGCTCGGCTCCTCACCACTGGAGCCTCTGCCTTGCCCTGCCGGCCATCCGTGATCTGCAGGGTCGCTGGAGCTGGCGCCTTCACCGGCGCTGAAACTGTCAACTGGGGGCAATTGGCCTTCTTGTGGCCCCTCTGGTTGCAGTGGAAACACAGCAACTCTGAGGTCTGAATAACTGTTGTCGGAGCAGTGCAATCCCTGCTGATGTGCCCAGACTTGCCGCACTTGTAGCAGCCTGATGATCCCATCCTGCACGCCCCCTCGTGCGGCCTGCCGCATTTCCTGCAGCGGCTCGGTCCTGACTGGCCTTTCGGCCTACCATCTGATCCCTTGGACTTCTTCCCCGAAGCCCCTCCTGTCTGACCCTCCTCTGATTTCCGTTTCCGGATGTGCTCCAAATCTATCTCCCTCTCCCTCGCCCTGGCAATCATAGAGTCCAAGGTAGGGCAAGCCGAAAAGCAAACATGCTCCCGGATGTCAGCTCGTAGCATATCATGATAACGGGCCCTCCTCATATCCTCGTCACCAGCATACTGGGGCACCAACAAAGTCCTCTCCCGAAACTTGGCGGTGATCTCCGCCACATTCTCCGTCATCTGTCTCATGTCTAGAAACTCCCTGGCCAGCTGCTGAAGCTTGACAGCCGGCACAAACTCTGCCCTGAACCTGGTCACAAAGTCCGACCAGGTCATAGCCTCGATAGCTGCGGCTCCCAACGAGTCACCCACTGACTCCCACCAATCTCGGGCTCGGTCCCGTAAACACCCTGCTGCGTACCTCACCTTCGACCCCTCGGGGCAGAAGCTAGTCAATTGTGCAGACTCGATGTCTGCAATCCATCGCCTGGCAGCAATGGGGTCTTTCACCCCATAGAAATCCGGCGCACCACTGCCCCTGAAGTCCTTGAAGGACAGTGTGCAAGATCCCGACTGGCTAGATGCCATATCACTCCTGAATGCCCGAAGGCGATCCTCCATCAACTCCATGATCCCTTCCTTGATCGACCCAAAGAGGATGGGGGTCGACTCAAGGATGCCTCTAGTGATCTCTGACGCGATGAACTCGCGTAGTCCCTCATCTACCGACTCAGAACCTGATCCCGAACCTGACCCCTCTCCTGAACCGCCATCTACCGGCCTCGATCGAAGTACCACCATTCTGCAATACATCACAACAAACATTAGAGATACTGATACTTCCTGAGGGATCACTGCTACCTACAAGTTCCCTGGTCTTATCTTGGCCTTCCTTGGTTCAGGTACGGATCCTCAGCTTTCAGTAGTACGGGCCCATACTACCTTCCACATCTATCCGTACCTTCTTCAAGGACTGTCTCGACTCCACCAGATCCCTTTCACTATGGCTGATCACTACTATACTCATCCTAGGCTCGCCCTAGGGAAATCTCCGACTCTACTCGATCTAGTCCTCAGCTGCTGTAGACCTCCTTGTAATGCCAATTAGCCATTACCCGAATACCATCACACATGGCGAGGCTCAGATAATCCTTCGAGTACCCGACTCATCCCTACAACGGTTGGACTCAAACAAGAGTTGCGCAGTAGGATCAAATCTGGCACTCTAAGATTATTCAACCCTGATCATATGTGACGTGACGTATTCGCCTAATGGCTAACTTCCATTGTTCAGAGTCCCGCATAGCACGATGCAAGCAGCATTCAGACAAGGGTAACAATCTCAATCAACTCTATCTGCTTACAGGAACTGTACTAGCATAAAGTGCTAAGCTCATACTATCAGGCATAACCTAATCAGGCTATCCTACTTGCTGTCTACTCAATAACTAGCATGTAATTCTCATACAACTGAAACACATAAAGCATAAGGCATCCCTCCTAGATCCTTAGTCCTATTCTAGCATGTTGTTCTACCAAAGCTGATAAACATAACATAAACTCGTATGGGTACTTTGGGGAATACTTACTTGAGCTCAGCCGGTCGCGCACATCACACACTTCGTTCTTTCTCGAAACTCTTTTCTTAGTTTTTTGAAAATATTTTCTTTTAGAAAATCTTTTAATCCCTCGATTTGCGTTCAGACACCCCCGAAGGTGTGTCCGAATCCCTCAAACCAGGGCTCTGTTACCAACTTGTAACGACCCAATTTTCACGTCCAAAAATTTCGTTTTAAAACATTACTTTAGAAAACATTAATAATTAAAACATTGTTTGATCAAACCATGACACAACGTAAACCATGTCTAAAAGCCAAATCATACAACCAATCAAAATATCAGAGTATAAATCCCAGAGAATCTCGTAAATGCGGAAACCAGAGAGTGTGTGTGTGACATGTGTTGGATTAATGTCTAAGTCCATAACTATAATTGGTAAGACTTGACCCGACCCGGCATGGTCCATTTGGGTTGCATACCATCATGCACTTGGATAGACTATAATGAGAGAAATAAGACACTTATGGTTATTAATATATTATAAGTTCTAGTATATTAATAATAAGAATAATAAGATTATTTAATTAGTATTGATCAAGAATTAATCTAGGATTAATTAAGTGATCAAAAGAAGACTAATTAAATATATGGGTTGATTGTTTAAATCATCCATACTTGTATAGTGGGCTAATGCTCCATGGATAATCAAGTTGGGCTAAAACCCATAGGATGGTCCATGGATGCTCCATGGTGTATTTGTACCCATGGATCATGGAAATGAAAGGCCATGTCAATTAGGGTTTACATGGTGTAACCCTAACTATATAAGCATCTTATTCTTGACCAAAATCGGCCACTAGTGTGTGAAGTGAAAGGGCTAGCCGATTTCATGAGTTGTAGAATTCTCTCAAGTTATTCTAAGTGTTTTGGTGATTGTGATTCCATTTGAGGTGTCATACTTGGGGCACTAGGCACTCAAGCTTCATGAAGACTTTCTACACCAAAGAGGTATGTATTCTATCTTGCTAAAGTCATTGTTTTGTATGCTAGATTAGGATAATACCTTGGAAGTTCTTATTTGCATGTATAATAGAGAAAACATAGATCCAAGGTATTTAGGGTTGCATGTACACTTAGGAGTGTTAGAATGCTCAAAGACCAACAGTGGTATCAGAGACTAGGCTTGCTTTCTCTTATACTTGATGCAAATTGCTGAAAAATGCTAAAAAAACTCGATTTTCTGGCTTTCTGGGCACTGGACTCGCCGAGTCCACTGATGAACTTGCCGAGTCCATGAGTAAAATCATCCTACTCGCCGAGTAGGTTCATGCACTCGCCGAGTAGGAGCCCCAGACATCATATATTCGACGTTTTTGGCTAGAAATGGACTAGGAACATTACCCTAAGTTGTTTTTGAACTTATAAACTTGTTTTTGATGTGGTAATGTTCATGCTAATCCATTTTAAAAGATAATTGTCAATAGATTCATGTTTTGTATTAGTTTAAGGTTTAGACTAATTACATGAAAAAGTTTGATTTGAATTATCTTGTTCTTATGAGTTGCTTAGATTAATAGAAAAGTTAATTGAAATAGTTGTTTTCAATCCATTTTAATCTAAGAGTTGAGTATAAAATGTGTTTGTGTAACTTGTCCTCAAGTTACATGAAGAGTCACATTAAAGACTCATAAAACTCATAAAAGTTGGCAATGGTTACAAAATGAAGAGTCTTGTGTCATTGAATAATTTTTTTTTATGACTCCATAACTTGTCCTCAAGTTATGGAAGTTCAAGAGTCACTTCATTAAAGAATAAATATGTAACCATAATTAAATCCATAAGTTATAAAATAAAGAAAAGTTAGTTCTTTTATTAGTTTAAAGTCTTCTATAACTTGTCCTCAAGTTATGGAACTTGAAGAGTTTTTGGATTAAAACTACTTTAAACACATAAGTTATGGAATTAATTAGTTTTGAATAGTTTCAAAACTTGCCCTCAAGTTTTGGAATTTGAAAAGTTTTCCTTATGAATACTTTAATTCCAAGTTAGCCCTTAGAATTTTAAAAGTTAAAATTCAACCCTTATACTTTATAATATTATAAGTTAATAATATATATATGTATAAGAGTAAAGTCAGTCTTACCGCTAGTACGCCTCATTCACGAAGCCGGTCTATAAGGTGGGTATAAGGTTGTTGCCTATAAAATGGCAACTTAATGGGTGTCCACTCTCACCCACCGCTTGCTTGACTGGTGGAGGGTCGTTAGCCGAACGGGTTTGACAAGACTATAATTCTCCCTTCATTAAAAGTATTAATGATAAATACTAAGTAACTAAACTCTTAATAATACCCAATCTTAGTTACTTAGGAAAATGTGAATAAGGTGCTAATCCATGAAATTACACTTTACACTTTGTCAAAGTCGTTAGTGGAGCGTGTGTGGTTAACCGGCACACTAACTTGGACTTAACAAGGTAGGTAACGGGTGACTTAATATTTATCATAGTATCGATGGAGCGTGTGTGGTTAACCGGCACATCGATTGAGGGGTAATTTATTAAGGGTACCAAGTGATTTGCATGGTTACTTCACACCTTGTTTTGTGATCCTCGGCATCCCAGTCACAAAACCTGAAGGGCACACTCGAGATTGAAACATGCCATTGAACAGTTCAATGAATCTCAATAGATCTAGGAGTTTCAAAACCAATTAAAACCTAATAATACATTTCGTTTATCTTGGTGGAAATTGGTGAATCGTCATTCACCTACCTTCAAATATTTTATAGCTTGGATTACGGCATCCCTCTTCTAAGTTATAAAATAGTTTGTTGGGTCCTAGCCTTAATATTTCATATTGGGTGTCATATTAAGGACTTTAAATCAACTATCTTGAATATCTCCCAAAAGATGTCTGTAATAGACACCTATGATCATCCCAAATCTCTTGAAACAAGCTTTCCTAAATGAAGATGATGTCCCATGGAAATCATACATCTTTCACCTCCTCAAATTATTCTCCCCAACCCACAAGTTCTTGAAAAGTTTAAGGTCACTCAAGCCCTATTGGCAAGGCAAGGTCTAGGTGTGGTCACATCTTGGAGATGTAGTCACATATTGACAAGCCGGGAGAGTTGGGTGTCAAAGTCTTGAGAAAGTTGGTGGTTCAATCACTTTCTAAGTCACATAGTGAGTTCCTTTGGGACACCTATGAAACAGACTATGACAAGACCCTTAATGATCTTATCTATTTGTTAAGATCAACTTCCTTAAAACTTGATGGACATTGACAATGATGACATTGGATATCTAGTAAAGCATTCTCTTCCCAATGGAAATGGATCGGCCATAGTCAACTCGGTTGACCAAATGGTAAAGAGAAAAGCTAAGTCTATGATACTCCCGTGTACCATTATCAAAGGGTCCATATGTTTATGTTGCCAAAGGAAGGAGCATTGGTTGCGAAGCTGCCAAATTTACCTAAGGATGTTAAAGTCAATAAGTTTGACTCTACTTCAGGTAAATTCCACTATCTAACTCTGTTAAGTTTCTATTCTGAGATTCTTGATACATGATGTGACTGGGTCACATGGTGATGTTTTAACAATCAAAGAAAAGTGAAGAAACTTAAAGAAACAATATGCTGAATCTGATCGCGTAGATGGATTTCTATCGCATAGCTTGAAAATCGGATTCTTGAGCTACTTCTTAGGAGTTATGATATTTTTGCTTAGGAATAGATAACAACAAGTTTTCATATGGATTGTAAGGATTAGTTTTTCCGCAAAGTTTTAAAATAAAGGAAAAATTTTGTTTTTATTTATTTATTTTAAAATATCCTTACAATGGCATTTGAGGAAAAATTGTTGCTTATATGATTCCATTAATAGCAAGAGTGGAAATATGAAATTGATTCTTTCATTTGTGGTAATGTCTAAATTTACCAAATAAGGAAAGATTCTCATCACCCAAGTTTCAATTGGACCGGAACTTGGAATCATGCAAGTTGTATAGCATGATGAATGAGAACTTTCAAGTATTGGAAAATTAAGACTAAGTACTTGCTCACATGGATGTGTGAGTCAAGTGAAGGACTAAGGGATCGAGTACACATTCTTGTGCATTGGTCAAGTCCACCACAAAAGATTGATTAAACTATTCGTCATAGATTACAAAAGATCAGTAAATATGATTATACTTACAAGCTTAAGTGTAACTCTGAGACATTGGAAAATGGTTTCAATGTATGGCAGAGCGAATAAGAAGAATCAAATTAGGCAGAAGGATAAAAGTTTCTCAAATCTGAAAAGATGGGAGAGTACTTTAGTATCAGTTTTTGTGATCATCTTAATGATTAAGAAACCATATCAAAATTAGTTCTGTAAGGAAAATCTTAGTGCATTCTTATGACTAAGAAGAGGAACTTGAATTGTTGAAATGGTTAAATCAAGAAGATGAGTCATACTACAAGTCTTAGAGTCATACTTCAAGATTGTAATTTGAGTGACATGTCTTAAAGAAGGTTTAAAACACTTGTCAAATGTAAGAGTAAAAGTTTCCTACTCGTGTACATTTGAAATTGGTAAGTTGTGATGTTTTGGATAAACAAAGACCAACTAAGGCCAATTGTGTGAAGTGTTTGTCTTGATTAGAATCGGCACTATCTCTTGGATATTTGACAAGGGAGTCTTATAGGTCAAGAGGACAGTGGGAGTCTTAAAGGTCTTGAAAGTCTCAAGAACTAATCAAGAATAAAACCTGAAGTCCTTCACTAGCACACGACTTGAGGTTTATAACCTATCGTGTTGACATTTCTGTGCCCATTCCAGTTAAAGTTGGCTTTGCATATGAGTTCTTAGAGTTCTCAATTTGTTGCACAACAACTTGGAAGCAATGGCAGGCTCTTGAGCTGCCAGGTGGCAAGAAGTTAAGATTGAGTTCAATCCATATGGTTTTGGATTTGTCATTATCTTTGTCTTGTGATTATGGTTTTGACAAATTCATATGGATAAGAACACATACACCGTTAAATCTAAGTGTCATAAGGTTTCTCTCCGATTCATGAAAGTGATGGTGAGGAAACACTTTCACTAAGTAGATTTTATCTAGATAGCAATTGTGATATTTGCATTCTCAAAGTCGTTAGTGGAGCGCATGTGGTTAACCGGCACACTAATATGGACTTGTGAGAAGTGGCAAAAAGGTCTAACCATTATGATTACGGCATACCTCTTCATAACTGTTTAGACACACAAGTGTGCTATCTAAGGGAAGGTGTATGATTTTTGATAAAGTTTTATCAAAACAATCTAGTATCAGAAATCTGAACTTTGGTAAGAAAGTCAATGGAGTATTGATTTCTAGAAGTCCAGGTGATTTCTGAGAACATGTCAAAGCTAGTGGGAGCATAAGTGTTATGCTAATAATCATCATGTTAGTGGGAGCATGATAATTATGATAAGTATTGCAAGTTAGCAATGTTAATTATAGAAAACAAAAGTTTCAATTGGGAAAAAGTTGTTTTGCTATAATTAAGGGAGAGGAAATTATACTTCATCTCAAATCTATATGCTAAGATCGTGAGGTTTTAATCATTTAGTCAAGGATATATATGAATTTCATGTTGGAATGGCTCAACATAAGGAAATTCTATATATGGGTCCATTATTTGCGTTCTAAAATTCGATTATGATTACGGCATCCCTTTTCATAATCTGAATTATGAGAACTTGGCAAATTGAAATGGAAATATTATAGCAAAAGACTGGTTTAGTCTTTATGTAAGACATCATGAATCGTGTCCCATATGCTTCGGATATAGGATTGATTACATGTGCTATATTCATTCGTTCTAAAATTTTCCAAATGCTTGGGGCATTAAGAAGGGAAAAGGTTTAGAACTGGATATGACTAAAAGGATTAAACAATTGTCGAGGACAATCTAAGGTTTACCAAAGATTGGTTGCTCAAGGACAATTGGAAGTATAGTGATAATTCTGGAAGGACCATATTGACATAATCTGTAAGGAGGCAACTCTTGTTCAGAAGTGATAGTCAAAATGGAATCTGGAAATGTTTCAAAGTTAGAATTTTCAATCTGTGTAAGATTAAGGAAACTTAATGCAAGAAGGATATTTACAAGGAGTTGATCTCCTTTGGAATACTCTGTAATGATTGTTGCCAAGTCTTTGTGAGTTTGTGCATAATCGTTACAAGAGGATCAATGCATATAAGTTTAGAATCTAACAGATTTCAGTAAATGGCATGAATTTGGAATTCTTGCATTTGCAGTAAGGATTTGGGAGTGTGAAAAGAGAATCATTGAAGGTATGTTCAATTGATCTAGTTCACAAAGTAAAGATCATAGACAAAAATAGTATGCATACTTGGTGTATGGCATGAGTAGTGTTTAAGAAAACATAGTGTACATGCTTGGAGCATGGGACAACTATTGTTTTAAATTCAAGAATAAAGTTGATAGCTGAAACAATATACAATGAATAATGTGCAATCATATGGTGATAAATAAAAAGTGTTTTATTTATGTTCATAGGTTTTGATACCATATTGGATTCAATTATTATTGTGTTTCATTTTGCATGTTTTGACTTCCCGAATAAACTGAGTTATTCTTCCAGAATGACTAAGTTATTCAAACCATCCACAGTCGGTCATATGTTGGAAGTAGATATGAATTAAGACTGTCGTGAAGGGTTGTAGAGGTCTAAGGTGTTGGACAAGGCTACAACACTCATGAGTGCTCATAAGTTCTGAGTATTGGATTCAACCCGCGCTCATTGGAATCACTTCATGGATTTTATCACAAGTGATCATGAGACGATAATATCTTATATTCTTCAAACCTAGAGATATGAGTTGTTACTATGAGTTGATAGTACATTGATTGCACGAAAACGCATTTGGTAACTCGGTGCTATAAAACGTGCCTTTGTGTATGATTCAACAAGTAGTAGAACAAGCCATATGAGTCGAAGTTTATCCGTTCCTTTTACCTTCGGGATAAAAGCGATATCTGTGGGCCCCTCGATGATTTGATGATGACAAATGGAAGTGCTCGGCCGGGCCAGGACTGATTTGATTTGTTCAATTAGTCAGTCGTCATAAATCGAAAATCGGGAAACAACAAATGGACAGAGAGAATGATTATAATCCATGTCTCAGTTCATATGATATCTAGAATGGAGGAATATATGATCCCTTATCTAATGGACAAGTCATTGACAAAGGTCAGAGTTCATCTACAAGGTCAGAGTTCGATAGAAGATTTTGAGAGCTACGATTGCCAGTTGGTTCCTGAAGTCATACGCAATAATAGTTTTAGACTTATCCAAGTGGGAGACTGTTGGATTAATGTCTAAGTCCATAACTATAATTGGTAAGACTTGACCCGACCCGGCATGGTCCATTTGGGTTGCATACCATCATGCACTTGGATAGACTATAATGAGAGAAATAAGACACTTATGGTTATTAATATATTATAAGTTCTAGTATATTAATAATAAGAATAATAAGATTATTTAATTAGTATTGATCAAGAATTAATCTAGGATTAATTAAGTGATCAAAAGAAGACTAATTAAATATATGGGTTGATTGTGTAAATCATCCATACTTGTATAGTGGGCTAATGCTCCATGGATAATCAAGTTGGGCTAAAACCCATAGGATGGTCCATGGATGCTCCATGGTGTATTTGTACCCATGGATCATGGAAATGAAAGGCCATGTCAATTAGGGTTTACATGGTGTAACCCTAACTATATAAGCATCTTATTCTTGACCAAAATCGGCCACTAGTGTGTGAAGTGAAAGGGCTAGCCGATTTCATGAGTTGTAGAATTCTCTCAAGTTATTCTAAGTGTTTTGGTGATTGTGATTCCATTTGAGGTGTCACACTTGGGGCACTAGGCACTCAAGCTTCATGAAGACTTTCTACACCAAAGAGGTATGTATTCTATCTTGCTAAAGTCATTGTTTTGTATGCTAGATTAGGATAATACCTTGGAAGTTCTTATTTGCATGTATAATAGAGAAAACATAGATCCAAGGTATTTAGGGTTGCATGTACACTTAGGAGTGTTAGAATGCTCAAAAACCAACAACATGCTGCTACCGCGCCGACTCCTTTCCCCTAGCTGAGGAGGTACCTGAAACCAAAACTAAAAACCGTAAGCACAAAGCTTAGTGAGTTCCCCCATCATACCACATACCATACAAACACATAACATACATACTGCCAGGCCATTCTGGGGTGCCTGACTACCCGGTACGGCCATTGTGGGGTGCCGTCCTACCCGTGTCAAGCCATTCTGGGGTGCTGACTACCCGTGCCAAGCCATTCTAGGGTGCTGACTACCCATCGGTCCTAACAACCGATCCTCGAGGACTAGTCCCCTCTTACTACCTTTATCGCATATAACGTAACAAGCCAGCATGCAAACATATCATCACGTACCGTCAGACATTTCTGGGGTGTCTGAACTTGTCACACCCCCAAACCGGAACGGCGGAAACGTTCGGGGGCGGATGACTTCATGTGGTAACGTAACAAATGAATACATAGTAAAGAAAGCAATACAACCATCATATATATAATTGAAAGTTTACATTGTTAAAAGGTACATGTTCAAAACCAATTACAATATGATGCCAAAATATGAATTTAAATTGGCGCCGCAGCGTCCCTTCTTCAAAAGCTGTTTGTTACCTGTAATTACTGAATCCCTGGGACATACAAGTAGTTTTGAAAGAGTAGATCAGCATTTAAGCTGGTGAGTTTCATAAGTATTAAATGACAATGTTTGTATGAAATGAAATGTTTTGTTCTTGTTTGTTTGCTTCTAGAAAATCCTATATTTTCTACTAGTATAAATGTAGCCTTTTCTCAAGACCAATGTTTGTTTCTAAAAATGTAAGTAAGTATAAAATTTCCAATACGTCTGAAAAACCCCGTAAATCAATGTGTTTTCAATACTCCATGTGAGTTTTATAACCATGCTATTCACTAGAAATGCCTATACACAACGTTCTTCAGGCGTTGGAATGTTCTGACGTTTGTCACCCCAAATGGTGGACTGTAGCTAACAGTCAGGGCGTGGGTTGTCAAGCCCGTATAGATCTATACACAAACACCATGCTCCCCCTCCAAGGGATTCTGGTATATAATATAGGACTTGAAATGCGTACTCGAACGTAAGTGAAGTTGATGTCTCACAAAACTTAGTATAAAACAGATTTACGTGCAAAAAATGTTCGTTTGTTCTTGTATATGAAAGTAAACTTCTTGAAATAGTGTTTCTAGTATGTAAAAGTTTGTAATGCTCTCGTAAAACTATACCTATTATAGTTTCTAAAAATGTGTCTCGTTTGCATAGTAATCCCTAGTAAAATGTTCACTTGTTATGAAAAGTGTAATTTTTGATGTAGAAGACAAGTTTGTAAACAAAACATATATATGTATAAATTTTAAAAGATGATTTGGTATGTTTCGTAATTGTTGTTCATATTCTTACGTTTTTATTAGAAACTTTGCATGAAATAATCCTTAAGTTTGATATCACTTTTGTAAAAATAGTAATTAAACATATTTAAATGATTGTGTTTTAACTTCCTTAATGTATAAACATTGCTCAAAAATGTTAGAAGGTGTTAATAAATCTATAAACCACTTTTGACAGTTTTACCCTTTACTGTCCCTGTTTTTAGAAAACTCATAGAAAAATCCTCGTAATTCAAAAACTGAATCCGTCACCTCTTTGAGTTTATAAAATGAGTCTACTTTGTTCATAATTTTTATTATGATTTTTAGTGGTCTCAAACTAGTGTGAAAATGAACATCTTCACAGACTGGTCCGAAATCACTTCTGAAATGATAGGCAGTTTTATAAAAATCGCCATAAATTCTAGCAAAATCGTATGAACGCGTGTGAGTAGTCATTAGAAAGGTATAAACTTGAACTATTTGCATATTGTACAGTTTTGAAAGATATTAAGTTTAAGATGGTCAAAACAGTCCATGAACAGGACTCAACGTTTCTGTAGAAAGCTGTCATTTAAATTTAAGTTATGTTTAGTGTTCTAACTTGTATTCCCCCCCCCCCCCTTAAAACTTGAATAAAACATGAAAATGTAGGGGGTATGAACTCACATTATGTGAATACTTGAAGAATGGAAGGTTGAAGATGAACTTTTGGTTGTTGGTTTGATGCTCCAAAACAGCCACTCTTTTGGCTATGTTGCTGTCACGAAATTTCACAGCAAAAGAGCAAGAAAAAGGGTAGTTTACTCACTGTTTTGAATCAATAATTTTGAGTATCATAACAAGTAACTTCCAGGGGTATTTGGTGGTAAAAATATCAAGCAAAAGGAAGGTGTAGATGGGTGAAATGGTGGCTGAAACACAAAAGGGACAGCAGCCCTTTAGTTCATGGTTTTGATGGCTTTGGAAGGAAGTTTTTGTGCTTGAAAATGAGATGAAGGTTGAGAGTAATTCCCTGGAGTGTTGGCTGGTCAAATGAGGGTAAAATGAAGATGAAATTTCGTGATTATGAAGGTGAAAAGAGTGGAAGAGGATAAGGGGACAAAACCTAGACTAGCTTGTGATGGGATGTGAGTTTAAGTGATGTGATCTTGTCTAGCCACTTGCTTGGGTGGTTGCTTAGAGATAGAGTTAGTTAACTAACTAACTACTAGTTATTTAGTTAGTTAGGATTTTAGTTAAGGAGAGGGAAGGTCTTAATCTCGAAAATTAGAAGAGGGATTAATAAGCATTCTTAGTAAAATGTCTTAAGTGATTAAGCACTTATTAGTTAAGTTGGCACTTATCTCCACCAATTCTCTTATCTTAATTGATTTAGACATCATAAAACTTACATGAAATCACTTTAATTCATGACCCATAACTAGTCATTCACTAGATAATAATACATATATACAAATACATACATGTATACTTAGTATAAAATACCAATGTAGTTTTTGTGTATTTGAACTTTAATGTTTATGTTTTATTCTTTTTATTCAAAAACACTTAAATACATTCTAATTATACCTTATAATAATTCATTTTATATTTTAATTTATTTAAATATAAAATTTATTGACCAATGTATAATTTCGTGACATTTAACCGGTTAACCATATCGTTAAACACGTTTTGTCACTTTGGTTCGTATATTTGTCAAATTTAGATCCTCCACAACTATTAAGCACACGTTTTACATAGAACCTAACTTAGTTATCAACTAGATACATGTTGATACAAAAATTAAGTTTGTTGCGTTCAAATGATGTTATATGCTAATTTTCACAAACCGGTGATGGTTCGTAGTCATACATCATAACGAAATTATCATTAGTTACTTGTTTTATATTTCACAAGAACTTATTTAAATAAAAGAGGTTAAATTCCTTCAACCATTCTTAATAAAATACTCATATTGCTTAATAATCAAAACATAGCATCGCACGATCGTTCCTATTTTTACCAATTGTTACAGAACTACCCTTCGGTCCTATCAACCGATTTCTACTTCTATCTCATATAACATATCATGCTAGCATATAACATATCAGGTAGTAGCAAACCTAGATGACATCACAAAGACAATCATCTAACATACGACTCCTACTGGTGGGCCGGCATTGTGGTCGTAGACCCACCGCTACTGGAAGGTAACTCACCTCGAAGTAGCTGCTGATCTGATCGGGAACTGACTGTCTACTACTGTTGCTGCTCCGGAAATCCTCCGGCTGCAATTCCCACAACATACTCAATCAAACACTGCTAACTGTCCTTTGGGTAAAATGACCATTTTACCCCTGATCATGCCCTAAGTCAAAGTCAGAGTCAACTTTCAGTTGACCCGACTCGCCGAGTTGGCTTTCCAACTCGCCGAGTCCCTACCCAAACGATTGTCCTGAATCCCGTTTCTACTCGTCGAGTTAGGCGACGACTCGACGAGTTCTCCTTCTAAACTGATATTCAAGTCCTTCATCCTACTCGCCGAGTTGTATGAACAACTCGTCGAGTTCGTCTTCAACCGAAGAACACTTGCTGCTTCGACTCGCCAAGTTGTATGAACAACTCGCCGAGTCTGTTCTTGATCTAAGGAGATTGCCTTGAACTCGCCGAGTCAGGGCATTGACTCGCCGAGTTCCTCCATAGATGAGTTCAGCTTCCGACTCACTGAGTCACACCCCGTGACTCACTGTTCACTCGACACTACGAAAAGGGGACAAACTCGGAGACTCGCGAACAGACTCGCCGAGTCCCATGAACGACTCGCCAAGTCGTTGCCATGCACCCAATAAATACACAGATTTGCTCGATTCCAGTCCATGCCATTCATAGATTTGGACTCCTAGAACACGAATCACACGTAAAGTTTCCAACTTTACGTGTAGATATTCACCAATACGGATTTTAGGGTTCAAAATGTACTTAAAATGGTAGATCCAAAGTTTTCAAGTAATGAGGGTCCATAAAGGCTACAGATCCGAGCCCTTAGAGCCCAAACATGCCTAGATCCGAAGTCCCTCAACACTATAAGCTCATTACACTAAGGTCAAGGCTAGAAGAAGCCTTGAAATGGCCATCACAAGCTCTCAACAAGATAATAATGAAGGGACAGAGAGGGTTTCGAGTCCAATACCTCTAGAAGTTCTGAAATGGCACAAAGATTCCGGATCTTCTTCCTCTCCTCTTGATCTACCTTCTTCTCCTCTCCAACACTTCAAAGAAAAGCACCAAAATCACCCAAATTACCAAAAGAGGAGTTAGAGCTTCGAGAGGTAGTGTTCTGGACGCAATGGGGGCGGATATGAGGCACAAAACATCGTTTAAATAGGGTGCAACCCCTGAAACTTAGGGTTTCATCCAACAGCGGTGACTCGCCGAGTCCAGAATATGGACTCGCCGAGTCGCCAAATTAAACATGTCCCGGGTCCCGTCCTTACTCGGCGAGTCGGACCTATGACTCGCCGAGTCCAAGGCTAAAAAGAAGGAAAATACTCAATAAGATTTACATACTAGGAACCAGGTGCTACAGAATACTACGACTTTCGTTTAGATCACTAAGGCTAAAAAGTAGTTTATCAAAAACTCACTTTTTACGACACTCGGCACCGTGCCGGTTTATCCCGAAACTTCGACACGTCATAACTTCTTCGTTATAACTCAGATTTTGGTATTCTTTATATCCCCGAAATCCTTTTTTCGACCACTACAACTTTATGTAAAGATATTGGGATTATCTCACACTTTAATTTTGACGCTTATTTTTATTCTTAATTAATTAAACCCTAATAATTAAGCATAAAACACATAATTCACATAATATTCACATAATTCCTTTTCATTTCTTCAAAATGAGTTACAAAGGTTAACCTAGACTATCACCTCAATATAAATACCTAGGCTAGAAACACGAGTGTTACAATTCTCTCCCCCTTAGGATGATTCTGTCCCCGAAATCACATATCACCAAACAACTGCGGGTAGCGACTCATCATGTCACTCTCCGTTTCCCAAGTGAGATTTGGTCGATTCGTATATTTCCAGCGCAAAAGCACTAAATCAACCATCCTGCGTCGCAACTTCATAGTCTTACGGTCAACGATTGCCTCAGGTTCTTTTATCAACCTCTTGTTTTCATCCAGCCTTAACTCAGAAATCGGAATTATGTCGGGCACATCTCCCGTGAACTTTCTCAAATAACACACATGAAAGGTGTTATGAGTACCCTCCAGTTCTTCCGGTAACTCTAGATTGTAAGCTTGATCCCCGATCTTCTGAAGAACTTTGAACGGTCCAATAAACCTTGGACTCAACTTTCCCCTTTTACCAAATCTTATAAGTCCCTTCCACGACGAGACATTAAGTAAAACCAAATCTCCAACTTCAAAGGTTATCGGTTGTCTTTTCTTGTCAGCATAACTCTTTTGTCGATCTTGAGAAGCTAACATCCTTCCCCTTATCACTTTCAACTTTTCAGCAGTCTGATGGACTATTTCAGGTCCCATAAACTGCTTTTCCCCAGCTTCCAGCCAACATGATGGCGTTCGACACTTTTCTCCATACAAGGCATGATAAGGTGCCATCTTAATGCTTGAGTGGAAACTATTATTATAGGAGAATTCTACTAAAGGTAAGTGTTCATCCCAGTTACCTTGGAATTCTAGGGTACATGCTCTCAGCATATCCTCCAATGTTTGAATTGTTCGTTTGCTCTGACCATCGGTTTGTGGATGGTAAGTTGTACTCAAACACAACTTAGTACCCATTTCCTCTTGTAGACTCCTCCAAAACCTTGAAGTAAAACGGTTGTCACGATCGGATACAATCGTTACCGGAACACCGTGAAGCGTCACAATTTCCTTCACGTAAGAATTTGCAAGTTTATCCATAGACCATTTCTCTTTGGCTGCTATGAAATGTGCACTCTTAGTGAAGCGATCAACGACCACCCAAATCATGTCGTGACCATTCCTTGTTCTGGGCAGTTTAGTCACAAAATCCATGGTGATGTCTTCCCATTTACCCATGGGTACGGGTAAAGGTTCTAAAATCCCATATGGTTTCTGATGTTGTGCCTTAACTCTAGCACAAGTTACACACTCGGCCACATACTTAGCAACATCGAGCTTCATCGTCAGCCACCAATAATAGGGCTTTAGATTCCTATACATTTTTGTACTGCTAGGATGAATCGAGTACATGGTCTTGTGAGCTTCTTCCATCAGAAGATCTCTTACTCCACCCGTCTTAGGTACCCAAATTCTATCTTGGAATACCATCAACCCTTGGTTGTTTGTACCGAATACTAACGTTTTTCCCAAACGTTCTTCCTTTCGGTCATTTTTCTCTAAAGCTTCCTCTTGAGCTTTCTTTATACTTTCCACAATTGTCGAGACAACTTCAATTCTCAACGCTCTTGGCCATTTCTTTTCAAGGTTTACCTTCCGACTGAGAGCATCAGCAACAACATTTGCTTTACCAGGGTGGTAAAGTATCTCACAGTCGTAGTCCTTGAGTAACTCTAGCCAGCGTCGTTGCCTCATGTTCAATTCCTTCTGATTAAAGAGATATTGGAGACTCTTATGATCAGTGAAAAGTTTGCATTTAGTACCATAAAGATAATGCCTCCATGTCTTTAAGGCAAATACTACCGCTGCCAACTCCAGATCATGAGTGGGGTAGTTCTTTTCATGCTCCTTCAATTGCCTCGATGCATACACTATCACTTTATCCCTTTGGGTCAGAACACAACCTAACCCAACTCCAGATGCATCGCTATAAACTGTGAAGTCATCAACTCCTTCAGGCAACGAAAGAATCGGTGCTTCACACAATCTCTTCTTCAACTTCTCAAAGGCTTCCTTATGCTTCTCATTCCAAGCATAAGTAGCTCCTTTGTGGGTCAAAGCTGTTAATGGAGTAGCAATTGAAGAAAAGCCTTGGATAATCCTTTGGTAATATCCAGCTAATCCTACAAAGCTTCGAATCTCCGTAGGACTTTTTGATTGTTCCCACTTCATTACAGCTTCAATCTTTGTTGGGTCAACCATTATTCCTTCTTGGTTAACCACATGACCTAAAAATTGGACTTCCTGAATCCAAAATTCACATTTGGAGAACTTTGCATACAGCTTCTCCTTTTTCAAGACTTCTAACACTTAACGCAGATGCTTTTCATGCTCCTGCTTGCTTTCCGAATAAATCAAGATATTATCTATGAATACTATCACAGATTTATCTAGGAATGGTTTACAAACCCTATTCATCAAATCCATGAAAGTTGTTGGGGCATTCGTTAGTCCGAACGACATAACCAAAAATTCATAGTGTCCATATCTTGTTCTAAACGCAGTCTTTTCGACATCCTGCTCTCTCACCTTTAGTTGATGGTATCCCGACCTAAGATCGATCTTCGAGAAATAGCTCGAACCTTGCAATTGGTCGAACAGGTCATCGATCCTTGGCAACGGGTACTTGTTCTTTATCATCGCTTTGTTCAACTCTCTGTAATCGATGCACATTATCATGCTCCCGTCTTTCTTCTTTACAAATAACACAGGGGCTCCCCAGGGCGATGAACTAGGTCGAATGAAACCTTTGTCCAATAACTCCTGAAGTTGTGTCATAAGTTCTTTCATCTCTGTTGGTGCTAATCGATATGGTGATTTTGCTATCGGCGTCGTTCCTGGTAACAAGTCGATACAAAATTCTACTTGTCGCTCAGGGGGCAATCCGGGAAGATCTTCGGGAAAGACTTCCGGATAATCACACACCACCGGAATATTCTACACCTCCTTTTCCATCTTAGCATCGATCACGAATGCTAAATGTGATGTACACCCCTTGGCCAAACACTTTCTGGCTTTCATTAGAGAAATGATTCCAGAATTTACTCTGCGTTTGTCTCCATACACCATAAACGACTCTTTCCCTGGCGGGTTTACTTTTACTATCTTCTTTCTACATAATATTTCTACATCGTTGGCGCTAAGCCAGTCCATTCCTAAAACTATGTCGAATCCATTTAACTCGATAGGCAATAATTCCTCGTGGAACTTATTCCCATCCAAGTCAATGAGGATGTTTTTCATACGATGGCTAACAGGTACAAACTTGCCACTAGCAATCTCGACTATTATAGCATCAACTAGTCTATCTATAGGCAAAGCTAGCTTTCTGTTAAATTCATGCGATATAAAGGAGTAATTGGCTCCAGAATAAACAAAATTTGGGCAGGCAATTCGTTTACGAGAAAGGTACCTAAAGCGACATCGACTTCTTCTTTTGCAGCTTCGAGTGTCATCTGAAAGGCTCTCGCCTTCGGCTTTGGTGGTAGATTGTGTTTTGCTGCGTCCTTCTTCTTCGGGCAGTCCCTCAAAATATGCCCTTCTTCATTGCACCCAAAACATACGCTGTTATTGAAGGTGCATTCATTGGCATAATGTCACACCCCAAAACCAGTAACGGCGGAATACGTTTCGGGGTGGAGGACGTCATGTACAGTATCATCACAATTGTGTAATAGTAAAAACAAGAAACATGCAACCATTTCATTTACATAGTGAGTTTAATTACAAGTGTGTTCTGTAATGTTCATCAAACACCAAAAGTAATACAAAAATAAGAGATGGATCTTGTATGCTCCACCTTCTACAAATGCTGCACCTGTACCTGTCTATCTTTGACCTGAGGATACAAGTTATTTTGAAAACGAGTATCAGCATAAAGCTGGTGAGTTCATAAGAGTTTAGTGTAAATTTTAGTAAAAAAATGTATTAGTACAGATAGTGTGAAAAGCTGCAGTTTACATTCGTAAGTAATAGAAAACTCTAGAAAATCCTATATTTTTCCAGAAAATACCTTGTAGGTGAAAGCCTTTAAGTTGCATGTACTTATCTTCATTTAAAACCATTTGTTGTAAAGGTATATTAGTGAGTCTCCAATAGGTAGTGTAATAAGAAAAGTTATGCATGATATCGGTAATAGTGGGGCAAACTCCCATAAGAAATAGATACTTATTTACTTCGGGATTTTAACTTATTCTTTAGTGTTAGTATTTTAGTGTGAATGTAGTGTATTCCTTGTATGCTACTGATAGTGTGAGTAATAGAGTACCCCATGACCTTCCCGGTCATGCATAGTGTAGAGAAGTAGCGGCATCCCTGGGCCTGCATGGCTCGGACTGAGGTTAACAGTCAGGATGTAATAGTGTCTGCCCCGTATAGATCTATACATGTAGCGTCGTCTTCCTGTTGGAAAACTCTGGGCAGAGTATGTAGCGAATAGCATATCTCGTAGTGAGTTAGTGTGTTATCCCCTGATTAGTGCTTTCTCTTGTATTATAGTGTAGTAGTCTTTTGTATAGCTCGCAGTGAGTTCTCTTACTAGTGTGTCGTAGTGTAGTAGTCTTTTGTATAGCTCGTAGTGAGTTCTCTTACTAGTGTGTCGTAGTGTAGTACTCTTTTGTATAGCTCGTAGTGAGTTCTCTTACTAGTGTGTCGTCTCATAATAGTGTGTATTATAGTATGTAAAGTAGTGGCAGTAACGAGTAGTAGTGGCCTTAACTATACCCATTATAGTTAACTTAGTGTGTGTAATTCTTGGCAATTAAGTAGTGTAGGCATCGAATGAAATGAAAAGGCTCGTATCCAACACTAATGTACATGATATATATAACTAAGAAATCAATGACAGTCGGACAGATAACAACTACCCTAAGCCCACAATCAAACAAGAACAGGAAATAGGGCGAGCTATCGGTCCTAAGTCCTTCAAGTCTTACTTATATAAATATATTAATGTGGTTACATTTTATAACAAAATTTATTTAATAAGAATCTTGTCCAAAGAAAACATTTAGAAAATAGTTCATTTGTCTAAAGTAGTTTCGAAAACGCAAAGTTCTTTTATAAGACATAGTGGTACATCACATGTGATTTAAACTACGGGTAGTGAATCACATGTGATTAATATTCATAAACATGTATATTTGACTTGTATCCCCCCCTAAAACATATAAAAACATTTGAAAGGTTCATTAAAGGGGTATGAACTCACAGTTTATCGTAGGGTTCGAGTGTCAACGGATGCCCTGAATGCCAATGGTCCCTATGAATCATGTGATGACACATAATTGGGTTAGAACTAGGGTGTTTCATGCTTAAACATGATGGAAAAATATCCTTAGGACTCGGCATTACTGAGTACTGAGGGGTTTTAAGCATTCTAACACTTACTAAGTGTACATGCAACCCTAATAACCTTGGATCTATGTTTGTCTAATTATCATGCTAAGTTGAATTCCAAGGCTATATTCCTATCTAGCATACATGGGGAACAATTTTAACTTGAATAATAGATAGAATAACTTACCTTGTTGTTGCTTGTGTTCCTTGAAACCTTGTGAGCCTAGCACCCCAAGTGTGATGCCTCAAATGCTTCACACAACACCAAATGCTCTTGGAAAAAAAACTTATGAGAGAACACACACTTCTTGAAATCCGCCAAGCCCTCTTGTTTTCTTAGTGTAACCGATTTTGGTGGAGAATATGATTCTTATATAGTGTTGACACATCTAGGGTTACACCATGTAAACCCTAATGTGTCATGACTCTTCATTTCCATGACCCATGGGTTTGTAACTCCCATGGAGCATCCATGGAGCATCCTATGGGTAGAACCCAACTTGATAATCCATGGAGCCTCTTAGCCCACTATACAAGATATGGATGATTTACATAATCAACCCATATATTTAATTAGTTCTCTTTTGACCACTTAATTAATTCTAAATTAATTATTGATCAAACTAATCAAATAATATTATTAATATATTAGAACTTATAATATATTAATAATCTCCAAGTGTTATTTCTCTCATTTAGTCTATCCAATTGCATGGTGCCATGCAACCCAAATGGACCATGCCGGGTCGGGTCAAGTACATACCATAAATAGTTATGGACTTAGACACTTTATCCAACAGTCTCCCACTTGGATAAGTCTAATAACTATTACTGCAAGTATGACTTCAGGAACCGATCGACAATCGTAGCTCTTTTCAAGGTTTCTCGGAACTGAGAAGATGATGGTACGCCATTTAAGATAAGTGATCATATAATCCTTTGTTCTAGATATCAGCCGGACAAATATATGGAACATTGTCTTGCTTATTGTCCAGCATTTGTTTCCCGATTTCCGATTTGTTTGACATAGAACTTAATTGAACACATCAACTTAGTTCTGACCGGGCCTGGTACATGGGTCAAAACAAAATCATCGAGGGGCCCAGATATCAGCTTCTAATCCAAGAAGGAACAGATAAACTTCGACTCATATGTTTGTTCTACCACTCATTGAATTACACACAAGAGCACGATTTATAACATCGAGTTACCAATGCGTTTTCGTACAATCAATGTATAACCAACTTGTAAGTAACAAATCATATCTCTAGGTTTGAAGACTTATACAATATTACTGTCTCACGATCACTCGAGATAGAATTCCATGAAGTGATTTCAGTGAGCGTGGGTTGAGTCCAATGCTCAGAACTTATGAGCACTCATGATTGTTGTAGCCTTGTCCAAGACCTCTACAACCAAACATGACAGTCTTGATTCATACCTACTTCCGACATATGACTGACTGTGGAGGTTTGAATAATATGTTATACCAAACAAAAATTATTCTAGAAGTCAAAACATGCAAAAGAAATATAGTAAACGATCGACAAGAGATAGCAACACCTTACTCATAAATAAAACATTTTTTATTCATCATCAAATGTCAATTACACTTTACAAATTTCGAGATTATCTAACTACTAAATCTAATATCATCCTTCAGCCCTATGCTCCGAGCATGCTGAAGATGCTTAACCCGAGTCAGTCCCTTTGTGAGGGGATCTGCCGGATTCTCATCTGATGATACCCTCTTTGCCACGAGGAGTCTTCGATCCGATGTCTAATGAAATGGTATTTTCTGTCGATGTGTCTGGATCTCCCGTGATCCCTTGGTTCCTTGGCTAAGGCAACAACACTTTCACTATCACAGAAAATTTCCATTGGCTCTTTAATAGCTGGTACAACTCCAAGGTCTCCAATGAAGTTCTTCAGCCATATCACCTCTTTTGCTGCCTCGCTAGCTGCAATATACTCTGATTCACAAGTAGAATCTGTCACTGTCTCTTGCTTGGAACTCTTCCAAGATATTGCTCCTCCATTTAGGGTAAAGACCCAGCCTGACTGAGAGCGGAAATTATCCCTATCAGTCTGGAAGCTAGCATCACTATACCCTACTACTCTCAAGGCATCACTCCCACCGAGGGTAAGGACCCAGTCCTTAGTCCTTCGTAGGTACTTGAGAATATTCTTTACCGCAGTCCAGTGTGCCTTGCCAGGGTTCCCCTGAAACCTGCTAACCATGCTCAAGGCAAAGGCTACATCAGGTCAAGTACACGTCATAGCATACATGATCGAACCTACAGCCGAAGCATAAGGTACTAGACTCATTTATGCTATCTCAGCCTCAGTGCTAGGGCTTTGTGTCTTACTCAATTTGGCGTTACTCTGGATGGGCAACTCTCCTTTCTTGGAGTCCTGCATCCTGAATCTCTTCAGCACCTTATCCAAGTAGGTACTCTGACTAAGTCCAATTAGTCTTTTACTCCGATCTCTCAAGATCCTTATCCCTAAAATATAGGCAGCTTCACCAAGGTCCTTCATAGCGAAACACTTCCCAAGCCAGGACTTTACTTCGTGCAGAGTTGGAATGTCGTTTCCTATGATTAGTATGTCATCCACATACAATACCAAAAAGCTAACTATACTCCCACTAGCCTTGACATACACACAAGATTCATCTTCACTCCTAGTAAAGCCAAATTCCTTGACCTTCTCATCAAAGCAAAGATTCCATCTGCGAGGTGCTTGCTTTAATCCATAGATGGATTTCTCAAGCTTACACACTCTATTAGGGTACTTGCTGCTGACAAAACCTTCTGGCTGACTCATGTAAACATCTTCAGCCAACTTTCCATTAAGGAAAGCGGTTTTGACATCCATCTGCCATATTTCATAGTCATGAAATGCAGCTATGGCTAACAGAACCCGAATAGACTTAATCTTGGCTACCGGAGAAAAGGTCTCATCATAATCCACTCCAGGAATTTGAGAGAAGCCCTTTGCAACCAGTCTAGCCTTATAAGTGTGCACTTTACCATCCATGTCGGTCTTCTTCTTGAAGACCCATTTGCACCCTACTGTCTTACGACCTGGTACATGTTCAACCAAGTTCCAAACTTGATTGTCATACATGGATTGTATCTCGCTATCCATAGCCTCTTTCCATTTAGCAGACTCGGGGCCTACCATGGCTTCCTCGTAGCTGTTAGGGTCATCTTGACTTACTAGTGTCCCATCACTAATAAGTGTCTCACCTTCTGCAGTAATATGGAATCCATAGTAATGCTCAGGTGCACTCCTAACTCTCATGGAACGCCTCAGAGGTACATATTTGTCAATTGGCTCAACAGGAGTTTCCTCCTCAAGTTGAGGGCTAGAGTTTGAAGTTCCTTCACCACTTGATTCTTGAATTTCTTCAAAATCAATTTTCCTCCCACTGTCTCCTTGGCTTATAAACTCTCTTTCTCGAAAGACTCCTCTTCTTGCTACAAAGACCACATTGTCACTAGGTCTGTAGAAGAGGTAACCAAAGGATTGTTGTGGGTAGCCGATGAAAATACACCTCTCGCTTCGAGGTTCGAGCTTATCATGAGTCTCGCGTCTCACGAAAGCCTCGCAACCCCAAATCTTGATGTGGTCTAGTTTAGGTACTTTACCAGTCCACATCTCGTGAGGAGTTTTGGCAACTTTCTTTGTAGGGACTAGATTAAGAATATGGGCGGCAGTCTCTAAGGCATACCCCTAGAATGAGATTGGTAGCGAAGCTCGACTCATCATGGAACGAACCATGTCTAACAAGGTTCGATTACGCCTCTCAGCCACACCATTCAATTGCGGTGTCCTGGGAGGTGTCAATTGTGAGACAATCCCACATTCCCTAAGATAGTCAAGGAACTCTGAACTAAGATACTCACCTCCTCGATCGGATCGAAGCATCTTAATGTTCCTGCCCAATTGATTCTCGACTTCCTGTTTAAATTCCTTAAACCTCTCGAAAGTCTCTGACTTATGCTTGATTAAGTAGACATATCCATATCTACTGTAATCATCAGTAAAAGTCAAATAATAACGATTAGCATCCCTTGTGGCATGTTTGAATTGTCCACACACATCCGTGTGTATAAGGTCCAACAAACCTTCACCCCTTTCACACGAGCCTGTGAAGGGTGACTTTGTCATTTTTCCAAGTAAGCATGATTCGCAACTATCATCTGACTTTAGGTCAAATGACTCCAAGACTCCATCCTTTTGGAGTTGGCCTATGCGTTTCTTGCTTATATGTCCAAGAAGACAATGCCATAATGATGCTTTATCCAGGTTATTATTAGTAGTAGAATCAATACACAAAACATTATTTCCTAAGTTATCTACAACAGACACAGCTTCATACACACCATCACAAGGTAATGCTTTAAAATAAAGAACATTATTAAAGAAAGCATCAATAGAACCAACTTCATTATTAAACGAAAAGGTAAACCCTTGTTTGTACAAAGCATGAAAGGAAATAATATTTCTTGCCATTCCTGGCGATTAACAACATTTATTCAAATCTAAACTAAACCCACTACTTAGCGATAAAGTATAAACTCCAATCTTGGTGACAGGTGAAGCTTTCCTATTCCCCATGATCAAGTTTATTCTTCCTTGCTCCACATCCTCACTTCTTCATAGTCCCTGCAAGTCACAACAAATATGAATACCACAACCGGTATCAAGGACCCAAGATTTAGAATGGGGTGAGTTATTAGAAATGATAGTGTAAATACCTGCATGGTTGGGTTTGACTTTCCCATCCTTCACATCCTGCTGGTACTTTGGGCAGTTCCGCTTCCAATGAGCCTTTTCATGGCAATAGAAGCATTCAGCCTCTTTTGGGTCAGAAGAAGGAGTAATGAAACCTTTCTTGGTTCCACTTGAAGAAGAGCCATCAAGGGTCCGAGCCTTGGTACCCTTCAAGGATCTCTTTCTCTTTCTCCCTCGACTTTTCCCGATTGCCAAAACCGGAGTTGAATTTGGAGTAGGAGTGATAGCAACCGACTTCCCCTTAAGACCTGTTTCTGCGGTCTTGAGAAGTCCCTGAAGTTTGCTGAGGGTGACTTCTTCCTTGTTCATGTGATATGTCATGCGGAATTGATCATAGCACGATGGTAAGGAGTGCAAAATGATATCTATTGCAAGCTCCTCAGGGAAGTTCACATTAAGCTTCAGCAAACGATCCACATACCTTTGCATTTTCTGCATGTGGCTCGTGACGGATTCCCCGTCCTTCATCATGGTTGTTATCATGGAGCAGATGATTTCATACCTCTCTTGTCTTGCACTTTGATGGTATCTTTCCATCAAATCTTGGTGCATTTCATAAGGGTAGAAATCCTCATAAGACTTTTGGAGTTCCGCTGTCATCGTGGCCATCATGATGCAAGCCACTTTCGTAGCATCCCTTTCATGTGCCCGAAAGTCAGCGATCTCCTGAGGAGTTGCAGTGGTCTCATCAATCTCCTTAAGCTCCTTGTCAAGGACATATTCTTTGTCCTCGTAGCGGGTAATCATTCTGATGTTTCTGATCCACTCATTGAAGTTGGATCCATCAAAGGTGACTTTCCCACACAAGTTCATAAGGGTAAAGGAGCCATTAGGATTAGAGCCAGAAGCATTGTTGGAAGACATCTGAAGAGAAGAGAAAAAGATTAGTTTAGATATAAGAGAGTCCTTAATAAAACACCCAAATGTAATATTAAGGCTAGGATCCAATCACAATATAATATAACTTAGAAGAGGTATGCCGTAATCTAAGCTATACCATATTTGAAAGGTAGGTGAATGACGATTCACCAATTTCCACCACGAAAACCGCAATGTTTAAGTATTAGGTTTTTGAATGGTTTTTAGAAATTCCTAGATTCTTTGAGATTCAATCAACTTTTCAAAGGCATGTTTCAATCTCGAGTGTTCCCTCCAAGTTTTGTGACTGGGATACCGAGGATCACAAAACGAGGTGTGAAGTAACCATGCAAATCACTTGGTACCCTTAAAGTTTATCACTCAATCGATGTGTCGGTAAACCACACACGCTCCATCGATACTATAATAAACCCTAAGTCACCCTTTACCTACCTTGTTAAGTCCAAGTTAGTGTGCCGGTTAACCACACACACTCCACCAACGACTTAACCAAAGTGTAAAGTGTAATTTCATGGATTAGCACCTTATTCACATTTTTCCTAAAGTAACTAAGATTGGGAATTTAATAAAACATTTAGTTACTTTATAATATTCATCATACTTTGAATGAGAATTTTGTAAGTCCTTGTCTTACCCGTTCGGCTAACGACCCTCCACCAGTCAAGCAAGCGGTGGGTGAGAGTAGACACCCATTAAGTCACCATTTTATAGGCAACAACCTTATATCCACCTTATAGACCGGCTTCGTGAATGAGGCGTACTAGCGGTAAGACGACTTTGTTCTTATACATATATATATATATATATATATATATATATATATATATATATATATATATATATATATATATATATATATATATATATATATATATATATAATTATTAAATCATAATAATATAAGTATAAGGGTTGAATTTTAATTTTTTTAAAATTCTAAGGGTTGGAACTAAAGTTTTAACTTGACTTTACTTGCTCCAAACTTGAGGGCAAGTTTTGTAAACTTTCAAAACTTTTCATATCTTGTAACTTATGAGTTTAATAGAGTAACAAAATGAGGACTTTTCATTTTTCTAACTCTTGTGTTCTTTTAATGGTTTTTTTTTAATCCAAGAGACTTTTGGTTTTCCATAACTTGAGGACAAGTTATGGACTCCATTAAAACACATTATGATCAAGAATTAAACTACCACATAGGTTACAAATAATTCCTATGATCATCTAAACATCATAAGAACAAGATCATGAACATGAACACTTTCATATATCAAAATCACACTTAATCTTTTTTAATTTTGATAACTAGTTGTTGTAAATGAGTTAGAAAAGACATTACACCTTCTAAAACAAGTTTTCAAGTACCAAAACAGTTTAGGGTAATGTTTCTAATCCATTTCCAGCAGCTAAAGTCGAAATTCTGCACTCTATCAACCCTACTCGTCGAGTGCATGAACCTACTCGACGAGTCCCCCCATGGACTCGACGAGTCCAGCAGTCAGACAGCAAGTTTTTCGACTTTCTTCAACTTTTAAGCACAAATAACAAACAAACAAGCCTAGGCTCTGATACCACTGAGGGGTTTTGAGCATTCTAACACTTCCTAAGTGTACATGCAACCCTAATAACCTTGGATCTATGTTTGTCTAATTATCATGCTAAGTTGAATTCCAAGGCTATATTCCTATCTAGCATACATGGGGAACAATTTTAACTTGAATAATAGATAGAATAACTTACCTTGTTGTTGCTTGTGTTCCTTGAAACCTTGTGAGCCTAGCACCCCAAGTGTGATGTCTCAAATGCTTCACACAACACCAAATGCTCTTGGAAAAAAAAAACTTATGAGAGAACACACACTTCTTGAAATCGGCCAAGCCCTCTTGTTTTCTTAGTGTAACCGATTTTGGTGGAGAATATGATTTTTATATAGTGTTGACACATCTAGGGTTACACCATGTAAACCCTAATGTGTCATGACTCTTCATTTCCATGACCCATGGGTTTGTAACTCCCATGGAGCATCCATGGAGCATCCTATGGGTAGAACCCAACTTGATAATCCATGGAGCCTCTTAGCCCATTATACAAGATATGGATGATTTACATAATCAACCCATATATTTAATTAGTTCTCTTTTGACCACTTAATTAATTCTAAATTAATTATTGATCAAACTAATCAAATAATATTATTAATATATTAGAACTTATAATATATTAATAATCTCCAAGTGTTATTTCTCTCATTTAGTCTATCCAATTGCATGGTGCCATGCAACCCAAATGGACCATGCCGGGTCGGGTCAAATACATACCAGAAATAGTTATGGACTTAGACACTTTATCCAACAAGTACAAGTGTCTCATGATCCATACTTAATGATTCATGCAAGTTTAGGGCCAAAAGTGAGCATTTGAGTGAGTGCATGGCCTTGAAATTGAGTGTAAGGCTGAGGTGTGTGGCAAAAAAGATGTGTGAGGCTGCACACAAGTGTGTGCGGCCGTTCAGAGTGTGTGTGCGGCCGTACATAGGAGTGTGCGGCCGTACACTCCTCTTGTGAGTCCAAATGAAGTGTTTGCTCTTCACACTAAGGAGATTTGAATGTGTGCTGCCCCTCATGAAGGTGTGCGGCCGTACACCTTCAAGGGACCATGAATATGATGAACATGATGAGTTTTAAAGCTTGGGACTCAAGTGTTTACCACTAATAAGCGTGAAGATGAACTAGATCACAAATATGAGGCCTTCAAGGTGTTCTTGGTTGAAGATTTTAGAGAGAGAAAGTAGAGAGAGTAAGGAGCATCCAAATGAATGAATGAAGTGGGTATCCATCTATATATATGTTTGGGTGTGAGGCTGGAGGGTGTGCGGTTGGGTGTGCGGCCGCACACATGGGTGTGTGGTCGTACACACTAGAGTGTGGCCACACACACCTCTTTTGGTGTGTTTGATCCAATTTCATGATGCAAAACACTTTCCAACACCTCCTAAGACCCATAACTAGACTATATTATGTCCAAAACACACATTTGGAACCACCAGATTTACAAAGGATGATGAATTCAAGATTTAAAAACATTACGCGGACCAATTACATAGGATGAAAGTTTCGGGTTGTCACATTATCCCCCCGTTAGAGGGAATTTTGTCCCGAAATTTAGAATTCCTACAGAGGGTAATTACAGAACTACTACGCAAAAAGATGGGGATATTTGAGTTTCATTTGATCCTCGCGCTCCCAAGTGAATTCCGGTCCCCGCTTGGCGTTCCACCGAACCTTCACAATTGGGATGCGACTTTGCTTCGTTCGTTTCACTTCTCGGTCCATAATCTCCGCAGGCTCCTCCACAAAGTTGAGGCTCTCATTGACCTCAATCTCGTAGAGGGGAATCATGAGAGTCTCTATTAGGCATTTCTTCAAGTTTGAGACATGGAAGGTAGGATGTATGTTACTTAGCTCGTGGGGTAAGTTGAGTTTGTAAGCTACAGGGCCGACTCTAGCAAGAATCTCGAAAGGCCCTATGTACCTTGGGTTCAGCTTTCCACGCTTTCCGAAGCGTATCGTGCCCTTCCAGGGCGAGACCTTCAAAAGGACTCGGTCTCCTACCTGAAACTCCAAGGGTTTTCTTCGTTTGTCTGCGTAGCTTTTCTGTCGATCCCTAGCGGCTTTTAATCGTTCACGAATCTGTACAATCTTCTCGGTCGTTTCTCGAATGATCTCCGGACCAGTGAGAGTGCTGTTAGGAACTCGTCCTTTAGCCAACTGAGTGTCACCCACCTCAGCCCAGCACAGAGGGGATCTGCACTTTTGGACGTTGAGGGCTTCGAATGGAGCTGCCTTGATGCTCGTATGATAACTATTATTGTAGGAAAATTCCACAAGAGGTAGGCGTGTATCCCGCAATTTACCGAAGTCGATCACACAAGCTCGCAGCATGTCTTCTAAAGTTTGGATCGTCCTCTCACTTAGTCCGTCGGTCTGCGGATGGTAAGTTGTGCTCATGTCCAGCCTCGTCCCTAGAGCCTTTTGTAGTGATTGCCAAAATCTCGAGGTAAATCTACTATCTCTATCTGAGATAATAGATATAGGGACGCCATGCAGCCGTACTATTTCCTTAAGGTATGTTCTCGTGAGTTTCTCCATCTTGTCCGTTTCCTTGATGGGTAGGAAGTGCGCAGACTTGGTCAATCTGTCAATGATGACCCAAATGGTATCCAACCCACCCGTTGTCTTGGGCAGCTTGGTTATGAAGTCCATTGTGATCCGCTCCCACTTCCATTTCGATATCTCCGGTTGTTGGAGGAGTCCCGATGGCTTTTGATATTCGACCTTGATCTTCGCGCATGTAAGGCACTTACTCACGAAGGTAGCGATCTCCTCTTTCATGTTAGGCCACCAGTATAGCTTTTTGAGATCCAGATACATCTTATCCGAACCTGGGTGGACGGAGTATCGAGTGTTGTGAGCTTCCTTCATGACTACCTCTCTGAAACCTCCGTGGCGCGGAGTCCAGATTCGGTCCATAAGGTAGTAAACTCCGTCACCCTTGACCTCCAAACTCTTATCCATTCCGCGTAGGGATTCTCCCGTCACATTCTCAGGCTTTAAGGCTTCAAGCTGAGCCTCCTTGATCTGTTCGGATAGATGCGAATGGATAGTCATTGTTAATGACTTGGTTCTTCGGCTAGAATACTCTTTCCTACTCAGGGCGTCGGCTACCACGTTGGCTTTCCCCGGGTGATATCGAATTTTGCAGTCGTAATCGTTGAGTAGCTCGACCCATCGGCGTTGTCTCATGTTGAGCTCTTTCTAGTTCAGCATGTATTGGAGGCTTTTATGATCAGTGTACACTACGCTCTTCGTTCCATACAAGTAGTGTCTCCAAATTTTTAGTGCGAAGACGACCGCTCCTAGCTCAAGGTCGTGAGTAGTGTAGTTCACCTCATGCGTCTTTAGCTGTCTTGAGGCATAAGCGATGACTTTACCTCATTGCATCAAGACACAGGCGAGTCCCTGATTCAATGCGTCGCAGTATACCACGAAGTCTTCTGTTCCTTCGGGAAGGGATAATACTAGTGCGGTGCATAGGGCTCGCTTCAGGGTCTGGAATGCCTTCTCATGTTTCTCTTCCCAGTCGAATGATACGCCCTTCTGGGTCAACATGGTGAGAGGCTTCGCAATCCTAGAGAAGTTTTGAATGAATCTGCAGTAGTAGCCAGCGAGGCCTAGAAATTGACGAATCTCTGTAGGCGTCTTCGGTGCTGACCAGTTCTCAATAGCTTTAATTTTGGAGGGATCCACGTGGATTCCTTATTCACTAACCACGTGTCCTAAGAATTCAACTCTTCGGATCCAAAACTCGCACTTAGAGAACTTCGCATATAACTCTCTCTGATCGCAGTGTTTCCAGGATGCGTCGCAAGTGATCCTTATGTTCTTCCTCGCTCCGAGAGTAGACGAGTATATCATCAATAAAGACGATGACGAATTGATCTAGATACGGATGACATACCTTATTCATTAAGTCCATGAATACTGTAGGAGCATTAGTCAGTCCAAAGGGCATCACTACGAACTCGAAGTGCCCGTAACGGGTTCGGAAAGCTATCTTCGGAACATCTTCCTCAAGCACCCGTAACTGGTGATACCCGGACCTAAGATCAATCTTGGAGAAGTAACTCGCTCCTTGCAGTTGGTCAAATAGATCGTCGATACGAGGGAGAGGGTAGCGATTTTTGACAATGAGTTTGTTGAGCTCCCTAGTGTCGACAATGTGAGCAAGAAAGGCGCGGTATTTCGTACGCAAGTATTTCTGAGCCTGAATACTGGAGATGATACGAAGGCTTGTACCGGGTTTATCTCCATAGATCAATAGAGTTTCGTGGTTCGGAAGATTCAGGCGAATGGCTTTGTCGAAGCATAGGCTATCGGCACGGTGGAGACTCAACCAGTCCATACCGACAATGACATCCAAACTTTTGATAGAGACTGGTATGAGATCGATTGGAAATGAGTGATCGTCTAACGTGAGGGTACAACCTATGTAGATTTCGTTTGAGCTTTCAGTTTTCCCGTTAGCCATTTCTACGACGAATGTTTCTTTTAGTGGTTGAGGGGATTGTTTGAGTAAGTGTTTAAAGTTTTGATTTATGAAGCTTCTTTCTGCACCACTATCGAATAAGACACAGGCATAAGAGTTGTTGAGAAGAAACGTACCCGTGACTACTGTGGGATCCGCTACCGCCTCGTTGTGACCAATAGCGAGTAACCTACCAGTTCCCCCAGCATTCGCAGTCTTCGGACAGTTCTTCTTAAAATGACCGGCTTCACCGCAGCCATAACACATCGGGGTCACTCCCGAACCTGAAACTTGTGAGATAGGTTTGGGAGGGGCCTTGCAGAATCGCACGGTATGGACCTTCCGACCGCAATTGGAACACTGCAATTCACGGCAGGGGCCGTTGTGGTGGAAAGGGCACTTGGGACACTTGGGCAAATTCCCACTATAAGCCTTTGGCGGTGCAGGAGTGGCTGGAGTAGTGGCAGCATGGACCGCCACAATTTGTTGGTCCTTGGAGGAGGTTTGAGTTTTCTTGCCTTTCTTGTTATCCCATCGCTTCCTCTTTCTGTCAGATGAATCAGGTGGTGCAATGGTAGTTGTGGTTGCTGTTGCTGGAGTGGAAGAGACTTCATGGTTGATTAGACTCTGGGCCAATTCCTTGGCACTGTCGAAGGTGGTAGGGCGTGAGGCTAGAACATTTCCTTGATATGGGGGCACTAGACCGCAGATGTATCGTTCAATCTTCTTGATTTCGGATGGGATCATGTTGGGATACATAGCCGCCAAGTCGCAGAACCTGGCCGTGTAAGCTATTATGTCAGTCCCTACCATCTTGAGGTTCCAGAGTTCCTCCTCAAGTTTCTGAATTTCGCCCCTCGGGCAGTACTCCTTTCTCATGAGATCCTTTAGAGTGTCCCAGCCCATGGCATTGGCTGTGACCAAGGAGAGTGCACTGAGATGGCCATTCCACCATGTCAAAGCCCTGTTAGTGAGGGTGGCAGTAGCGAACTTGATTTTGCTCTCTTCGGGGCAAGAGCACATTTTGAATACAGCTTCGGTTCTTTCGAACCAATGGGATAATGCCAGAATTCCTCCGGTACCATCGAAGAAGTTAAGTTTACAGTTCATGAAGTCCTTATAAGTGCATCCCTGCACTCTTTGATGGACTTTACCAAATCTAGAATTTCCACCGCTAGCATCCCCGGAGTTCATTTGGGCCATGGCTGCTGTAACAGCCGCGGTCACATCTGTTTGGAACAGCACTGGGTCGAACTGCAAAGGAGGAGGTGGTGGAGGAGGGGTTTGAGTTGCTGGTCTTCCTCTGCTTGGACGCTTTCGTGGAGGCATCTTTTACTGGAAGATCATAGGAATGATAGCAATAGTAAGAGTCTATTGTGAAATAAGAATAGAGTGTTTCATGGATTAATTCAACATAATCCAAAAATCAGAATGAGATTCATAGCAATAGAATAGTTAGCTGCCAATATACTGGTATTGATGATGTAATACAAGTTCAGGAAAAATTGACCTAACAGAAGGTCTTACATCAAACCATAGGGAAAAATGTTGGCAGTTTTAGAGGTCTAGTTAGGGTACTTTTTAGAGCTAGGAATGTTTACAGACAAGAGATCTACGGAACATTGAGAGAAAAGGCTAGTCCTTTAGACAAAAGAGTGAGGTAACTAGATGTCTTCTACTGGCGACGGTTACTTGTGGGGCGAACCCTCAGATCCGCTAGTTGACGCATAACTTCCTAAAAGTATCGATCGTGAATCCTTTGGCGTACTCGGAGTTCCCTAACTTCGGCTCGGGATGCAGCTAGCTGATGCTGCAGAGCCTCGTTGGTCCTCCTTGTCCTGTCCATGGCTTCTTCAAGTTGGGGGATGCGAACAGTGTTGACATTCAAGTTGGCATCCACTTCTACAACTCGACCAATGGTCGCTTGGCCCTGCTCGACATTCCTGGCAATCCTTTGGACCATGATGGGCAGAAGTCGGTCCGCTGATCCTCCTTCGCTTATGTTGTAGAATCTTCGGTCCCCATTGTAAGGTAAAGGTTGGCCCTGCTCCTCGCTCCATCAGTTCAGGGATATTACCCACAAGGGAGTGGGACCCTGAAATGTTGGACGGGGGTTGGGGTTCGGAGCTTCAGGAGGTAGGTTGTTAACTTCTGGTTCGGAGTTGGGGCTATCCGAGAAGCCTTCAACATGATGATCATCCAAAGGGATCGGGTGATCATCATCTGACTCCTCATCGAGCCATCCTCCATTGCTCTGGTTTGGATAGTACGGATCACCGGGATGGTGGAAGCCAGCCATGCTATCTATGCGAGAAAGGGGAAAAGAAGATTAATAGACGTACTAACCTAAAATACTTATAATGTGATCGTCACAAGTTAGACTAATACTTGCATGATGCATACTAATTACATGTGACCGGGGCAGGATAGTCCGTCGAATAAGTGACCCTAACTCTAAATCCACAACCAAACAAGGAACAGGAAGTAAAGCAAAGATCACGGATTCTAAGTCTATAATGCCCTAATCACAGGTAACTGGAAAGTATCCATTTAGAAACCATTGCTCCACTAGTAACGACCCTTTTTAGTTCTCACATATGTATGCTTTAGAGATACAAAATACTCCTATAGTATTCTTATGCTAGCGGTATTGTGGTAGTGTTGGTAAGTTTTAGACTTGTTGCAACATCACAACCAAGCTTAGGCACATGCTAGTCACTCTCAGGAAAATGTAGTTGATCAGGCTACATCCCCCCAAATGTGACTATATGTCTCTAAGCCCAATTGTGCTATCCAACAATCTTAATACTTTTGTTATGTTCTAGGGTGATACTGGCTCCTGTGTTTTATAGAGATGTGTGTATATATATATTTAGTTAAATCTTTTAGATACTTAACAGTATATATTCTTGGTCAGAGTGTTTTAGTCCCGAAGTGTTTATAGTTCGTATATCTTTTATAGGTTGATATACTTGATTCACTATAAACAATGCTCTGATACCAATCTGTCACACCCCAAAACCGGTAACGGCGGAATACGTTTCGGGGTGGAGGACGTCATGTACAGTATCATCATAATTGTGTAATAGTAACAACAAGAAACATGCAACCATTTCATTTACATAGTGAGTTTAATTACAAGTGTGTTCTGTAATGTTCATCAAACACCAAAAGTAATACAAAAATAAGAGATGGATCTTGTATGCTCCACCTTCTACAAATGCTGCACCTGTACCTGTCTATCTTTGACCTGAGGGTACAAGTTATTTTGAAAACGAGTATCAGCATAAAGCTGGTGAGTTCATAAGAGTTTAGTGTAAAATTTAGTAAAAAAAATGTATTAGTACAGATAGTGTGAAAAGCTGCAGTTTACATTCGTAAGTAATAGAAAACTCTAGAAAATCCTATATTTTCCAGAAAATACCTTGTAGGTGAAAGCCTTTAAGTTGCATGTACTTATCTTCATTTAAAACCATTTGTTGTAAAGGTATATTAGTGAGTCTCCAATAGGTAGTGTAATAAGAAAAGTTATGCATGATATCGGTAATAGTGGGGCAAACTCCCATAAGAAATAGATACTTATTTACTTCGGGATTTTAACTTATTCTTTAGTGTTAGTATTTTAGTGTGAATGTAGTGTATTCCTTGTATGCTACTGATAGTGTGAGTAATAGAGTACCCCATGACCTTCCCGGTCATGCATAGTGTAGAGAAGTAGCGGCATCCCTGGGCCTGCACGGCTCGGACTTAGGTTAACAGTCGGGATGTAATAGTGTCTGGCCCGTATAGATCTATACATGTAGCGTCGTCTTCCTGTTGGAAAACTCTGGGCATAGTATGTAGCGAATAGCGTATCTCGTAGTGAGTTAGTGTGTTATCCCCTGATTAGTGCTTTCTTTTGTATTATAGTGTAGTAGTCTTTTGTATAGCTCGCAGTGAGTTCTCTTACTAGTGTGTCGTAGTGTAGTAGTCTTTTGTATAGCTCGTAGTGAGTTCTCTTACTAGTGTGTCGTAGTGTAGTACTCTTTTGTATAGCTCGTAGTGAGTTCTCTTACTAGTGTGTCGTCTCGTAATAGTGTGTATTATAGTATGTAAAGTAGTGGCAGTAACGAGTAGTAGTGGCCTTAACTATACCCATTATAGTTAACTTAGTGTGTGTAATTCTTGGCAATTAAGTAGTGTAGGCATCGAATGAAATGAAAAGGCTCATATCCAACACTAATGTACATGATATATATAACTAAGAAATCAACGACAGTCGGACGGATAACAGCTACCCTAAGCCCACAATCAAACAAGAACAGGAAATAGGGCGAGCTATCGGTCCTAAGTCCTTCAAGTCTTACTTATATAAATATATTAGTGTGGTTACATTTTATAAGAAAATTTATTTAATAAGAATCTTGTCTAAAGAAAAAATTTAGAAAATAGTTCATTTGTCTAAAGTAGTTTCGAAAACGCAAAGTTCTTTTATAAGACATAGTGCTAAATCACATGTGATTTGAACTACGGGTAGTGAATCACATGTGATTAATATTCATAAACATGTATATTTGACTTGTATCCCACCCTAAAACATATAAAAACATTTGAAAGGTTCATTAAAGGGGTATGAACTCACAGTTTATCATAGGGTTCGAGTGTCAACGGATGCCCTGAATGCCAATGGTCCCTATAAATCATGTGATGACACATAATTGGGTTAGAACTAGGGTGTTTCATGCTTAAACATGATGGAAAAACATCCTTAGGACTCGGCATTACTGAGTACAAGTGTCTCATGATCCATACTTAATGATTCATGCAAGTTTAGGGCCAAAAGTGAGCATTTGAATGAGTGCATGGCCTTGAAATTGAGTGTGTGGCTGAGGTGTGCGGCCAAAAAGGTGTGTGAGGCTGCACACAAGTGTGTGCGGCCGTTCAGAGTGTGTGCACGGCCGTACACAGGAGTGTGCGGCCGTAAACTCCTCTTGTGAGTCCAAATGAAGTGTTTGCTCTTCACACTAAGGAGATTTGAATGTGTGCTGCCCCTCATGAAGGTGTGCGGCCGTACACCTTCAAGGGACCATGAATATGATGAACATGATGAGTTTTAAAGCTTGGGACTCAAGTGTTTACCACTAATAAGATTGAAGATGAACTAGATCACAAATATGAGGCCTTCAAGGTGTTCTTGGTTGAAGATTTTAGAGAGAGAAAGTAGAGAGAGAGAGTAAGGAGCATCCAAATGAATGAATGAAGTGGGTATCCATCTATATATATGTTTGGGTGTGAGGCTGGAGGGTGTGCGGTTGGGTGTGCGGCCACACACATGGGTGTGTGACCGTACACACAAGAATGTGGCCGCACACACCTCTTTTGGTGTGTTTGATCCAATTTCATGATGCAAAACACTTTCCAACACCTCCTAAGACCCATAACTAGACTATATTATGTCTAAAACACACATTTGGATCTACCAGATTTACAAAGGATGATGAATTCAATATTTAAAAACAATATGAGGACCAATTACATAGGATGAAAGTTTCGGGTTGTCACACATAATGCCCAGGCTTTACACATTTGTAACAAGTGACTTCCACGCTGTACTTCCCAGCATGTTTCTTCTTACACATTTCACACCACTTGGCTTCGGCTCCTCCTCCAAATTTTCTCGAACCAGTCTTCGAGAATTTGTTCTTTTTATTGAAACCTAAAGTTCCTTCAAAGTTTCTCTTTTCGCCAACTTCAACCTTGCTGGCGGCTCTCCCTTTTATCATATCTTCAACATACTTGGCAACCCAGATAGCTGCCTCCGAAGTAAGTGCCTGACATACTGGCACCGCGTATTCCCATGGAAGTCCCTTTGTGTATCTGTCAATTTTTGCCAACTCATCTGGGACAATACGCAAAGAAAACTCCATTTTGTCTGTGAAGTTATTCGTATATTTGTCAACGGTCATACTCCCCTTCTTTAACGTTAGAAATTGGTTTTCTAACTCAAGCACGTTTTCGGCCGAGCAGTACTTGCGCTTGAAGTGTACCAAGAACTCTACCGAAGTTAGTTGCAGTGGCTCATTAGGGCTTAGGGTTTTCCCCAAAGTGCTCCACCATCGAGCAACACTACCCCTGAACTGACGTACTGCAAACGTGGTTTGTAACTTGCCTTGGCAATCACAAGTCATGAAAGCCAACTCCATTTCCGATATCCAGTCCATTACTCTGACAGGGTCTTCCTTTCCAGTGAAGGTCAAAATCCTTATACTTGCACCCATTTCTCTCCATTCTACCCTCGTGGTTATTTCTCCCAACCACAAGTGGATCAGTTTGACTAACAGATCTACTGTTGTTTCCTTCTTCAGACCGATCGTCATTCAATTCACGTTGTTCAATAGGAACTGAAGGTTCATCCCCGTTGTTCAGCAACATTTTCCTCAATTCCTCCCTTTGTTCAGCCAACATGGTCTGAATCATAGTTTGTACTCCAGCCATGGTGATGGGTTCGGGTGCAACTCCTACTATAGGCACCTGTTCCACCACTTGAGGTTGAGGTTGTTGGTTTCTGTTTGCATTTCCCGCTCCACTCCGAGTTCTTGCCATTACAATCTATATACCGAATAAGGTGAATTTAGGTCTTTATCCTTGTTAGACATGTTAATTCCCTTATCACTCCGAAACGTTTACATGTTAGTTCTAATCTCGTAATCATACGCTTAGAATCCTACACACATAAGGTGTCCAGATCCGATCGGCAACAGGCCATAGACCCAAACAAATAAAGGCACACATGGCAAACACATAGCATTTAGCACATAAAGGCATTTTAGGCATCTTTCCTAAAATAAACTAGCGCTCGTGTCTAAAACGTGGCAGACACTCATCTCACAATCATCACTTAGCATTCTAAGTTCAAGTCTAGAAATTCTACAATTTCTTAATTCGCTTAAACTAATGCTCTGATACCAACTGTGACATCCCCTAATTTCTCGGCTAGAAAAGACCGATTTAATTTATGCTTTTTTAAATAAAATCAGAGAAATCTTTTTAAAAGATGTTGGGGAATTGGTCCCCAAAATAATACATGATAAAAGTTTATCAAAACCCTTCATTAAGAAGGTATATATTTTCCATATATATCAAAACCTCGGGATGTCATGTTCCGATACAGATCAAAAGCATAAACAAGACATTATAATCCTTTCAACAGTTATTTACAACTACTGGCCTATAATAAAAAATCTCTCATCATCTTCCGACTATGCTCGGGGTCCACTACCTGTAATCATAAAAACTGAGTGGGTCAGGCTTGGGAGCCTGGTGAGCATATATGGTTTTCAACCCACAATAATAATATACTTATTAAGTTCACCAATCAACAAAAACCCTGATTACCCATTCCCGTGGTCCTCACTTTATGTCCCTAAACACCTATCACAAGGGACCTAGCCTAAGGATTATCATCGGGATGGACACTACTGCTAAGGGGTTTCCTCAGCCATACATGTCCTAAAGGCAACCATGAGGGGGATGGAGTACGCCAATGAACATTTAAGTCATCAACACCTACAAGTTGCGAACCTGCTAGTGTTCCACTGGACTGTCTAGAAAGGTTCGTGGTCGTCATCTATACTCCGTTAGATGACTACAAAAACAACAACAACATCGAGGCCTCTCACCATTTTAACACACATCAGCTATTTCATCTACCCATGTTCTACCCAACATATTTTGTAGACAAAATACATATACAGTTTAAAACGTGTATAAAACATTTATTCAACAGTCGCCTCAAATAAACACTTAATATAATTACACATAGCACGTATGTTATAGAAAATACTTCATATCTAGGTGTAAGATGAAAGTGACTACACACTCACATGTTTTGATGAAAATCGGGCAACAATTCGTTTCCTAAAACGATCGTTTCTAGTAAAACCGGGAGTTTTATTGAGAAACCGGGCTTTACAAAAGTCGGGCTTTGAAACCGAAAAGATAAATTTTCCGAACTTCATGGGCTCTTCGTGGCGTATTCTGGGGCTTATAATTGATACCGGGGCTTCGGGGGATGATAATATGAAAGAAATATGGAGTAAGGGGCTAAAAATGACAAGTTTTCAAAATACCCCTGGGAGGTCTCACACCCTTCTATTTATAGGGGTGAGGCTTCTGATCGGACGACTGAGAACAAACCACGCGTCGCAGATCTGAGGGCTCGCAGGGTGGTGGCTCGCAAATGGCTCGCACATGGTCTGTGCATGCGAGGGACTCGCTGGCACTCTGTGATTGGACCGAGGTCTAGGGTCCGAAGTAGGGGGGTTCGTGGCGGCTTGCGAGGGCTCGGTCTCGTGCAAGAGGGTACGTGTCGCCTTCTCAGTGGACCACTTCGGATAAGGCCATGTGCTCGGATGACTCAGTAGCTCGAATGACTCAGCAGCTCGGATGACTCAGTAGGACACGTGGCGCGTTTTGAGCGAGGGTGACGTGGCAGCTCGTGACTATGTGAATTTTCTTGATTTTCGCGCCAAAACTTCTAAAATCCATAACTTTCGCGTACGAGGTCCGTTTTTGACGTTCTTTATATGCACGCGTAGCTAAAATTACGCTCTACAACTTCCGTTTAGACTTCGATGGCTAATTTTGACTTTAATTGTTTTTATTATTATTTTTAACAGACCGGGACAGGAAATCCGTTAAAAATTCATAACTTCTTCATCTGACGTCCGTTTTCGTCATACTTTTTACCGTTGTGCTACTAATGACGAGACCTTCAATTCTCGTTTAGGTTGTGTCGGCTAAAAATCACTCGATCTAAAATTCGAGTTTTTAGCTGTCTAATGTTAGGCTGAAACTTCGAAAAATCATAACTTCCTCATACGAAGTCAGATTTAGGCGTTCTTTTTATCGAACTTCTCGGTTTAACGAATACTACGAATTTCGTTTAGATCACTAAGGCTAAAAGTAGTTTATCAAAAACTCACTTTTTACGACACTCGGCACCGTGCCGGTTTATCGCGAAACTTCGACAAGTCATAACTTCTTCATTATAACTCAGATTTTGGTATTCTTTATATCCCCGAAATCCTTGTTTCGACCACTACAACTTTATGTAAAGATATAGGGCTTATCTCACACTTTAATTTTGACGCTTATTTTTATTCTTAATTAATTAAACCCTAACAATTAAGCATAAAACACATAATTCACATAATATTCACATAATTCCTTTTCATTTCTTCAAAATAAGTTACAAAGGTTAACCTAGACTATCACCTCAATATAAATGCCTAGGCTAGAAACACGAGTGTTACAGTTATAGGTTTGGCGAATATGGACATTTCAAAAGAGATCGCCCAAAGACTAGAAATGGTGAAGAAGCTCGCTTCTGTAAGACTCTGACTCAACGCATCACTTCAACTACCGATGCTAGTAAAATTCAAGTATGTCGTGCATGTGGTGAAATGGGGCATCTCAAGAGAGACTGTCCGACAGAGAGAAATGACAGAGAAGAAGGAGGAATTTAACTGCATGACATAAAAAAAGCAACGAGGACCCCCCCCCCCCCCCCCCCCGTTTTTAGATTTTGGTACTTCTTTTAAATAAAATTTCTTTAAAGATTTAATTTAAATTAATATTAAAATTCAGGGAAATTAAAAGGTAATTATAAATACCTCACTCGTCCGAACAAGTCTCGACATTCATAAGAGAACTAAAGATCAGCGCAGGTGAGCAATGATGGCTTAGTACGTACATTGGGGTTAATCATAGCTAAGATTTTTCAGAATTAGAGTGAGTGATTCCACCTTAATTCCTGTTTCTTATTTGGTTGTCGATTTAGGGCAGAGTCACTTAGTCGACCGTCTTATTCATCTTAATTATACATAACTTGTATATGCCAAGCGATCATAGAGGTATTGAGAAGGATCATAATATAAAGTATCATCACTAGTTATCAAAGAACTTTCACTGCTAGTATTCACTTATTGTGGTACGATTTGTAGCAATGGTAATCAAGAAAGCACTAGAAAGCCTACACAGGATACACTGTCGAGCACACTCGGGATACACCATCATTATAATAGACGTCTCTTTCAAATCGACTCAACACTTGTTTCTATAGAGAGTCCTACGTCGTCATTTGACGTGAATTGGCGTGGTCCCCACCACACCAATTTCATGTGTTACGAAAACCCACCGCCTTAACCAACTGATGAAAGAAACCCTCGTCACTCATAACGACAACCCAACCCAGACCTCAGAATTGTCTTTTGTATTTTAAACCCCGAAGTACTCATGAGAGGAGTACTATGACTTTCGAAAACTTGTCGACGTATAGCCAACAGATCTTTCAGAAATAACCACTTGTCCAATGGGTCAAGTTCAAGCATAGAGACTAACACAAATCTATATTCAAGAGGTAGTCCGCCTGAATGGTATGCCTGTGTCCATTATCTCCGATCAAGATAGAAGATTCACCTCGAGATATTAACAGTCACTTGCGGAAGGCTCTTGGAACTAAACTAGATATGAGCACAACTTACCATCCACAAACCGACGGGCAGAGTGAGAGAACAATTCAAACCCTAGAATACATGTTGAGAACATGTGTTATAGACTTTGGTAAGTCATGGGACACCCATTTGCCCTTAGTCAATTTTTCCTACAACAACAACTATCAGACCAGTGTCAAGGTTGCGTCGTTTGAAGCCCTTTTATGGTCGTGAGTGCAGATCCCCTCTGTGTTGGGATGAGGTGGGTGACACGCAACTAGCTAGAGGTCAAGTCCCGGATAGCTCTCTCGCTGGCCCAAAAATTATCCGTGAAACCACAAAAGAGATCGTACAAATTTGAGAATGATTAAAAGCTTCAAGAGATAAACAAAACAGCTACGCCGATAAGAGACGAAAACCTTTGGAGTTCCAAGTTGGTGACCATGATCTATTGAAGGTCTCACCCTAGAAAGGGCATGATACGCTTTGCAAAGCGTGGGAAGCTAAATCCAAGATGCATAAGACCATTCAAGATCCTCTCTAGGAATCGGTCTCGTAGCTTACAAACTTTGTTTACCCCAAGAGCTTAGCAACATTCATCCTGTCTTCCACGTGTTGAATCTTAAAAAGTGATTATCCGAAGAAACCCTTGTGATCCCTCTTGATGAGATTGAGATCAACGATAACCTTAATTTAGTGGAAGAACCAGTCAAAATCATGGATCGGGAAGTCAAACTAACAAAGCAAAGACGCATACCGATAGTAAAGGTCCGCTGGAATGCCAAGCGGGGACCTGAATTCACTTGTGAGCGCGAAGATCAGATAAAACAGAAGTACCCGCATCTTTTTCCAAATCCATGATTGCATTCTATGTTTGAATTTCTGGACGAAATTCCCTCTATCAGGGGGATGATGTGACAACCCGAACCTTTCTCCGTCAACATTAGCGCGATCTCGTTAATTAAATTTTGAATTTTATTTAGTTTCGTCAAATTCTTATGGTTTGGAAAAAAAAATCATTTAAGTTATATAATTGAATTTTATTTTATGATTCGGAACCAAAATCGTGTGAAACCCGAGTTACTTCAAAAATCATTGAAAACTGGCATGACTAGTGTTCACGGACGTAAACCATTCACGGTTGGTGGACCCACCACTAACCACACACCCAGCCTATATATACGTGACTCCTACCCTCATATATCATTTTATGACCGTGAACACCCTTTCTCTCTCTAAAAATCATCACCCGAAAACACAAGATTTCTCTCCATCTATCACCCTATCCGCCTTGGATCTCGTTTTGGGGCATCAAAACATCCGTTTTTCATCCAAATCAAGTGTTGTTGTTCTTGAGTTCACGGACGTGAACCCTTCAAATCTTCATAAATCATCAAGAACAGACCGTGAAACCTTAAAACCTTCAAAGGTCGTAAACCCTTCAAAGACCGCAGACTGTTCACGGCCGAGAACATTTCAGGGCCGTAATCTCTTTCATGGTTGTAATCAGTCGTACATCATGAATCTTGACTGTAAACCTTCCTTTCCACTTCAATCGAGTCTCGGTAACATTCCGAAACCAAAATTAAGTGTTTTTCCAACACTATAAATAATGGTTTCGCTAATAAAATGTATATATGTACTTAATTGTTGTTAGGATTCCGTTAAGTGTCGCGTACATCAACCCGAGGGTCTTAATTTTAGTTTCGTTGCCCGACACTTTCACGCAACTAGCAGTGAGTTCATACCCCTATACTTTTACAATTTTTAATGTTTTTAGGGGGAGAATACAAGCCAAACACAAATGATTTGTGAATTTATACAAAAGGATTTCAAAACACTTTAAACAGATGCAATGGATATAGTCAAACGGTTTCCATATTTCATAAACTTGTTAGATATTTTATCCCCTGTTGTATTATGCTGAGCATAACGGATGTTTTCAACTTACATACTTACGAACTATAATAGGTATAGTTTGGGAATTCAATACACGGGTTTCCATATACAGACATATAAAATATTATAAGAATTTAGTTTAGGAACAAACGTATCTTTTTATAAACTTATCCGTTATTTATAAAAAGAGTTTTTCAAAATATTACTTGTAAATTCGTTTATCTAGTTTGAGAGACACGTGTTTGGGTACAATTACATGTACTAGTGGAAGACTACCCTTATGAACCAGAGTCTCCTCAAGGGAGAGCATGAGTTTATGTATAGATCTATACGGGACTGACAATCCAGCACCTTGCTGTTAGCTACAGTAGGACTGGAAGGTCTACGGGTGATAAAGTCATAAAGGATATTGGTGTTCGATTCACTTCGTATCAGTTAGTATGGTCATAAAACTCGCAAGTAGATAGCAATGATATATTTACGTAGTAATATACTTTACATGAACAATGCTTATATGACATAAGTATGGGAAATACATGGTTTTATTTTAAGTAATGAAACTACTATACATACTGGTGATAACCAGGGTTTTTTTATACAAGGGATTTTACATTTAAAACAGTATTACACAATTCATCCGGTGGTAAACAAGAATTTGAACTAATACTTTATGGAACACTGTAACAAACTCATATGTTCGAAAATATTGCATTTTCTTGGAAATATAAAAACATTTTCACCGATTTGTTAATAGGTTTTCATTACAAAAACATGCTTATGAACTCACCAGCTTAATGTTGATATTCTCGTTCAAAACAACCTGTATTCTCAGGAAATCAGTAGACAGGTACTCCCACAACTTTTGAGAAGACGGAGCGTATAGAGTCACGTCTTTATATTTTGCTACTACTGAATCAAACAGATGTAAATACCTTATATATATATATATATATATATATATATATATATATATATATATACATACATATATATATATATATATATATATATATATATATCCAATGTAATGGTTGTGTTTACTTTGATTACTATGATGCAATTGTTGTGATACTACATATGATGTCATCCACCCCTGAACGTTTCCGCCGTTCCTGTTTGGGGTGTGACATGTGGCCTCATTTGCAGCCTCCATCACCCCAAACCCTAGCCACGAAACCCTAATCCACCTTTGAGTGTTTTTGAGCCAATGTTGTGTGTTCTTGGTGATTTTGAAGCTTGAGAAGGAAGGAAAAGCTTGAGGATCCAAGAGGAAGCCAGTAGACCCGGAAATTGAGCTACATTTCTGACTCATTTGAGGTATAAAGTTGATACCTTGGCTTTCCATTGCTTAGATCTTCATTTAGAGTTGTATTCTGTTACTTTTGGGCCATATTGAAGTCATTTGAGGAATTTGAGTGCATCATGAGGTTTTGACTTCAGATCTAGGCACTCATGCGCTTATGAGGCTATAAGTTGCCAACTTTATCAAGCCTTGGCCCTTCCCCCATGCCCTAGATCTCTTATATAGCTTAGTTTTGGTGTTTCTAGCTTCATGACACCATGCATGAATGTAAAGTTAGCAACTTTACGTGGTAACTTAGTCCTAGGGGACCAGATCTATGGTTTGGAAGCATTGAACTCAATTGGAAGTGACTGAATGGATTTAGACTATGGGGGACTCGACAAGTTGTTCATGAAACTTGGCGAGTTGGGTCGTGGTTCCCCAACCTTTTCTTTTACAGGTCAAACTCATCGAGTCTAGGAGACGACTCAACGGGTTAGACATGGTTTTTGGGTTTGAAGAATGAAGAACTCGACGAGTTCAAGGAGGAACTCGACGAGTTATGAGCAAAATGTCCCGACTCTGTATGAGGAGGAACTCGACGAGTTCATGAAAGAACTCGATGAGTAGGATCGAGATTCTAGGGTTTTATGGATCATGGAACTTGACGAGTTAATGGACCAAATCGGCGAGTTGAGTCAACCAGGATATGGACTTTGACCAGGATGTTGACTTTGACTTTGACTATTGACCAGAGTTGACCCTTAAAAGGGTTATGAGTATGAAAGGGTAATTAAAGGAGATTATTATGTGTAGGATTTTATCCCATAGCCGAGGACAGTTTAGCTACTACACGACACTCGAGGTGAGTTACCTTCCAGTAGGAGTGGTTCGAAGGCACCAATGTTGGCCCATTAGTATAGATTATAGTTGAGATGATTGTCTTTTTGATAATTGTCTGGTATGCCACTATCTGTTATGATTTATGTGGTAGTACGCTATGTTATTATGTGATAGTGATAGGGGTGAAATAGTCCCCGACGCCCAGATATGCTAGGCTGTATATGATTTGTATGTTTATGCTAGGGTATTATATGGTAGTGATATGGTTGAAATAGTCCCCGATTACTAGATGAAAGAGACTGAAGGGGAGGCCAACACCCATATATGCTAGGCAGTTACCGGTTGAAAGAGACTGAAGGGGAGGCCAGCACCCATATATGCTTGGCAGTTACTGGTTGAAAGAGACCGAAGGGGAGGCCATCACCCACATATGCTAGGCGTTATGTGATTATATGGTATGTGGTATGATGGGGGAACTCACTAAGCTTTGTGCTTACAGTTTTCAGTTTTTGTTTCAGGTCCTTCTTCAAAGGGAAAGGAGCCAGCACGATAGCAACGCATCGCACACATGATTTTCCGCATATGAGATTCTTGGGATTTGTACTCTGACATTATTTAACTATGATATGTTATGAGATGGACGATTGATGCTTTTCATGATATGAGATAACATTGATGACATTTTCAGTAGCCTGTTTTATGAATCCTTAAATTAAAAATGAAATTTTCGGTCCTGAAATTTGTGATGTTACAACCAGTCACACCCCAAAACCGAGAATGGCGGAAACGTTCTGGGGCAGAGGACGTCATGTAATGTATCACAACAATGTAAGGTAGTAAGCAAGCAACAACATCATCCATTTCATTAATAGTATAATTTTAATTACAAGTGTGTTCTTTCACAGTATAAGACAACATTAAAATGAATAATCAGAAAATAAGACGAGTATGGACTGCTTCGTCTTCACAAAACCTGGTCGGCGTACCTGTCTATTTGTGACATGATAATACAAGTTATTTTGAAAGTGAGTATCAGCCAAAAAGCTGGTGAATTCATAAGTATTAATGTGTCTTTGATTTGTAAAACTTGTAATGAAAGACTTGACATTGTTCTGAAAGAAAGTTCGTATAAGTACGGAAATGTTTGTAAGTAATTGAAAGCGTTTGAATAACACTAGAAATCCCTATGATCCCTATAAAAGAAGTCTTATACCAAGACCCTACTGTTTTGAAAGTAGTCTTCTACCAAGACCCTACTGTTTTGAAAGTAGTCTTCTACCAAGACCCTACTGTTTTGAAAGTAGTCTTCTACCAAGACCCTACTGTTTTGAAAGTAGTCTTCTACCAAGACCCTACTGTTTTGAAAGTAAGCATCTCTGTAAATGTGATGGTTTTTTCCTGTTTAACTATTAGTATAAAACTATAGTATACCTCATCGTTTATGTGTATGGGTCACAATATAAAGGTAATAAGGAAAATAGTTATCTATATCAAATATATCCTGCCTCGTCGCTCATGTGAATGTGTCACAAAGTAAAGGAAGAAATAATATAATAACCTAAGTATTATCCTTTTGTACTAGGATAACTAACAGTGTTAACCTAAGACATTCGTAGATGTACATTTACCTTTGTTGCTAACAGCTGGGTGTAGGAATAGTTAGTCCCTTAAAGTATACTTGTAACGGTATCAACCGAAGACATCTATAGATGTGCATTTACCTCTGTAGCTAACAGTGGTCATATGAATGGTTAGTCAAACAAAGTATCCTTTGGTACTAGGATATAAATTCCAATCTATCTCGTCGATTATGTGATTGTATCACAAGATAAAGATAAGAAGGAGAACTATATAACAGTATCTACACATATAATATGTAATAGTAACTCATCATATATTATCTATGTAAACGTACTCATCTAAGCGTATCTATGTGAACGTACTCATGTAAACGTATCTATGTAAACGTACTCATGTAAACGTACTCATGTAAGCGTATCCATGTAAACGTACTCATGTAAGCGTATCTATGTACACGTACTCATGTAAGTGTATCTATGTAACCGTACTCATGTAACATGTAATGTACTAGTATAGACTCATGAATGAACTGACTCTTATGTGATTTCCTGTACTTAGAATGGAAAGTGGTATCTCCTAACTATACATATAATAGTTACTAACCATGTATGTGTATAACCTGAAGTAATGCCTTTGCTACCCAAAGGTATTGAACTGACTGAGGAAAACTTTTATGTCTCTATATGTATACATGATATATAACTGATACTTAAAAGACCTTCGAAAGGATACCCGATACCCTACTAGACCACATCCCAACGGGGAAAAGGAAATAAGGCGGGTTAGCCTTCCTAAGTCCTTTAAACATTCTTTATATATCTACACATATACAGGCATGCAATTGACAATATAAAAGCATATAAAATGTTTTATAAAAAGCTTTTGAAAGAGATTAATACCTAAGAAAAGATCGACTTGACGTCAGTTTATAAAACGATTTGAAAGTATTTGTTTGACAAAAACAGTTTAAGTATAAAGGAAACTTTGTTTGAAACACAAATATAACAGGTTTTGAAATGAACATACAATGTTTAATAAAGTGTTTTAAACACCTAAAAACATTTAAGATAAACATTTGAAGAAATCTGATTGGTAAAACAGTTAACGTGTAGTAAAGCCATTTGCATGTTAATTATTAATCACATGTGATTGATATAATAACTAAACATGATTCAACTTGTATCCCCCCCCCATAAAGCATTTATAAGCATTTAAAAACATTTAAAAGGTTAATTCAAGGGGTATGAACTCACCTGTAGATGGTGGTTTGGATGAACTGAATGATGTGGGATAGCTAGGTGACAAATGAAGACTTATTCACACCAAATGATCCTAGTTAACATATAATCACACATATATGTATCCAATTAGACTTTAAACCACTAATTGACAAAATTAAGACCTCCTAAGGCATGTAAAACACCTTATATAAGTGCTATAAGTCATAAGGATTGCATCTAAGTGCTAAAGGACCTTGCTATTGTGTTTGGGGTTCAAGGGTAAACTCCTTTGGAGTTTACGGTTTTCATGACCATTACCCAATGAGTTTACGGTCGTAAACTCAAGGGTTTATGGTCGTAAACTCCTCACTTTTTGACCATAAGTTGTTTTGAGGTTTTACAAGTCCTTTGAAGCATTTCCACTTGATGGTTAGGCCTTTGGAAGAGATTAGGGCATCATTACACTCCTTTGAAGAGTTTACGGCCCCAAGGCCATTTCCTTTTGGGTTTACTACCGTAAACCCATATGGAAAGTGGTATTTTCATGTTTTCAAGTCCTATGCTCATCAAAGAATGGATCCTTGTTAGTTACTAAGGCATAGGAAGGAATATGGGTCATTTATACTTACTTTGGGGTGTTTACGGTTTTGGGAGCTCCCCAAACCTTAAACACATATAAATGAGAGATTTTTGTGCTTTTTATGTGATAAACACATCAATGAAGGATTTAGACATGTCTCTAAGGCTTGTGAATGGACTAAGGCACCCTTTGGCACCTTACTTGGTGTTCTTGGGACATTTCCTTGATGTAAAGATGTATAACAAGCTTTATAAGACTCTTGGATAGAGGTACTTACTATATGGAAGCTTGAAATGAGCTAAAAGTCCAAGAACACTAGTGTGTGTTCTTGGTGTTCTTGGTGAACTTGAAGAATCAACCTTTTAGAACATTTAGACGGATAGATAATCAAACCGAGAAGTCGGGATACTTCCTAAATGATTCATTCTCACGCTCCCAAGTGAATTCAGGTCTTGGGTTGGCATCCCAACGGACCTTTACTAAAGGGAAACGACTATGAATCATTCACATGACCTCTTGGTCCATGGTCACTACTGTTCTTCCACGTAGGTGAGGCTCTTGTGGGACTCAATCTCTTCGGGTGGGATTTCAAGAGTCTCGTCGGATTGATACTTTTTAAAAGTTCGAGAAGTGAAGGGTAACATGTACATTACTATGCTCGCGGAGTAGGTCTAGTCTCTGAGATACAGGACCGATTCCGGTAAGAATCTCGGAGGTCCTGACTATCTTGGATTCAGCTTTCCACGCTTTACGAAGCGTAATAAGCCATTCCCAGAGTGAGATTTTCAAAAGGATTTGGCCTCTCACTTGAAATTCCAGTGTTTTCTTCCTCTTGCTTGTCTTCCCAATCAAGGGCCACTCCCTTCTGAGTCAAAGTCCTAAGAGGTTTCATAATCCGCGAGGAGTTCTGAATGAACTGTCGACAGTAGGTCAGCGAGACCTAGAATTTGGCGAAATCTCGTCGGTGTCTTCGGTGTTGAAAAATTTTCAACGGTTTTGATTATTGGCAGGGTCCTCAAGAATCCCCACATTACTGGTAATGTGTCTTAGGAATTCGACTCTTCAAATCTAAAACTCGCATTTAGAGAACTTCGCGTAAAGCTTCTCTGATCGTAATGTTCCCATGGTTTGTTGTAGATGCTCTTTATGATTTCCTTCTTACTACGAGAGTAGATAAGTAAGTCATTTATAAAGACAATGACGAACTGATCCAAGTAAGAATGGCGTACCCTATTCATTAAGTTCATGAATACTATGGGTGTATTGGTCCTATCCGAGGGGTATCACTACGGACTCGTAGTGTCCGTATCAAGTTTGGAAGACTGTCCTCAGAACATCCTTCACTAACACTCACAACTGGTGATATTCGGATCTCATGTCTATTTCTGAAAGGTAAATAATTCTTTGCGGTTGGTCAACCGACTCATCTATGCGAGGCAGAGAGTAATGATTTCTAATGGAAGTCCTGTTGAGGTTTCTGAAGATGAGGTACTTCTGGCATGAGTACTTCGGAGTTCTAAAATGATGGCTTCGCTACAAAGTCAATTTCGGAGAAAGAGATGTATGCACGAAACTGATATTGTTTGCACGAAAATGTCGGAATCATATGGAAACTAAAGACATTAGATTTGAACATAAGGCGTTATAGATAAAACACCATAGTGCAACCTTTAACAGCGTTACAGTACTTTAGAGTAACTACTGGAATACTGCTGCGAACAAAGTATACTACAAAAGGCAAGTATACGTAGCATGAGGGTCCCTTAACCAACGGGATCTCGCAAAAGATAAGACTCGTGTTGCACTGGTTTGAAACATGATTTAAAAGCATACAAAATACTACCAATTGGAAGGGAACCTATACTATAGTAGGGTCCTTCGTCGCCTCTTTTCATTCTAAGGTCAAACTCCTCCGGATTCGCCATCGTTCTTCTCTGCTGGACAGTCCCTCTTGAAGTGTCCCATGACGCCACATCGATGGCATATCCGAGAGGTTTGGACATTGGTGGTTGAAGTAATGTGTTGGATCTGGGTCCTGCAGTAGCTAGTAGTATGTCCATTCTTGTTGCACTTAAAGCAGCGTAATGAACGACAACTACCTAGATAATGAAAGCTACACTCATAGCATTTCGGTAGGTTTCCAACATATTGCGTGGCTGGTGTAGGGACAATTGGGACACTAGAAGAAAATGTAGTAGGAGGTACAGATGTCATAGCTGTGAAGGTCGTTACCGGTGGTTGTTTCTTGTTCGCCCCTCGAAGTGATTTGTCCTTAGTTTTAGCCCAATACTTCCCTTTGTTACTCTTGCTCTTGGAACTCGGGGTATCGTGCTAGTTTGTTGCTCATTGAGGTACTTGATTGTTACCTGGATTGGAACTGTTGTTAACAATCCCGCTAACATTCGCGTTGTTAGCATTAAGGTGGGTCAGAATAGCTGACACGGCAGCCGAGACTGCAGCTTGAAAGGTAGTCGCATCAATCTGAAGAGTCGGTGTTTGGTTGATGGGTTGATCGTTTTTCTTTGGCGACATGATTCTGTTTCACGGAAAGAAAATGAATTTGTGAGCGAGCATGGTTGAACCTAGACGTAGTTCAACTGCTTATGTAAAGAATAGAAGTATGTTCTCGTGGGTTCGACCTACATCCCTATGATGCAGTCTTAGCAAAGAGTGGAAGTAAGTTCGTACATTGATCTCAAGATGTTTGTCGTTCAAGCCGAGGCATCATTGGTTGGTGAATAATATGATCCAACCCTTGAAAGAGGCTTGAAAATGATTATGGAGTTAAATTACTATAGTCCAAAGATTTTGACTAAAGCAAGTTTCAGATAGACTCCAATGAAGGTATGATGAGAGTATTTGAACAAAAGCGTGACACGGAAGTTAGCCGACTGTCAACATCATCGATGTTTAAGATGTAATAAGTTCAGGAAAATTTGACCTTATAGAAGGTCTTACATCATTGAGTAGCAAAGTTTTGGCCGCATAAGGCCTAACTAAGAGTACCTATAGTACAAGGCAGTTCCATAGAAAATGACACATAGGACATAAACAAGAACACGGATCATTAAAACAAGAAGGAAAATAAAATGAGGCATCTACTATTGGCGACGGTCATCCCTCTGGTGAACTCTTAGTTCAGCCAGTTGGCGTTCCACATCAAGTAGGTGTCTTTCATACACCCTCTGGCGTACTCGGAGCTCTATGACTTCGACTCGTGATTCAGCCAGTGCTTGAAGCAGGGTTTCATGGTCTCTTTCAGATCTCTCACGAGCATCTTCCAGACGAATGGTGCGAAGGGTATGCATTCTCGCATTGGTGACAACTTCAGTGATCTGATGTAGGGCTGTCTTGCCTTGAATCTCATTTCGAGCCACTCTACCGACCAAAATTGGCAAGATTCTGTCTGCTGAGCCCCCATTGCTTAGGTCATAAAAGCTTCGGTCACCATTAAATGGCATGGGCTGATCTTGTCCTTGGCTCCATGTTTCCAAGCATTCTACCCACGGAGGCGTCGGGCCATGAAAAGTTGGACGAGAGTTAGGATTTGGAAAGGGAGCTTCCTGGGTAGGTTCTCAACCTCGGGTTCGGAGTTATCATCATGCACTAGGTCTTCAATGTGGTGATAATTCAAAGGGATCGGATGATCATTCTCTAGTTCTTCTCCAAACCAACCAGCAATGACTTCGTTCGGAAGGTACGGGTTGCCATGGGGATGGAGTCCAGCCATGTTATCTACGCGAGAATTGGGGTAAGAAAATAGTTATTAGACGAACTATCTAGATAATTATTAGAAAATCTTCATTAGTTACATCACTATTTGTAAAGTGCATACCAGTTATGTGTAATCAACACAGGATAGACCTTCGAATAAGTGACCTTAACTCCAAATTCACAAGGAATAGGGGTAAAGCAAAAATTTCACCGATACTAAGTCTATAACATCCTAGTTACATATAGCCTTAGTGTATCCACTTAGCAACTATTAACTTAGTAATGAAGATCCTTTTTAGTTCTCAAGTAAGTAATTATGGTAACACAAAACACCCCTATGGTATTTTAGACTTAGGTTATGTTATAATGTTCTCATTATGGTAATGTTGGTAAGTTTTTAGACTTGTTGCCATATCACAACCATTCTTGGGCATGTGCTAATCACTCCTCGGAACAACATAGTTGATCAGGCTATGCCACTCCCAAGACTGACCATACATCCCCGAGCTTACATGTGATATTCAACAATCGCAATACTTTTGTTCTTGTCGTTGTGACACCGATTTTAGTATGAATGCAGGCACGTATACTTACTTAAATATTTTATTATTTAAAAGTATAAACTCTTAGTCAGAGTGTTTTAATCCCAATGTATTTATAGTTAGTATATCTTTTATGGGTTGATATACTATAGTCACTATAAACAATGCTCTGACACCAATCTCTCACACCCCAAAACCGAGAACGGCGGAAACGTTCTGGGGCGGAGGACGTCATGTAATGTATCACAACAATGTAAAGTAGTAAACAAGCACCAACATCATCCATTTCATTAATAGTATAATTTTAATTACAAGTGTGTTCTTTCACAGTATAAGAGAACATTAAAATGAATAATCAGAAAATAAGACGAGTCTGGACTGCTTCGTCTTCACAAAACCTGGTCGGCGTACCTGTCTATTTGTGACATGATAATACAAGTTATTTTGAAAGCGAGTATCAGCCAAAAAGCTGGTGAATTCATAAGTATTAATGTGTCTTTGATTTGTAAAACTTGTAATGAAAGACTTGACATTGTTCTGAAAGAAAGTTCGTATAAGTACGGAAATGTTTGTAAGTAATTGAAAGCGTTTGAATAACCCTAGAAATCCCTATGATCCCTATAAAAGAAGTCTTATACCAAGACCCTACTGTTTTGAAAGTAGTCTTCTACCAAGACCCTATTGTTTTGAAAGTAAGCATCTCCGTAAATGTGATGGTTTTTTCCTGTTTAACTATTAGTATAAAACTATAGTATACCTCATCATTTATGTGTATGAGTCACAATATAAAGGTAATAAGGAAAATAGTTATCTATATCAAATATATCCTGCCTCGTCGATCATGTGAATGTGTCACAAAGTAAAGGAAGAAATAATATAATGACCTAAGTATTATCCTTTTGTACTATGATAACTAACATTGTTAACCTAAGACATCCGTAGATGTACATTTACCTCTGTTGCTAACAGTTGGGTGTAGGAATAGTTAGTCCCTTAAAGTATACCTGTAATGGTATCAACCGAAGACATCCGTAGATGTGCATTTACCTCTGTAGCCAACAATGGTGATAGCAATGGTTAGTCCCACATATAATAGGATATAAAGTCCTATCTCGTCGATTATGTGATTGTATCACAAGATAAAGATAAGAAGGAGAGAACTATATAACAGTATCTACACATATAATATGTAATAGTAACTCATCATATATTATCTATGTAAACGTACTCATCAAAGCGTATCTATGTGAACGTACTCATGTAAACGTATCTATGTAAACATACTCATGTAAGCGTATCCATGTAAACGTACTCAGGTAAGCGTATCTATGTACACGTACTCATGTAAGTGCATCTATGTAAACGTACTCATGTAACATGTAATGTACTAGTATAGACTCATGAATGAACTGACTCTTGTGTGATTCCCTGTACTTGGATTGGAAAGTGGTATCTCCTAACTATAACTATAATAGTTACTAACCATGTACGTGTATAACCTGAAGTAATGCCTTTGCTACGCAAAGGTACTAAAATGACTGAGGAAAACTTTTATGTCTCTATATGTATACATGATATATAACTGATAGTTAAACGACCTTCAGACGGATACCCAATACCCTACTAGACCACATCCCAACGGGGAAAAGGAAATAAGGCGGGTTAGCCTTCCTAAGTCCTTTAAACATTATTTATATATCTATACATATACAGGCATGCAATTGACAATATAAAAGCATATAAAATGTTTTATAAAAACCTTTTGAAAGAGATTAATACCTAAGAAATGATCGACTTGACGTCAGTTTATAAAACGGTTTGAAAGTATTTGTTTGACAAAAACAGTTTAAGTATAAAGGAAACTTTGTTTGAAACACAAATGTAACAGGTTTTGAAATTAACATACAATGTTTAATAAACAGTTTAATAAAGTGTTTTAAACACCTAAAAACGTTTAAGATAAACATTTGAAGAAATCTGATTGGTAAAACAGTTAACGTGTAGTAAAGCCATTTGCATGTTAATTATTAATCACATGTGATTGATATAATAACTAAACATGGTTCAACTTGTATCCCCCCCATAAAGCATTTATAAGCATTTAAAAACATTTAAAAGTTTAATTCAAGGGGTATGAACTCACCTGTAGATGGTGGTTTGGATGAACTGAATGATGTGGGATAGTTAGGTGACAAATGAAGACTTATTCACACCAAATGATCCTAGTTAACATATAATCACACATATATGTATCCAATTAGACTTTAAACCACTAATTGACAAAATTAAGACCTCCTAAGGCATGTAAAACACCTTATATAAGTGCTACAAGTCATAAGGATTGCATCTAAGTGCTAAAGGACCTTGCTATTGTGTTTGGGGTTCAAGGGTAAACTCCTTTGGAGTTTACGGTTTTCATGACCATTACCCAATGAGTTTACGGTCGTAAACTCAAGGGTTTACGGTCGTAAACTCCTCACTTTTTGACCATAAGTTGTTTTGAGGTTTTACAAGTCCTTTGAAGCATTTCCACTTGATGGTTAGGCCTTTGGAAGAGATTAGCGCATCATTACACACCTTTGAGGAGTTTACGGCCCCAAGGCCATTTCCTTTTGGGTTTACAACCGTAAACCCATATGGAAAGTGGTATTTTCATGTTTTCAAGTCCTATGCTCATCAAAGAATGGATCCTTGTTAGTTACTAAGGCATAGGAAGGAATATGGTTCATTTATACTTACTTTGGGGTGTTTACGGTTTTGGGAGCTCCCCAAACCGTAAACACATATAAATGAGAGATTTTTGTGCTTTTTATGTGATAAACACATCAAGGAAGGATTTAGACATGTCTTTAAGGCTTGTGAATGGACTAAGGCACCCTAAGGCACCCTTTGGCACCTTACTTGGTGTTTACAGTTTTGGGAGCTTCCCAAAACCGTGAACACCTTGTTCTTGGTGTTCTTGGGACATTTCCTTGATGTAAAGATGTATAACAAGCTTTATAAGACTCTTGGATAGAGGTACTTACTATATGGAAGCTTGAAATGAGTTAAAAGTCCAAGAACACTAGTGTGCGTTCTTGGTGTTCTTGGTGAACTTGAAGAATCAACCTTTTGGAACATTTAGACGGATGGATGTGTGTTAAAACACTAGATTAAGTGATATACTAACTTGAAAGAGCTAGAAACACTCACTAGATTGAAGATCTTGAAGAAAACGGGGATGATACTTGAGAGCGTTTGGGAGTTTACTCTTGGAAAGGTGGAAAAATGCTAAAAATGGCTAAGTGCCACTTTTATACCCCTCCCCTTTAGGGTTTACGGCCGTAAACACCAAGTTTAGGCTGTAAACTCAAAACTTTTGATGTGTCGGGACTTTATTGTTGCACAATAAACCCTAGGGCATCCACTCTCTTGATATCTCCTAAAGTGTTAATCCTAGAATACTCAAACTTATTCCAAAAAGTCTGAAAATTTACAGTAACTGTTCTGATTTCTATTGACTTGATATGTTATACAGAATGGAAATTTTGGGTTTTCACACAACCAATCAAAGACACAATCACGAGAGCTATGTCACACCCCAAAACCAGAACGGCGGAAACGTCTGGGGGCAGATGACTTCATGTGTAGTATCATAACAATTGAATATGAATGAAACATAGCAACCAAACATCATACATTACAATATACCAACATTTATTGTTTTACAAATTGTACTTGTTTAACGATTACCGAAAAATAACATAAATTATGGTTGCTCAAAAGGTAGTAAAATAATCCCGATCCAAGGCTCGAGTACCTGTTCACGGAGTCCCTGAGAATACAAGTAATTTTGAAAAGCGTCAACATATAATGTTGCTGAGTTCATAAGCATGATTGTAGGTAAAACTTTGTAATATCTTTTCTTATAATAAGTGTAAAACTTCAGAAAATCCAATATTTTCTATAAAAAAGTAGTTTGTGAGTTTCGTTCCAAAACCGTGTATAATTGCATGCACGTCCATTATTATCCTTTATTTGTGTTTGAAAAGGGTGTATCCCCAGAAAATCCTATATTTTCTATATACAAAAGTGTTGTGGTCTTAAAGCCCTAAGACCTAAGTGGTGAAATCAGTTTTCAAAGTATACGAAGCAGAGCTTGGTGTTTTGTGAAAACTAGTTGAGTGTAAATTCTTCATAAATTCCAATAATGTGGTTATTCTCTATGTGTCTCTTCCTTGTAGAGTAATGATGAATAAATCCAGAAAATCCTATATTTCTTGTATGTAAAGGTGTTGTGGTCTTAAAACCCTAAGACCTGAGTGGTGAAATCAGTTTACAAAGTATACGAAACATAGTTTGATATTTCTTTTAATAAAACTAACGATGTAAAGCTTTCTGTAAGCCAAAATGGTGTTGTTATTCCCTATGTGAGTCGCTATAACCATGCTTGATATGACTGATATGCCTGTCATGACGTTTCCAGGCGTCGGTTACGGTAATACATTTGTCACCCTAGACTGGTCTGTATAGCTGTAGCGAGCAACTCAGGTGTGGCGTGTCATCCCCGTATAGATCTATACACAAATTCTCGCTCTCCCTCCAGGAGACTCTGGTTATAACTAACAGGACTTACCGTGTACGCAAGGTAGGTACGACTAAAGGAGGGTCTCACGAGAGCATTAACAGATTTACGTAAACTATGACTTCTCTTTCTTGTAAAACGACTTGAGTGTATCTAGTGTAATTGAAAATATTTATATAATCAAGTATATAAGTACATGAAATTATCATGTATAGGTGTTTTCAAAAGGTTACAACCTTTAAAACTGACATCTAAACACAAGTATAAGCACTTTTCGTAAGTTAAAACAATTTTCTTGTTTTTTGGCTTTTCTGTCCCTGTTTTTAGAAAAATTATGGTAAGTCGAAATTTGGACCCGTAAACTCTGGGAGTTTGGAAATGAAGTCTACTTTGTTCACAATTTTTCCCATAATTTTTAATGGCCTCAAACCAGTGTGAAATTGTTAATCTTCACAGACTGGTCCGAGATTATCCTTGAAATAATAGGCAGTTTTGTAAAAATCGCCAAAAATTGTAGAAAAATCATATGAGCACGTGAGAGTTGTCATTTGAAAGGTATAAACTGAAATTTTTTCATGTAAAACATTTTTGAAAAAGATTACATTTAAGTTGGTCAAAACAGTCCGTTAATGACATATAACTTTTCTGTGGAAGGCTGGAAATCAAGTTTATGTTATACATGTTTGCACACAAGACTTGTTTATGCTATTTTTGGAGTGTATAGCCCCACATTCATAGTTTTCAAGCAATATGTGTGTTAACAACACTTATCTCATGATTTTTATGAAGATCTATAGTATAAATTTCATATTCAAGTAAAAATCCAAAAGTTAAACATACAACACAATGGCCCATGAAATTATCCAATGGTTAACCGAAACTTTGACTTGTATCCCCCCCCCCCCCCAAAGAATATGAAAACATGAAAAATAGTGGGGTATGAAGCTCGCCTTGGGGTTTTCAAGATGTAGATGAAGAAGAAGATGAAACTTTGAACCTAGCTTGAGTTCTTTGTGAGATTCTTGAAAATGGTGGTGTTTCCAAGAGTTTAACACACAACAAAAGTGTTTAAACAACGAGTTGTTGTCATAAAAATGTTTAGCTTACAAATATTACAAGAAAGTCTTACCAAATTTTATGATCCTTTGAAGAAGACTCCTTTGAGGATACCACACACACACCCCAAAATTTTAGAAGAAAATGAGAGGATGTTCTTGATCTTTTTGAGGGAAGGATGGGAGGATGTTTATGAGAGCAAAAGAGTAAGAAAATGAATTTTGTGTAGTGTGTGTGTGTGTGTGTTCGGCCTTATAGAAGAGGAAGTGAAAGAGGGGAAAAGTTTGAGGCATTCTTGATACATGTTGGTCCATAATCTCTTACATGGAAGTATGATATGTAATTAGCATGGTTATTTGTTGTGTCACCATGTTTATCCAATGTAATTATTATTATTTTTTTAAACCGATCGGATTTTATAGAGGGAAAGAAATTTGGGTTTGGTTTTTCAAAGTTGGCCAAAAACACCTTAGGCCCATTAAGGGTTTTTGGGCTTGGTTCAGCCTAAGCGAGGTTTCGGCCCAATAATAGGTCCAAAAGAAATGGTGTCACACCCCGAAACCGACGGCGGAAACGTTCCGGGTCGGAGGACGTCATGCGTAGTATCACAATAGTTGTATCATAGTAAGCGAAGTAAACACAACCATTAGATTATAATATGAATATTTACATTGTTTAAAAACATGATTTATACATAACAATATATAGCAAAAGTAAAAGACGTGACTTCAGAATGTTCCGTCTTCTCCAAAAGTTGGCAAGAGTACCTGTCTATTGATGCCCTGAGAATACAAGCAGTTTTAAAAATATCAGCATAAAGCTGGTGAGTTAAATGTTTCTTTGATTCTTTGAAAAGTTATTTCCCAAGAAAATCCTATATTTTCTTATGAAAGAGATTTGACTATCCATTAGTTATACGTTAAACAGCCTGTTTATGAAAGGTTAAGTTATCCCAGGAAAATCCTATATTTTCCTTAAAAGTTGCTAGTTGATTTTTGATTCTGATACGAGGTGTACAAGTATCTTTCATACCTGTATCGATAGATGTAGTTTTTTTTGAACAAACCCTAGTTACTCGTTGTGAGATATATTAGCCTTATTATATCAATAAAAACTAATAAAAATAGGAAGTGAACTAGATCCTTAGGGCATTACTGATGCCCTCTAGTAATCAAATCGGTTATTACTTTGAGGTTAGTTCACTTGTTTCATTATTACATAAGTAAATTCTCGCCACCTAATTTATGAGTGCCATAACCGTAATTAGACTAGATAAGGCACGAAACGGGGACCAGTATCTTTTATGACTTTGTCACCACTGAACCTAACGGTTCCGCTGTAGCTAGCAGCAAGGGTGCGAGATAGTCAGTCCCAAATAGATCTATACACAATAGTCACGCTCTCCCTCCAAGAGATTCTGGTTATAAGTCATAGTCCTCCACTCACGAATCCGATGGAGTGTTACCAAGGACATGTCTCAAAACTTAACCTAATGAATTTACAAGTAATAGCATGGAAAATCCTGTTTATGATTTGCATGAATCCTTTATAAGATAATACATATTATTACGTGATTCCCAAGTTTCTTGCTTTAGATTTGAAAACTGTTTCTACGACTTGATTTCCTTAATCGATTGGTAAAACGGTTTTCTGAGTTAAAAGCATATTGAACATAAAATCATGCTATGTAAAAGGAGATAATTTGAGCACAAGTCTCCTTGTACTTTTTGCTTGTATTCCCCCCCCCCCCCTAAAAACATGAAAACCTCGGAAAAAGCGTAGGGGTATGAACTCACAGTTTGACGTAGGATCTGGGTGTATGATCGGTTACGAATGCTAACTGTCAACTGATGTTTCGTACGCAAGTGGATCCTATTAACATGTGATAACACATATGTGTGTTAGAATTTGGGTGTTTCATGGCTAAACATGACGGGAAACCACCCTAAAGACTTGGAAACGCTTGTCGGGACCCTATATGATCAAATAAGGGAGGTGTACGGCCATTTGAGTGAGTGTGCGGCCTGTGTGCGGTTGCACACAGGAGTATGCGGCCGTATAGAGGGTGTGTGCGGCTGTACACAGGAGTGTGCGGCCGTACACTCCTCATTCGCGCCCGAAATGTCGATTTTGAAGTGTTCTTGTGCTAATACCTAGTCCTACTAGTGAATGAAGGCCAAACTCTTCACTTTTGAGAGTTTTAGTGTGTGTGCGGCCACCTTATGAAGGTGTGCGGCATTACACCTTCAAAGGATGAAGAGCACGAAGAACACTATGAGTTTTAGGCTTAGATTCAAGTGTCTTACCAATATAACAAGCTGAATGATGAAGTAGTTCACGTTTTTGAGGCCTTTTGAGTGTTTTTGGATGAAGTTTTTAGAGAAAGAAAGTAGTGAGAGAAAGTAGAGTGCAGCCAAAGGAAAGAAATGAGTGAAGGGGTTCTCCTTATATATATATATAAGGGGGAGTGTGTGGCTGGAGGGTGGGTGTGCGGCTACACACCCATGTGTGCGGTCGTACACACCTCTCAAGAGGGTGTATGGCCCGGTTTTGTCTCTATACGACTTGTTGACTCATTTCCAATATCATTCCCGGCTATACTCAAGCTTAGAACACTTAAACTAACTCTTAAACGACGTTAAAAGACGATAAAATCAAGTTTAATATTGATATACGGATCAACTGTACAGGATAAAAGTTTCGGGTTGACACAAATGGATTAGGGCCAATAAAGATTTTTGGTTTAGTGAGAGGGCCAAATAGAGATTTTTGACCGATTAAGGCCCATATACGGTTTTCTGGTCCAAAGAGATTAAATGGAAGAGTTTTCGGCTCAATAAGGCCCAATAAGGGTGTCATGGTCTAATAAGGGGTTTGGACCGAAAAAGCTTGGGTTAAGGCCCAAGGTTGAGTGGACATAGCTTATTGGGTTAGGTTTTGGGCTTACACTAGGAGGTTCAACTAAAATCACAATTATTGGATGTATAAACTTAGTTAGCATTGAAGTCTGATTATAGTAAGTGTAGTGTTGTGACAACGCAAAGTTTGTTCCATTGTTGTAACCCGTTCCGTCCGTAAAACCCGTCTTTAGCAATTCGTTCCGATTTCATTTTTGGGCTAAGTTATTTAAATTTATATGTCTATTATAATCTCATGAGTGTCCAAACCCCTTAGGAACTCATGAAAGTGGCCCAATTTATTAATTTGAAAATTTTTAGATTTGATTCCGCCGGGTTACGACAACTTGATCGGGTGCGACCAAAAGCCACGTCTAACGTCGGTATCGGGTAGAATTCCATCGTGTCCCGAACTTAGGACCTATATAAAGCCCAAAAGACTTCATTTTGAAGCTTTTGCACTCTCTCACTACTCTCTCTCTCTCTCTAACCTCTCTCCTCAAATCCAAGCTTAGGGTCCAAAATCATCAAATTAAAGCTCCAAATCATCAAGGTAACTACCCTAACTCATATATTAGCATCCTTAGCCTTCATATTCGTGTTTAATCTATGGAAAAGGACCATGTTCATGTGCTTATGGCCCTGGAACACTCTTGGGCCGTGAACACACGTAGATGGGGTTTTTGAGCCTTAAAACCCTTCCAAATCACCTTTGGATCTTAGATATGGCTAAATGGCTTAATGGAACGGACTTAGAACACCTTGAACTTAACTTTTGGGGAGTAAACTTGAGTTTACTGCCCAAGAACATGCTTGGGCCGTAAACTCATTATGATGGGTAGTAAACTCAATTTCAAGTGTTTAAATGCAACTTAAACACACCAATAGCCTTGGATTAAAGTCTAGAACCAACCACAATCGATTTAGGGGCCTTAAACATGATGAAAACCTTCCCTTTTGGAGTTCACGTCCGTAAACCCCCCAAGAATGGGTTCCTGGGTCGTAAACTCACATACACAAGTCAAATGATGTCCTAAATTCATTCTAAGGCTTGTAAAATTGGTTTGAATCACATATGATTGATCTAGGGCCATCAAATCATGAAAGAAATGGTCACATAGGAGCTTACGGCCATAAACTCCATTTGGTAATGTCCTTGATGGTTAAACTCATTCATATGCCTTAGATTAAATCATAGCAACCTTTCCCAAGTGTTATTTGACTATTTAGCATCATAAAACCCTCATCCATGAGTTCACGGCCGTGAAATCATGTGGAGTTGGTCTTAGGGCCGAAAACTCCATAAGGAGTTTACTCTTGAAGAGTAAACACATTATCCAAAGCCCTATACGTCCGTAGATGTCACCCGGGTCACTCCAAACACTTGATTTGAAGTGTATAGTCATATCTAATTAGTGATTTAAAGTCTAATTAGATACATTTGTATATCATTTCATATTACATAGGAACCTCGCGCCTTATAAGGCCCCGAACCGACACGTACCATCCAAACCGTCACGTTTTCTCACCTAGTGAGTTCATACCCCTACCCTTTTTCAATGTTTTTCAATGTTTTCAGGGGGGAATACAAGCAAAAGTACAAGAATATCTTGTACTTAAATTCATTATTTCATTTGAATGGTTTCATAATTCATACACTTTTAAGAACTGAAAGCATATTAATAAACTGTTTTGACTTGCAGAGTTGTTTTTCAAACCGATTTCAATTCTTATTATATAGTGTTATACTTTATAGTTCACAATTGATTGTTCACACATTTACAGTTGAAATCATAGATCTTTTGTATTGTCCTTAATAAAACACCCCCTAGATTCGAGTGTGAAGGACAGGTATCATTAGAACTTTAGTCAGGTCCTTGATAGTACTCCCCTTAGATACGAGAGTAAAGGACTAATAAAACAGGGTTTCCGTATTAATAATTTCAGTTTTAAATTCATTAATCTTAATATTGGAGACACGTCCTTTGTAACACTTCCCCTAGATACGAGAGTAGAGGACTACCCCTGTAACCAGAATCTCCGGAAAGGGAGAGCGTGACTTGAGTGTATAGATCTATACGGGATTGACTATCCCGCACCTGGCTGCTAGCTACAGTCGAACTGAAAGGTTCAAGGGTGACAAAAGTCATAAAAGATATTGACCCCGTTCCGATTCATATCTAGTCTGTAGTATGGTTATGGAACTCGCAATCAAGATTATGAGAACTTTATACTTATTTATTAGTTTTATATACGTGTTAAAACTAATGTACATTTAAAGGTAACCAAACTTTCAGGAAACTTCACACACACACTTTAAGTATGGTAGATACTTGTACGTTACTTTTGTTGGATAAGGTGTCTAAGTCCATAACTTATTTGGTATATACTTGACCCGACCCGACATGGTCCATTTGGGTTGCATTTCATCCAAACTATTTATGGATAATTTTATGAGAGTTATACACATATGTTTATTAATATATTATAAGTTATAATATATTAATATGAAGTCATGTTATTTAATTAGTCTTAGTCTTAAATTAATTATGAATTAATTTAGAGATTAAAAGGAAGACTAATTAGATTATGGGCTATTGGTTTTATATAGTGTGGGCTAACACTCATTTGTTAATGGGCTAGGCTTATATGGAAGTCCATGGATGATCCATGGATCTTTTAACCCATGGATCCTGGAAAGGAAAAGACATGGGTTATTAGGGTTTCACCCTAATCATGTACACTATATAAGCATGCTTATGTTGCATGAAATAGCCACTAGTGGCACTAGTTGTGTGAGACTTAGGTGTGGCCGATTTCTATGTGTGTATACATTTTCTCAAAGTTTTCCAAGAGTTTGTGGTGATTTGTGATTCCATTTGAGGCATTCACACTATTGGTGCTTGGCCCTCAAACTCCTTAGGAATTGAACTCATCATCAAAAGGTATGTAATCTCATCTAATTCTTTTATGTTTAAAAGTACCCCATGCCATGTTAGATAGGTTATGAACCTTGGAAAAATTGTTATTTTGCATGTATTTAGACAAACATAGATCCAAGTTTTATTAGGGTTGCATGCACACTTAGGAAGTGTTAGATTGCTCAAAACCCAACAGTGGTATCAGAGCCTAGGCTTGCTTGTTTGATACTTGATGCAAAATAGTGAAAAAAGTTGAAATTGTTGCTGTCTGGCTGATGGACTCGCCGAGTCCATGGGGGGACTCGACGAGTTCAAGGCAAAATTCATCCTACTCGGCGAGTAGGTTCGTGCACTCGGCGAGTAGAATGATCAGAATGCAGAATTTCGACTTTTGCTGCTGGAAATGGACTAGAAACATTACCCTAAACTGTTTTGGTGTTTTAAAACTTGTTTTAGTTGGTGTAATGGTTGTTCTAATCCATTTACAATAGCATATATCAAAATTCCATGATTTTTATGTGTTCATATAATTCTTGAAATTTTGATGATCATGTTCATGTTCTTATGAATTTAGAAGATGATAGGAATTATTTGCTGAATTGTTTAGAATTAATTCTTGATCATTTATGTGTTTTAATGGAGTCCATAATTTGTCCTCAAGTTATGGATATCCAAAGGTCACTTTTCCTTAACACACACATTTAAACACATAAGTTTCATGAAAATGAAGAGTCTTCATTTTTTATGAACCTTTAATTCATAAGTTATGAAATGAAAAGTTTTGGTTAGTTACAAAACTTGCCCTCAAGTTTTGGAATTTGTAAAGTTTCACACACTTTAATAAACTTTAATTCCAACCCTTAGAGTTTTAATAGTTAAAATTCAACCCTTATACTATTTATAACATTAATGGTTAATAATTATATATATGTATAAGAATAAGTCGTTCTACCGTTAGTAGGCCTCATTCACGAAGCCGGTCTATAAGGTGGGTATAAGGTTGTTTCCTATAAAATGGCGACTTAATGGGTGTCCACTCTCACCCACCGCTTGCTTGACTGGTGGATGGTCGTTAGCCGAACGGGTAGGACAATGACTTTAAATTCTCATTAAAAGTATAATGATTATTATAAAGTAACTAAATGTTTTAATTTAATTCCTAATCTTAGTTACTTTAGGAAAAATGTGAATTTGGTGCTAGCCCATGGAATTCACACTTTGTACCTTACCAAGTCGTTGGTGGAGCGTGTGTGGTTAACCGGCACACTAACTTGGACTAGTAAGGATCGCGAAGGGTGACTTAATGTTTGTCATAGATCAATGGAGCGTGTGTGGTTAACCGGCACATTGATTAGGTGATAATATTAAGGGTACCAAGTGAATTGGTATGGTTATTCACACCTTGTTTTGTGATCCTCGGCATCCCAGTCACAAAATTTGAGAGGGCACACTCGAGATTGAAACATGCCATCGAAAAGTTCAATGAATCTCAAAAGATCTAGGAATTTCAAATCTGATTAAAAACCTAATAAATTATTTCGTTTTTCATGGTGGAAATTGGTGAATCGTCATTCGCCTACCTTCAAATATTTTATAGCTTGGATTACGACATCCCTCTTCCAAATTATAAAATATTGTGTTGGGTCCTATCCTTAATATTTCATATTGGGTGTTATATTAAGGACTTTGAATCAACTAACTTGAATTTCTCCCATTATAGATGTCTGGTTCAGACAACTATGATCTTCCCAAATCTCTTGAAGATGGTGTCCCTCAACATCATGCTTCACTTCCTCCACCTCCTCCAATTATTCTCCCTCACCCACAAGTTCTTGAAAAGTTTAAAGTCACTCAATCCCTATTGGCAAGCATAGTCTATGTGTGCTCACATCTTGGAGATAAAGTCACATATTGACAAGCCGGGAGAGTTGGGTGTCAAAGTCCCGTGAAAGTTGGATGTTCAATCACTTTCTTAGTAACATAGTGAGTCTCTTTGGGACTACTATGAGACGGACTATGACATGACCCTTAATGATGTTATCTATTTGCTTGGTGTTGTGGAATCAGCAATGATTTGGAACACCAGTAAAGCAAATTTGATTAAAAGAACAACTTCCCAAGTCTACATGGACATTGACAATGGTAGCATTGGATATCTAGAAAAGGATTTCTCTTCCCAATGGAAAGGGATCGGCTATAGTCAACTCGGTTGACCAAATAGTAAAGAGAAAGGCAAATTCTGAGATAGTCTCATGTGCCATTACCAAAGGGTCCATGTGTTTTGTTGCCAAAGGAAGGGGCATTGGTTGCGAAGCTGCCCTATTCACCTGAAAGGTCATAAGGTTGATCAAGTCAAGAGGTTTGACTCTACTTTGGGTAAAGTCCACTGTCTAACTCTATTAAGTTCCTATTTGGAGATTCTTATTACATAATGTGAATGGGTCACATGCTGATGTTTTTAAGAATCAAAGAAAAGATAGGAAGCTTAAAGTAAGTATATGTTGATTCTGATTGCGAAAGTGGGTTTCGATCGCATGGTTCGGTAATCAGAATTTTGAGCTGTTGCTTAAGAGTTATAATATATTGCTTATGAATAGATAACAACAAGGTTTTCATGTGGATTGTAAGGATAAGTTTTTCCGCAAAGTTTTAAAATAAAAGAAAAAAAAGGGGTTTTAATTTTATTTATTTTAAAAAATATCCTTACAATGGCATCTGTGGAAAAATTGTTGCTTATATGCTTCCAGTAATAGCAATATTGGAAAGTGGATTTGATTCTTTCATTTGTGGTAGTGTCTGAATTTACCAAATGAAGAAAGTTTTTCATCACCCAAGTTTCAATTAGACAGAAACTTGGAATCATACAAGTTGTATTGTATGATGAATGAGAATTTTCATCTTTGAAAATTAAGACTAATTTTTTGATCACATGTATATGTGCGTCAATTGAAGGACTAAGGAATTAGGTACACTGGGTGTGCGCTGGTCAAGGTCCACCACAAAGATTGATTTGTCATGATTTACTGAAGATTAGTAAATATGATTATACTTATAAGGTTAAGTATAATTTTGTAACATTGGAAAGGTTACAATGTATGACAAAACAAATGAGAAGAATAAAATTAGGTGGAAAGATAAAAGTTTCTCAAATTTGAAAGGATGGGAGAGTACTTTAGTATCATATTTCATGATCATCTTAATGATTATGAAACCATATCACAAATTCATACTCTAAGGACGTCTTAGTGCATTGTTATGGCTAAGAAGAGAGGTCGTGAATTGTTGGATTGGTTAAAATCAAGAAGATGAGTCATATTTCGTTCCAAAACAATTCTTAGAGTCATACTCCAAGATTGTAACCTGGAGTGACATAAAGGAAGATTTATTAACACTAGTCAAATGTAAGAGTAAAATGTTTTCTACTCTTGTACATTTGAGATTGGTAAGTTGTGATGTCTTGGATGAGACAAAGACCAACTAAGACCAATTGTGTGAAGTGTTAGTCTTGATAAGAATTCGCGCTATCCCTTGAATATTTGTTTTGTCAAGGAATGGTTCTTGACTGGGGAAACTTATATGTCAAGGGGACAATGGGAGCCTTAAAGATCCTGAAAGAGTTTCAAGATTTAATCAAGAGTAAAACCTGTAATTTATCACTAGCACACGACTTAAGGTTTGCAACCTATCGTGTTGACATAATTCTTATTTCTGTACCTACTTCAAATAAGTTGAATTTGCATGTAAGTTATCAGAGTTCAACTTGGAAGCATTGGTGGGCCTTGTGCTACCAAGGTGACAAGAAACTAAGACTGAACAAGTTTAATCCATGTAAGGCTGAATTTGTCACTAACCTTATCTTGTGATTATGGTTTTGACAAATTCACATAGATAGGAACTCATACACTATAAAATCTAAGTGTCATAAGGTTTCTCTCCGATTCATGAAAATGATGGTGAGGAAACGCTTTCACTAAGTAGATTTTACGTAGATATCAATTGTGTTATTTGCATTTTCAAAAGTCGATAGTGGAGCATGTGTAGTTAACCGGCACACTAACATGGAATTGTGAGAAATGGAAAATGCCTAAGCAATTGAGACTATGATTACGGCATCCCTTTTCATAGTTCTGAAAATTGTTTAGACACACATGTAAGCTATCTAAGAAAGGGTGTATGAATCTAAATTTCAGAAGTCCAGCAGATTTCTGGAAATATGTCAGAGCTAGTGGGAGCATAAGTGTTATGCTGATAATCATCATGTTAGTGGGAGCATGATTATTACGTTTAGTGTTGCAAGTTAGCAATGTTAATTATAGAAAACAAGGTTTTAATTCGTGAAGTTGCAGGGGTTAAGACCAAAACCCTTCAGTGGTATCAAAGCATAGACTGGCTTCTATTGTATTGATGCTTGATATGTTTGAAAAATTCGTTTTTTTTGGTTTTTGGAGGCTGGACTCGCCAAGTCCATAGATGAACTCGCTGAGTCCATGAAGACTCGACGAGTCCAAGCTTGACTCGACGAGTCAACTCGTCAGATGGAGCATATCTCGGGATTTCTTGCTGTTTTTGCTTTGGGATAGTTACCTTATCATATTAGATCAATATAAATCCGATTTTTTGATATATATGAGTATATTCTTGATCTAATTGAAGATATTTATCAATTAATAAAATATTTGTTTCCTTATGTGATAATTGATTAATTATTTTGATTAAATTGGTAAATTGTTTTGCAAGAAATCATTAAATAAATCAAATATGGATAATTATGTGATTAAATGTTAATTTAGATTATTTGTTATTTGATCCTTGTTGTTATGAAAAGTTTCATGTTTTCCCCTTTAGGTTTTATAGTTTAAATTTGAACCCAAAGGTTTTGTTGTTTTGAAATTTAAATAGTTGAAACCCTAATGTTTTGAAAAAGGTTTCAAAACTTGCCCTCAAGTTTTGGAATTTAAATTTTCATTAATTGTTTAATTTTGATGTATATTTAAATTCTAAACCCTAATGTTTTGAAATGTTTCAAAACTTGCTCTCAAGTTTTGGAATTTAAAAGTTGATTAAAAGTTTAATTAAGAATGTTAAATTCTAAAACCCTAGTATTGTTTTGAAAAAGTTCAAATCACACCCTTATGGTTTTATTAATTAATTAAGGTGTATAATTAAAAGAGGTTTAATAAATCCATAAAAGTTTAGGTTTACAATTTAATTGAATTAAAAGTATAATTGTTAAATTAGACCACCTAGTATTTTAAAAAGTGTAAAATACACCCTATACTATATATATAACATTAAAAGTCTAACATTATATGTATGTATGAGTAAAAGTCAGTCTTACCGTTAGTAGGCCTCATTCACGAAGCTAGTCTATAAGGGGTGTTTAAGGAAATTGCCTATAAAATAGCGATTGAATGGGTATTCACTCTTACCCACCGCACTCTTGACTAGTGGAGGGTCGTTAGCCGAACGGGTAGGATAGGACAAAACCTTCCATTATAAGTATAATGAATTATTAAAGTAACTAAATGTTTTCATAAAATTCCCAATCTTAGTTACTTAGGCAAAAGTGAATTGATGCAATTCCATGAAATTACACTTTGTGCCCTTGCAAAGACGTTAGTGGAGCGTGTGTGGTTTACCGGCACACTAAATGGTTCTAAGCAAAGGTAGCAAAGGGTGACTCAATGTTTGTCATATTTCGGTGGAGTGTGTGTGGTTTACCGGCACATCGAATAGATGACTGTAACATGTGAGGGCACCATGTAAGTTTGCATGGTTATTCACACCCGCTTTGTGATCCTCGGCATCCCAGTCACAAACAAGAGGGGCATATCGAGATTTAAACATGCCATTGAAATGTTCAATGAATCTCAAAGGATCTAGGAGTTTTCATAGATTTAAAACTTAAATTTCTTTTTTGTTTTTCATGGTGGAATTAGTGAATCGTCATTCACTTACCTTCAAATGTTCTGCAATTTGGGTTACGGCATCCCTCTCCCGAGTTGTAGAATATTGTGTTGGATCCTAGCCTTAGTATTTCATTTGGGTGATTTACTAAGGACTCAATCTATCAACTAACTTGAATTCGTTTTCTCCCGTTTTGTAGATGTCAAAGTTTGACAACTATGGTCTTCCCAAATCCCGTGGAACAAGCATTCCACATGAAGATGATATTCCACGATTTGATCGAGGAACAAGAGATCATGCTTCACTTCCTCCACCTCCTCCAATTATTCTCCCTAACCCACAAGTTCAAAGGCTTGAAAAGTTCAAGATCACTCAAGTCCTTTTGGCAAGTAAACATAAAGAAGGAAAGTCGGTGTGTGCACACGTCCTAGGGATGAAGTCACACATTGATAGGTTAAGAATGTTGGGATCCGGTGTCTATGAGGAAATGGCTATTGATTGGGTTCTTCAGTCGCTTCCTAACTCATATAGTGAGTTCGTAAGAGAGTACTATATGATGAACCGCGACGTGACCCTTATAGATCTCACCTATATGCTTATTGTTGCTGAATCAGCAATGGTTTGGCGCAATAGCAAAGCAAAGTTGATTGGTGAATCTGCCTTCGAGACCTCTATGGATATAGACAATGGCAACGAAAGACATGCTATGATCGAAAAGTTTGATCATAAGAGAAAGGCAACGTCTGAAGTAGTTCCATGTCATGTTCTAAAAGAGTCAATTTTCTTTTATTGCCAAGAGAAAGGGCATTAGAGACGAAGCTGCCCTATTTACCTAAGAGATCTAAGAGATGGGAGAGTCGAAACGTATGGCTCTAATATAGGTAAAATCCATTAACAAACTCTTTTAAGCTTCTATTCTAGATTCTTAATACATAATGTGATAAGATTACAATTGATGTTTTGTAAGATCGAATAAAAGAAAGGGAGCTTAAAGGAAGAAGTGAGCAGAATCTAACCGTGAAGGAATGGATTTCGATCGCATTTCTCGAAGATTAGATTCTTGAGCTACTACTTAGAGTTAGAATTAGATTGCTAAGAAAGATGTATTAGCATAGTTTTTCAATGAATTGCATTGTAAGGTTAAATTTTTTCCGCGAATAAAATAAATTTTGATTTTATATTATTTATTTATCCTTGCAATGGCGTGTATGAAAACTTGATGTTTGAATGTTTCTATTATTAACAATAATGGATTTGGTTCTTATTATGTTATTTATGGAAAGTCGAGAATTTACCAAATAAGGAGAGTTTCTCATCGCCCAAGTTTCAATTGGACAGAAATTTGGAATCGCACAACTTGGTTGCACGATGAATGAGAAATTTCATATTTGGAAATTAGACTAATTCATTGACAAAGTGTCAAGAGAAAGACTAGGAGATCGAGCACACAAAGTTGCGTTGTCACACCCCAAAACCGAGAACGGCGGAAACGTTCTGGGGCAGAGGACTTCATGTATGCATCACAACAAATGTAAAGTAGTAAACAAGCAACAACATCATCCATTGCATTAATAGTATAATTATAGTTACAAGTGTTTTCTTTCATAGTACAAGACAACAAGATAACTGATCAAAATAAAAGACGATTCTTGACTGCTCCGTCTTCTATAAACTTTGCATCGGCACCTGTCTATTTGTGACCTGAGAATACAAGTTATTTTGAAAGTGAAGGTCAGCATTTAAGCTGGTGAGTTCATAAGTATTTAATGTCATTGCTTTGATTTGTTGATATGAAAGACTGGTGAATGATTTATGAAACATTTAGTATAAGTATGAAAACTCTAGAAAATCCCATATTTCCTACTAGTATAAAAGTAGTCTTCTACCAAGACCCGAATGTTTTGAAAGTAGTCTTTTACTAAGACCTGACTGTTTTGAAAGTACGCATCACTTGAAAATGTGACGGTTTTTCCCTGTTTAACTATTTATAAAACTCTAAAAGTAATAATAACTTATGTTGTATCCTTTGGTACTAAGATACACACGACGTGAAAACTCGCCGTAAACTGATCAACCGTAGACATCCGTAGATGTGCATTTACCTCTGTTTCTAACAGCTGGGTTTAGGAATAGTTAGTCCCTTAAGTAAAGATACACATGACGTGGAAACTCGCCATAAAATGATCAACCGTAGACATCCGTAGATACGTCATCATCCTCTGTAGCTAACAGTGGCTATAGGAATGGTTAGTCCCTCAAGGTATCCTTTGGTACTAGGATATAAAGTCCAATTCATCTCGTCGATTATGTGATTGCATCACAAGGTAAAGATAAGAAGGTGATCTATATAACAGTATCTACACATATCATATGTAGTAGTAACTCGTCATATATGACCTATGTAAATGTACTCAGCTAAGCATATCTATGTACACGTATTCATGTAAGCGGAAACTCTGTAAGAGTATCCTTTCATATAGCATGTAGTCTAGACTCATGAATGAACTGACTCTGGTGTAATTTCTTGTAATAGAGATAATGTTTTGTATACCCTAAACTATTCCTATAATAGTTTACTAGAATGTAATTGATGAGTGTCCAAGTAGGTTTATACACCCTTGTTACCCAAGAGTATCGGAACTGAATTAACTGATTGAACATTTATGACCATATATGTACACATGATATATAACTAATATTTAAACGACCTTCGGAAGAGTACCCGATATCCCACCAGACCACATCCAAATCAAGGAAAAGGAAACAGGGTGGATAGTCTTCCTAAGTATTTTAAACATTTCTTATATAACTATACATATAGAGGCATGCATTTTATAATATAAAAACATAAAAGAAGTTTTGTAAAACCTTTGAAAAGTTTAATAAGAATTTATGACTTGATGTCAGTTTATAAATCGATTCGAAAACCGTTTGACAAGACAATTTAAATGTGAGAAAACCTTTGTTTGAAGCACAAATATAACAGACTCAAAAGGAAACCTACAGTTTGTAAGACAGTTTCTAAAAGTGTTTCAACATGTAAAAACGTTTGTGAAAACTATTTGAAGTATCTATGAAAATATTCGTTTATTCTTGTATATGAATGTATCTCCTTGCAATAGTATTTCTAGTATATAAAAGTTCGTGATGGTCTCACAAAACTATACTTATTATAGTTTTGTAAAAGTGTGTCTCGTTTGTATGATGATCCCTAGTGAAATGCTCGCTTGTTATGAAAGGTATAATTTTTTGTAGTGCCTAAGATGGACACACATATATATACAGTATAAGCAGTGTGTTTGATTTATACAATAACAACACTTTTCATTTCAAAAGATATGATATTATCGTGATACATTTTGCATATGAAAGCTTCCTTATAATAGTTATAAATCACATGCGATTCCGTTGATAAACAGTGTAAAATGAAACTTTATATAACATACAATAATCATCGTGTGTTTTACTTGTATTCTCCCCCTTAAAAGCTTATAAAAACATTTATAAAACATGTAAAAGTGTGGATTATATGGGTATGAACTCACTTGATTGATTGAAGAAAGCGAGATGGAAAACCGGGCAGAGTTTCGTCTCGGGAAACAGATTTTTCTCAGGATTCTCGGGAATCTCGGGAGTAAAATCGACCTTCGGGACTTGAGCAAAATGACCAGGGCTTCGGGTTTGAACGGGCACGGAAAACGAGGCAAAACTTAAGAGAAAAGAGAAGAAATGAGCAAGTTTTTCGGAAACCCTCGCATCCCTTTTATAGGGGTGCTGAACCGCCTCGGTACGCTGGGCGTACGAGGGTACGCAGCGCGTACTGGGACGTCATCGCTTACGCACTTCGGATGGGAGAGCATAGAGGAGTAGGGGCGACGTGGACGATCTGAGGCCCTTGATTTGAGTACGCGGGGCGTACGAGGGTACGCAGGGCGTACGAGGGTCCTATCTGCTGACTCCCCTTCGGATATTACCAAGAATTTATATTTAAATTTATATTTATTTTAAATAAACTTCTAAAATTCATATCTCCTTCATACGAACTCCGTTTTCGACGTTCTTTATATCCACGCGTAGGTGAGACTAAGATCTACAACTTTCGTTTAGATTCCGTTGGCAAATTATGAAATTATTTTTATTATTTATTTAATAAAATGACGTGATTAAGGAATTTCTTCAAAAATTCATAACTTCTTTATCCGACGTCCGTTTTCGTCAGACTTTTTACCGTTGCGCTAGTATTGTTGAGCGCTTCGATTCTCATTTAGATTGTGTCGGCTAAAAGTCTCTCGATTTCTATTTCGAGTTTTTAGCTGTCTACTGTTATATCTGTAACTTAGATAAATCACAACTTCCTCATACGAAGTAAGATTTGGATGTTCTTTTTATGTACGTTTACGGTTTAATGATATCTAAAACTTTTATTTAGATACCTAAGGCTAAAAACTATTGTATTGAAACTTCGTATTTTACGTCTATCAGTATTGCTGGTTTTGCCGAGAATCTTCGGTTGGTCATAACTTCTTCGTTATAACTCGGATTTTTGGGTTCTTTATATGTATGAAAACCTTGATACGATTCCTACTACTTTATTTAACCCAAATAAGATTTTTGGAAAGTTAAATTTTGACCTGAATTTGACTTGCATTCCATCGTATTGTCTTGAAATATTGGGTTGTCACATCATCCCCCCGTTAGAGGGAATTTCGTCCCGAAATTAGAGTTTAAACCGAATTGGTAAACATGCTACGGATAGAAGTTTTATTTGCTTCTCGTGTTCTTAAGTGAACTCGGTCCCTCGCTTGGCATTCCAGCGGACCTTTCACTATTAGGACACGACTTTGCTTCTTTCGTTTGACTTCACTGGCATGACAACTCTTCTTGGTCGAACGTATGTTGAATATTTTTGTGGACTGTGAGAATAGTACATCTTGTATCCTACAAGTAGTGCCTCCAGATCTTCCAAACAATTACCGCTGCCCCTGACTCACGATTATGTGTTGTATAGTTAACTTCCTGCGTCTTAAGCTGTCTTGAGGTATAGGCAGTGACCTTTCCTCTTGTATAAGAACAAAACCAATTCATACTGATTATGAAGTCAGAATCTTGTGGTTGATTAGATGTCGTGAAGATCTAAAATAAATTATGAATACTCATGAATTAAGGAAAAAGGGTAGGTACTTTTGTTCTATCTGACTTTCTCGTCCCAATCGACAGAAAGGGCATGAGTTGGGCTTCTAAGTTATTTGCATGGCAGCACGATCACCCGTAGTCTTGGGCAGTCTCCGTCCTGAAGTTCATAGTAGAACCCATACCAGGTTCACCAATTACAGTCTCAGGTATACGAGTCCTATATAAATAATCTTGAAACTGTGGGTCTTTGGATTGAACTTGACGTACTGCACGAGTGGTACTTCGGGGCGGTTTGCTGAGTTTTTCTTTAGAAAGGATGAGAAACATGAGGTGCTCTATGCACGAGTACTTTGTTGTTCCGGAATGACGGTTTTGCTAGAAAGACGATTTCGGAGGAAGAGATGTACGTATGAAGCTGCTTTTGTGAGGATAGAATTGAATCAAGTGGTATGATAATGTCGGAATCATAAGGAAACTTAAAGACATTAGATTTGAACAAAAGATGTTTACAGACAAAACACAACCGTGCAACCATCAACAGAGTTACGGTACTTTAGACTTCTACAAGACTATTGCTACGAATAAGGTATGCTTCGAAAGGCAAGTATACGCAGCACGAGCATCCCTATACCGACGGGATCCCGCAAAAGATAAGACTCTGGTTGCACTAGTTTTGGATGGTTTATAAGTCTGTTACAATGACACGCCTAAGTTACATTAACGAGGGTTCCGGAGTAGGCTCTCCTGAAGCTGTGATCATGAGGATCTTCCCCTCTGCGCCAGAGTTCTTTGCTATAGGGCAATCCTTCTTGAAGTGCCCTATTTCACCGCATTGGTGACATGACTGGCTAGTACTTGTATTGGTGACGGGATTGCGGTGCTTAGTCAGTGTTATGTGGACATGAGTGCCTTCCCCATTACTCCACCTTGGAAATTGCTTCCTAAAGCGTCCTGCCGGAGTTGCCACTGGTGGCTGTGGCATGGCAAGTCCTTGGGCTCTCTTATGATTCCTTAGGACTTTACGATATCGTCTCTTCCTTTCGGTCTTTAGGCTTCGCAATTCCATGACTGTTGCCATTTGTTGGTTTCTCGGTTTGGTACTACCATCGGAACTCACGGTTCCTTTTTCAGCCTTGATTGCGTTGCCTGAGTTGATGTGTGTAAGGAAAGTTGTCACAGCAGCTGCTACTGCAGCTTGAAATGTAGCGGCATCGATATGGAGGATAGGGGTTTCATTGCTCGGCTGATTGATTCCGGATGACGGCATGATTCTGTTTCACGAAGAGGAAATAAATTTGTGAGCGATTCTGGTTGACTCTAGGTGTACTTCGCCTGTTCAAGTAAAGAGTAAAATTATGTTCTCTAAAGTTTGACCTACATCCCTATGATGCAGTCCTAGTACTGAGTGGAAGTGTGTTTATGAAGGGTTGACCTACATCCCTAGGATGTAGTCCTAGAATGAGTGGAAGTAAGTTCATAGAATGGTCTCAAGACGCTTGTCGTTCAAGCCGAGGTATCGTTGGTTGGTGAATAACATGATCCAACCATTAAAGGAGACTTGGAAATGTTTCCGGAGTTAAATTACTATGGTCAAATGACTTGACTAAAGCACAAATAAGATAGATTCCAATGAAAGTATGATAAGCGTACTTGAATAAAGAATGACACAGAAGTTAGCCGACTGTCAATACCTTTGATATTTATGACGTAAAAGTTTGGGAAAATGACCTTGTAAAAGGCCTTACATCATATCCATAGGAGACAACTCTTGTCATCATAAAGACCTAACCAAAAGTACTCACAGTGCAAGGTAGTCACATAGAAAGTACTACACAGAACATAGACAGGAACACGGTTCTTTAAAACAAAGAATGAAGTAAGGTATCTCTTACTGGCGATAGTCACCCTCACGGTGAACCCTTAGTTCGGTTAGTTGACGTTCCATAGTAAGCAGGTATCTCTCGTACACTCCCTGGCGTACTTGGAGCTCTATGACTTTGGCTCGGGTTTTCAGCTAGTGCTTGCAGCAGTTTCTCATGGTTTCTTTTTGATCTCTCGTGAGCATCTTCTAGATGAATGGTGCGGAGGGTATGCATTCTTGCATCGGCGACAACTTCTGTAATCTGATGTAGGGCTGTCCTGCCTTGAATCTCATTTCGGGCCATTCTGTGGACCAAGATTGGCAAGATTCTGCGTGCTGAGCCCCCATTGCTCAGGTCGTAAAAGTTTCGGTCGCCAATAAATGGCATGGGCTGATCTTGTCCTTGGCTCCATGTTTTCAAGCATTCTACCGACTCAGGCGTCAGGCCTTGAAAAGTCGGACAAGGGTTAGGAATTGGAAAGGGAGTTGCTCGGGGTAGGTTCTCAACCTCTAGTTCGAAATTAGCATCGTCTGAAAGGTTTCATCATGATGATCATTCAAAGGGATAGGATGATCATTCTCTGGTTCTTCTCCAAACCAACCAGCTATTGCTTCGCTCGGAAGATATTGGTTGCCGTGGGGATGGAGTCCAGCTATGTTTTCTATGCGAGAATTTAAGGGTAAGAGAATAATTATTAGACGAACTATCTAGATAATTATTTAGAAAACCTTCATTAGTTACATCGCTATTTGTGAAGTGCATACCAGCTATGTGTAATTTAACAGGATAGACCTTCAAATAAGTGACCTTAACTCCGTATTCACACAGAATAGGGGTGAAGTAAAATTTTCACAGATTCTAAGTCTATAACATCCTAATTACATATAGCCTTAGTGTATCCACTTAGCAACTATCAACTTAGTGATGAAGATCCCGTTTTAGTTCTCAAGTATAAAGTACTTATAGTAACACCAAATACTCCTATAGTATTTTAAATTTTAATGTTATGTTCTATTGCTCTCATTGTGGTAGGGTTGGTAAGATTTTAGCATTGTTGCAACCACCCAATTAAACTTAGGCACATGCTAGTCAACCCTCGGATAATATAGGTGATCAGGCTATATCTTCCCAGTTTTGACCATATGTCTCTAAGCCCACTTGTGTTGCCCAACAATCGTAATTCTTTTGTACTGTCCTAGTGACACTGATTTTAGTATGAATGCAGGCACGTATACTTACTTAAATATTTTTTATTTAAAGTATAAACTCTAAACCAGAGTATTTTTAATCCCATTGTATTTATAGTTAGTATATCTTTTATGGGTTGATATACTCAATTCACTATAAACAATGCTCTGATACCAATCTGTCACACCCCAAAACCGAAAACGGCTGAAACGTTCTGGGGCGGAGGACTTCATGTATGCATCACAACAAATGTAAAGTAGTAAACAAGCAACAACATCATCCATTGCATTAATAGTATAATTATAGTTACAAGTGTTTTCTTTCATAGTACAAGACAACAAGATAACTGATCAAAATAAAAGACGAGTCTTGACTGCTCCGTTTTCTATAAACTTAGCATCGGCACCTGTCTATTTGTGACCTGAGAATACAAGTTATTTTGAAAGTGAAGGTCAGCATTTAAGATGGTGAGTTCATAAGTATTTAATGTCATTGCTTTGATTTGTTGATATGAAAGACTGGTGAATGATTTATGAAACATTTAGTATAAGTATGAAAACTCTAGAAAATCCCATATTTCCTACTAGTATAAAAGTAGTCTTCTACCAAGACCCGAATGTTTTGAAAGTAGTCTTTTACTAAGACCTGACTGTTTTGAAAGTACGCATCACTTGAAAATGTGACGGTTTTTCCCTGTTTAACTATTTATAAAACTCTAAAAGTAATAATAACTTATGTTGTATCCTTTGGTACTAAGATACACACGACGTGAAAACTCGCCGTAAACTGATCAACCGTAGACATCCGTAGATGTGCATTTACCTCTGTTTCTAACAGCTGGGTTTAGGAATAGTTAGTCCCTTAAGTAAAGATACACATGACGTGGAAACTCGCCATAAAATGATCAACCGTAGACATCCGTAGATACGTCATCATCCTCTGTAGCTAACAGTGGCTATAGGAATGGTTAGTCCCTCAAGGTATCCTTTGGTACTAGGATATAAAGTCCAATTCATCTCGTCGATTATGTGATTGCATCACAAGGTAAAGATAAGAAGGTGATCTATATAACAGTATCTACACATATCATATGTAGTAGTAACTCGTCATATATGACCTATGTAAATGTACTCAGCTAAGCATATCTATGTACACGTATTCATGTAAGCGGAAACTCTGTAAGAGTATCCTTTCATATAGCATGTAGTCTAGACTCATGAATGAACTGACTCTGGTGTAATTTCTTGTAATAGAGATAATGTTTTGTATACCCTAAACTATTCCTATAATAGTTTACTAGAATGTAATTGATGAGTGTCCAAGTAGGTTTATACACCCTTGTTACCCAAGAGTATCGGAACTGAATTAACTGATTGAACATTTATGACCATATATGTACACATGATATATAACTAATATTTAAACGACCTTCGGAAGAGTACCCGATATCCCACCAGACCACATCCAAATCGAGGAAAAGGAAACAGGGTGGATAGCCTTCCTAAGTATTTTAAACATTTCTTATATAACTATACATATAGAGGCATGCATTTTATAATATAAAAACATAAAAGAAGTTTTGTAAAACCTCTGAAAAGTTTAATAAGAATTTATGACTTGATGTCAGTTTATAAATCGATTCGAAAACCGTTTGACAAGACAATTTAAATGTGAGAAAACCTTTGTTTGAAGCACAAATATAACAGACTCAAAAGGAAACCTACAGTTTGTAAGACAGTTTCTAAAAGTGTTTCAACATGTAAAAACGTTTGTGAAAACTATTTGAAGTATCTATGAAAATATTCGTTTATTCTTGTATATGAATGTATCTCCTTGCAATAGTATTTCTAGTATATAAAAGTTCGTGATGTTCTCACAAAACTATACTTATTATAGTTTTGTAAAAGAGTGTCTCGTTTGTATGATGATCCCTAGTGAAATGCTCGCTTGTTATGAAAGGTATAATTTTTTGTAGTGCCTAAGATGGACACACATATATATACAGTATAAGCAGTGTGTTTGATTTATACAATAACAACACTTTTCATTTCAAAAGATATGATATTATCGTGATACATTTTGCATATGAAAGCTTCCTTATAATAGTTATAAATCACATGCGATTCCGTTGATAAATAGTGTAAAATGAAACTTTATATAACATACAATAATCATCGTGTGTTTTACTTGTATTCTCCCCCTTAAAAGCTTATAAAAACATTTATAAAACATGTAAAAGTGTGGATTATAGGGGTATGAACTCACTTGATTGATTGAAGAAAGCGAGATGGAAAACCGGGCAGAGTTTCGTCTCGGGAAACAGATTTTTCTCGGGATTCTCGGGAATCTCGGGAGTAAAATCGACCTTCGGGACTTGAGCAAAATGACCAGGGCTTCGGGTTTGAACGGGCACGGAAAACGAGGGTACGCAGCGCATACTGGGACGTCATCGCTTACGCACTTCGGATGGGAGAGCATAGAGGAGTAGGGGCGACGTGGACGATCCGAGGCCCTTGATTTGAGTACGCGGGGCGTACGAGGGTACGCAGGGCGTACGAGGGTCCTATCTGCTGACTCCCCTTCGGATATTACCAAGAATTTATATTTAAATTTATATTTATTTTAAATAAACTTCTAAAATTCATATCTCCTTCATACGAACTCCGTTTTCGACGTTCTTTATATCCACGCGTAGGTGAGACTAAGATCTACAACTTTCGTTTAGATTCCGTTGGCAAATTATGAAATTATTTTTATTATTTATTTAATAAAATGACGTGATTAAGGAATTTCTTCAAAAATTCATAACTTCTTTATCCGACGTCCGTTTTCGTCAGACTTTTTACCATTGCGCTAGTGTTGTTGAGCCCTTCGATTCTCATTTAGATTGTGTCGGCTAAAAGTCTCTCGATTTCTATTTCGAGTTTTTAGCTGTCTACTGTTATATCTGTAACTTAGATAAATCACAACTTCCTCATACGAAGTAAGATTTGGATGTTCTTTTTATGTACGTTTACGGTTTAATGATATCTAAAACTTTTATTTAGATACCTAAGGCTAAAAACTATTGTATTGAAACTTCGTATTTTACGTCTATCAGTATTGCTGGTTTTGCCGAGAATCTTCGGTTGGTCATAACTTCTTCGTTATAACTCGGATTTTTGGGTTCTTTATATGTATGAAAACCTTGATACGATTCCTACTACTTTATTTAACCCAAATAAGATTTTTGGAAAGTTAAATTTTGACCTGAATTTGACTTGCATTCCATCGTATTGTCTTGAAATATCGAGTTGTCACATGCGTGTTGATCAAGTCCACCATAAAAGTAACAATGATATTTGTCATGATTTACTAAAGGTTTAGTAAATATGATTATACTTACAAGATTAAGTGTAATTCTGAATTGATTGAAAAGGTTTAAATCAATAGCAGAACGAATAAGAAGAATCAAGTAGGCAGAAAGATAAAAGTTTCTCCATTCTAAGAAGAAGGGAGAGTACCTTTTATGCTTTATGATAGGTCTTAATGATTAAGAACCATATCTCAATTGATCCTCTAAGTGAGTCTTAGTACAATTGTATGTTTAAGAAGAGGAATCAAGGATTGAAGAAATGGTTAAATCAAGAAGTCAATCATACTTCGTTCCAATAACAAGTCTTAAAGTTAAGATTGTGACAATGAGTGAAAAGTATGAAAGGTTTATAACATTCATCAAATGTGGAAAGTTGTGATTTCTTGGATAAGACAAAGACCAACTAGAACCAATTTATGAAGAGTCTTGATAAAAGCTACACTAACTCTTGAATATTTGTTTGTCAACAAATGTTTATTGAAAAAAGGATCTTATATGTCAAGGAGTCAGTGGGAGTCTTAATGGTCTTGAAAAGTTTCAAGAACAAATCAAATAGACCTTATCAATCATCACTAGCACATGAGTTGAGGTTTACAACCTATCGTGTTGACATCACTTTGTTTCTATGCCGTTCCAATTGAGTTAATTATGCATATGAGTTCTATGAGTTCTCATTTGAATGCATAAAAGGCAAGGACCTTGATCAATGGAAAGTACATTGATAAGAAAAGGTGAGATGCTTAACTACTTGGAAGACATGGTGGGCAGCTGTGCTACCATAAAGGCAAGAAATCGAGATCAAGAAAGTTCGATCCATATGAGTTTGAATTTGTCGTAAACTTTGGTTTTGACAAATTCACATGGATAGGAACAAATACACCGTTAAATCTAAGTGTCATAAGATTTCCTCCTTCATGAAAATGATTGTGAGGAAATGCTTTCACTAAGAAAGATTTTAAGAAGATAGTGATTGTAAAATTGCATTCTCGAATTCGATTATGGTTACGGTATCCCTTTCCATAATTTGAATTGTGAGGTTTGGCAATTGTTTACACACACATATGAACTATCTAAGGCAAATGTGTATAAGTCTAGAAGCCTTGATAAAAGATTATCAAAGCACTAAATATTAGAAACATGAACTTAAGAAATTCAATAAGCACTGTTTTTCTAAAAGTTAAGCTGTTTCTGAATACATGTCAAAGCTAGTGGGAGCATAAGTGTTATGTTTTATAGTAATCATCATAATATTGGGAGCAAAAATGTTATGATTGTATGATTATTAAGGCACGTATTGCAAGTTGGCAATATTAATTATAGAAAACAAGAGTTATACCTTGCAAAGTCGTAAGGGTTGTAAAGTTGTTTTGCTATAATTAAGGGAGAGAATATTATGCTTCATTTCAAATCTAAAGGCTTAGGTTGAGAAATGTTAATAAATTTAGTCAAAAGTACATAGTGTGTTCTTAAAAATTTTGATTATGATTACGGCATTCCTCTTCACAATTCGAATTTTGAGAACATAGCAACTAAAACATTATGCGTCGTGTCCCATATGCTTCGAGTATAGGATCGATTGCAAATGCTTTAATGTTTGAACATTCTAAAATTTTCCAAATGTCGAGCGCATTTAGAGGGAAAAGGGACTAGAATTGGTTTTGACTAAAATAATTAAACAACTATCAAAGGACAATCCAAAGTTCGACGAGGATTGGTTGCTTGTGAGTAGTTGGAAGCATGGTATTGAATGGACCATATCGACATTATTATGAATAGAAAAGATTCTATTAAGAATGAGTTGTCATATGGAAATTATGGAAATGTTTCCATATTGGATAGACCATATCGACATCATTATGAATAGATAAGATTCAATTAAGAATGAGTTGTCATATGGAAAATATGGAAGCATGTCCATATTGGGAATTGAATATTGAAAATCTGTGTCTAGATTAGAAACTTTTATGCAAAAAGATGTTCAAAGGAATGTACTTTGAGTGAGAGACATCATATCTAAGGAATTGTCTTGTAACAATGTCCGATAGAGGACTTTGTAATATCATTGGCAATAGTCTTTGTGACTTTGGTGCAGTGACATTACGAAAGGATCATTGCATAGAATGTTAGAATCTAGCATATTTTATAAGTAACAAGAATTTGATATGTGCATGCTAAGAGCATGGGACAAGTGTAGTAATTCAAGTATGAAGTTGATTACCCGAAACGACAAATAATGAGTAATCGATATGGTGATAAATAAAAGTAGTTTTATTTATACTCAAAGGTTTGAGGCCATATGGGATTAGTATTATTCTTGTGTTTCACGTTTGCATGTTTTGACTTCCAGAATAATTGAATTTATTAAGAATAATCGAATTATTCGAACGGGCCACAGTCGTTTATATGTTGGAAGTAGATATGAATGAAGACTGTCGTGAATTGGTGTGTGGATTGTCTAAAGTGTATTAGACATAAGCAAATGTTTGCTACAACGTTCATGAGTGCTTATGAATATGATTTGAGCATTGGATTAAAACCCACGCTCACTTGGATCACTCCATGAATTGCATCACGAGTGATTGGTGAGACGATAACATCTTATATTCTTGAAACCGAGATGTGTGAGTTGTATCTTGCAAATCGGTTACACATTGATAATATGTAAACGCACTAGTAACTTGGTTTTATAAAACATATTGTTGTGTGTGATTCGGTGAGTGAGTGCAAGCAAGCATTGTATCAAAGTTTATCCGTTCCTTTTATCCAAAGTAGGATAAAAGCGATATCTTTGGGCCCCTCGATGGTTTAGTGATGACAAATGTAAATGCTCGGTCGGGCTAGGGCTAATTTGATTTGTTCAATTAGTCAGTCGTCATAAATCAGGAATCGAGATATAGTACAAAGAGAATGATTTGAAATCATATCTCATATGATATCTAGAATGGAGGAATATATGATCCCTTATCTAAGGACACGCGTACCTGATATGATCAGAGTTGACAGCGGCTTTGGAAAGCTACGATTGCAGATCAGGATCTGAAGTCATACGCATAATAGTTATTAGACTTATCCAAGTGGGAGACTGTTGGATTAGTGTCTAAGTCCATAACCATTTTGGTATGTACTTGACCCGATGGTGCATGGTCCTTTTGGGTTGCCTTCGCCAAAGCAACTTGATAGGATGAATTATGGAGAGAAAGGATTAAATATGATTTATTAATATATTATGAGAATGATATATTAAAGGAGAAATCATATTGTTTAATTAATATTAGTCAATAATTAATTGGTAATTAGTTTTGTGACTAAAAGAGATTAATTAAACTTAAGGGACTGGAATTGTAATTATAAGATAATTGCAATTTGGGCCATGGATTGCCTTTTATTATAAGGTGGACGAATTCTATGGGGGAAGCCCATATGAAATCGTCCGAGGCCTTAAGGAAAGGGCTCCATGGGTTGCTTAGGGCTTAAGCATCCAAATTAGGGTTTCCTTGTTAGATAACCCTAATTGCCTCACTATATATATACCCCTTAAGGACCAAAAACGTGGACAAGCAATCTTCTAGGGTTTCACACGTTTTTGTGCAACCTCTATCCTCTCACCTCTTCATCCTCTTGCTTATGGTGTTTGTGAACAATTAGAGGAGTGACACTTGTGACTCTAAGCCTTCCAAAGTCAATACAATGAGATTTGGGATTGTTATTGCTACATAACAATCAAGGTAATATTATAAACCTATTCTCATGTTAATATGATTACTTGTATGCTAGAATTAGGGTTTATAGTCTTGGATAACTTGCATGTACAATAGAGAAACCTAGATCCAAGCATTAGGGTTTGTATGAGCACATAGGATGTTCTTAGGACCAAAACCCTTCATGTATAACGCTTGTAACATTTTACTTTTAAACAATTGTAAATTTCATATGTAATGTAATGGTTGTTTACTTTGCTTACTATGTACATTGGTTATGATATTCAACATGAAGTCACCTCCGCCCCGGAACGTTTCCGCCCTGGGTTTCGGGGTGTGACAAGTGTTATAGGGTTTCATAAAGGAGTTTTCTTGTACAAGGATGGAAATCATAACCCTAATTTGCTAGTTGTGACAAGCTGGCCTATCATCCAAAACTGAATCCATCCATTACCCTTGAACCCTTTGATCGATGCCCTCGGCATATAGATACCCCAATCCTCAACCCACAGAAATGAAAATTTTGCACAAAACACTCGCGATACCCGACTCGAGATCTTACCCATAAACCGACCCAATACTCAACTCCTGAACCGAGATTCATAAATCCGCACTTGCATCTCACCCAAGACCTGCTGATAACGGCAATCCTTGCTAGACCGAGATATAAAGGTTCCCAAACCAATGCTGAGACTACCAGTCTCGCACCTGATCCAACCAGCAGCTTCCCCAATAGTCCAAATAACAAGGCTACCCAACCTATAAACCTTTCTGCATCACACACTAACCACCCACTAGATTTTGCAATTAAGATCCAAATCCTTGACCCAACGATCTCGACCAGGTCCCACCTGTATTTCCCAAATCACATGGGTCTCGCCCACGGGTCCTACCCATCAATACTACGGAGCTGCCTCGCTTATAGGTCCTAATCGCCTAGAGCTATACATGCCTGACTCCGCTACAGACCCCAATGGTCCTCAACCTAAAACATGGAAAATACTCCTCGACAATCCTGGCCGACGTGCCTAAGGCACAACTAATTTCCCCCTTTTTTACTCATGACCGCCCCGCCCCAACTTCGTCTACTTCAGTCTGGTGAGTGCTACAATCCCATCACAGTCTTACAACAATTCAAATCCAACTTCGGTTATGTAACATCCCAATCTTCAGGGTATGAATTTAAAAGCTTATTATTTATATTTTTAGGGCAACTCGACGAGTTGGAAGGCTCCAAATCGTCGTGTAGAAGCATATTAAGCCGCGTATCTTTCAAGGTCTACTCGACGAGTTGGAAGACCCCAACTCGACGAGTTGACGGCTGTTTATGAAACCCTAATTTTCAGGGTTTTGCTCCCTATTTAAAGAACATATGACTCATTTGTGGCCTCCCACATCGTCCCCTCAGTCACGCAATGTTTGTTGGAGTTAGGTGAGTTCAAGCAGAAGGAAGGTGAGTCAATTGAATCATATTATGATCGATTGAATGAACTGTTCTTCAAATGTTCTCGTTATGGAGTTACTCGTCCGACACTGGAGCTCAATTTGACCTTTCTTATGGGATTAAGAAAGGAATGGCGTAACATAAGTTTGATGATTAAAACACAAGAAAACTTTGATGGTTACTCACTATCAAATCTTTACATCATCTTGAAAGCTCATGAAAATGAGGTTAAAGATATTGTTGATGAAAACAAATCAAGTTTAGGTGGACCATTAGCTTTGGTATCGAAAGTTTATGCAAAGGAAGTTGAAACCGATGAAGAAGCTAAAAATGGTGAAAAAGGATTCTTGTTCAATTCTGATGATGAAGTCGTTGCATACTATTTGAATAATAAAGTCAAGAAGTTTTTCAGAAATCCATTCAATGGAAAGTTCAAGAATAGTTATGAGACTAAGGGAGTGTCAACGTCCGGAAAAAGTGTGAAGGAAGGTACGAAAATTGGGAAGAAAGAGGTAGAAAGTTCAAATGAGAATGAGAACGAATTGAAATTGAAAGGTGATTCTGGTTACAATTATAACTAGTGTAGTGGGAACAATCACTTTGCAAAATATTGTATGTTGAAATGTGTGTGTTTTACCAACAAAGGAAGAAGAAGATTGTCGGAAATGGGTCATCGGTGGGGGCAAGGACGACGTCAACAACTTGGTTTCGTCGGAGAGAGTAAATGAAGGTGAAAGAGAAAGGGTCAAGAGAAAACAAATAGTATTTGGTTTTCTTGTGAGCACAAAGGAGATGAGTGAATGAACGGTCATTTTCTTTTACTTTTAATTAATAAAATTCTTAAAGAAATATGAAAAATACAAAAAATATATAATAAGGACAAAACGGTCAATTCAAGTTCTTCATAGACTAAATTCATAGAAATTATTCGATTTTGAAATTTCTATCCAAGTTGAAAACTTTTTATACACTATCCACAATTTTTATGAAACTCATAATGACCAATTTTACGGTTCCATCTAATAATTTTCTATTAAACAATAATATTGATTTATATCGCCTGGTAATTCCTATTTTTTTTTTCCAACACTGTACCTTTTTTTTAAAAAGATACTAGATATTTCCTTAACTTGCCGGGTAATGTGTGGTCTGAGTTTAGTCCTTCTAGACTCGGATCATACAAATATAGCTCAAATTTTAGCTTCTGATCTTCATACACTTAGAGAAAAATGGAGTGCTGTTATAGTCCCACAACAAACCCATCATTCTCGTCCTTCAAGTTCCTTGATTGTGAGGTAATATCCCATATTTCTACTTTGAAGCTCATTCACTTCCATCCCTTGTATATTTAACTGTGTTTTTGTGTACGCGTTGTGGATTATTATTTATTTTTCCAACATAAGTACTGTTCCTCATGAGGTAAAGGCAGGTTACCTCTCTATGTGACTTATGGCTTCTGCCTTAGCAAAGAAGACGATCAACTATGCTCGATGGCCTTTACATATGAAGTGTCATTATTTAAAATTCGAATTGCAGCAAAATCAGTTGATAATTTGAACTTTACCAGCTCCGGTTGTTTGGGACTTTGAATTGTATATATCCGAATTGGTAAATGGGTTGAAATTTTTACAAAGATTCACCAACTCAAATTGAATTTTGTTTGTTATTATTTTCAATGGTTTGATACCTTAACGTTTCTGGGGTTTTCTCATTTATGATGCGAGAAATGATTTTTCTAGTTTTGAAATTGTTTTTGGTTTATTGATTCAGTTTACCTAAAGCTTAGATTAAGTTTGAGTGTGAAGCATTTGTGAGGGCTATAACAAATGTTGAAAATGGTGATTTGCAGAGCTTTTCATCTACAAGATTTTCTAGGAGTAGGTTGTCATCACCAAGACTTTCTAATCCATTTCTTAAAGTAAATGACAGAATTAACCCCATCTCTCATCAACATAAAATATATTATTCGAGAACCTACAAGAAGACCATATACGCAGAATCTCGAAATCAAGGTTGGGACTTTGGCAGATTTGTGAAGACATTGTACTTCTTTAATGGACCTCCATCACCTATTAAGGTTCAATTCGTTCCTTGCTGCTTTTTTCATGGGTCATGTTTGGTTTCTAGGGCAAAGTACATAAAAAACCACCATACTTTGTCACTTTTACGGTTTAAGCACTTATATATAATTTAAATATATAATTAATGTATTTGTTATTTATAGAAATAAAAAGTTATACATAATAAAAATCTCGTTAAAAGCCAAAAAAATATTAGAACTATTTTTTTTCTAGTTATTTTTAGAAAATGAATTATAATTTAATTAAAATGGTGAAATTTAAAAAGAAAAAATATATTTGTGATTGAATATTACATTCATAAAAATGGGTTATATTGCAATTTTTCGTTGATAAGTTTTTTACAATTTTGTTCGGTGGATAGATCTTTGAAAGCCTAATTGCGAGTTTCTCGAGTCCATCAGCTAGCGAAGCTGAAAAGTCAATGGATGCGTCTGGAATAATTTTAGTGGCGGGTGCTACTGGTGGTGTTGGGAGAAGAGTAGTTGATGTCTTGCGCAAGAAAGGCTTGCCCGTTAGAGTACTGGTACATTGTTTTGTGATTTATTTTCCATAAATTTCAGAAATAGCAACCTACTTTACTCTTTTTACTGATGCAGACCATCTACTTTATGTTTACACATAACAGCAACGTACTTACAGTTACACCCATTATATCAACATGTACTTTATTGTGTGCCCAATGCACATGATATAGCAATGTGCTTGCTTTTCCTTTACACATAATAGTAACAAAATTACAGTAACAGAAACTTACCCACAATTGCGTTGTAACTTGTAATCACATTCGTTTATTAAATAATAGCAATATGTATGTAACATGCAACTTGTAAGATGGTTACAAGTTTCTGATTATATGTTGGTATCATCAGTAAAGAATATATGGTAAAAATTGAAGTCCATTGCCGAGTAAAGTGCGTTGGTGTTCCCTTCTATTTGCTCTTTATTTTATATAATATTAGATCTTGTTTCTTTTGTTGTGTTCATGAACCTATTTGCTTTTTTTCAGGTCAGAAATAAAGAGAAAGCAGAAAAAATGCTAGGCCCGGATATCGATTTGGTTAGTTGTTTCACAAGATTTTGAACTTCATTAATATTTTCTCGGGTTAAATGCAAGAAATAGCAATGTACTTCCATTGATTTGTTTATTATATATATTATCCTCCCATTCCCTCCTATTACAACATTGTGATTTGATAATGTCATCCAAATACAAAGCAAGTTTTACTGCTATAATGATATGAGTAGATTTTCAAAGTACAATGTTCTAATAAGAAAAACAAAAATAAAAGTACAAGGCTATAACTGTGTAGAATGAAAAAAAATTGAAAGTACGATGTTGAAATAGAAAGAAATAAAAGCAAGATGCTATAATAAACAAAAATACATTGCTATTTGTGGCATTTAGCCTTGTTTTATTTTGTTAAAATTTTCTAGGTTGTTGGAGATATAACAAAAGCAAGCACTCTACTTCCTGATTACTTCAAAGGAGTTAAGAAAGTGATTAATGCGGTTTCAGTCATCGTTGGTCCAAAAGAAGGAGATACTCCTGATCGGGCCAAATACAGTCAAGTAACTAGCAACATTTTTCTTAATTTTGTATCTTGTATTTGGGTTGATCTTGATCATAATACAAAGTAACTAAAACCATATGTTACTTTGCAGGGGATCAAATTCTTTGAGCCAGAGGTAAACAACTTATTGCTTGGAAAAAAAGTTTGCCATTTCTTTTTTAAGCATGACAGGACAAGACAGGATATAACACAGGTTGTACTACTGTGTTTGACGTGAATTATCTCTTGTTTGTTCAAAAGACGTGAATGCCCTCCTCATTCAAAGCTTTTTCGATCCTGTCCCATCCTATCCCTTCTGTCCAGTCTAGTGTAACAACTGTTTAAAGGCTGTGTTTGTCACATGGGACTGGAGAGGACATGACTGAAATGAACTTAGACAGGCTTTCTAGGGCTCTTTTTGATAATAATGATGACAAGGGGGAGGGCATTCATGCCTTTTGCAAAGATGCAAGATTTGTCCATTGACAACGTCAAAAGCAGTAAGTAACAAATGGGGATTTGGGAAGGTTGGTTGGTTTGCAAATTCATTTCATCTCATGTTCATGTTGACCTAATTGATGCAAGCAGATAAAGGGCGATTCCCCTGAAATGGTGGAGTACATTGGAATGCAAAATCTAATTAAGGCATTAAAGGACAATGTTGGACTTAGAAGTGGGAAATTAGTCTTTGGCTTTGAAGGTATGCTTTTGCATGAAGTTATAGTTTATACAACAGGTGTTCCATTTTTAGAAATACATTTGAAGTTCATATTATCTCCCAAAAATAGTTGCAAATACAAGTGTTTCATTTATAGTCAAAGTATAAAAGGGAAAACACCACACCAACTCATGAAGGATTATTACTTATTGGAACCTGTTGCAATTAAAAATCTTGTATCCAGATTCCAGAAAATACTTGATAGGAGAAAAAAAAAAAAGGAAACATGCAGTACTATTGGATCTTGCACCAAAATAACTTGTTTGACCATACATATCAAAATGATGAGTAAATTACACGAATGGTCCCTATGGTTTAGGGTAATTTGCACGTTTGGTCCCTAACTTATTTTTTTAACTCGGAAGGTCCCTAGTATTTGTTTGTGTTACACGCTTGGTCCTTCCATACCTTACCATTTTTTCCCTATTTAAATAATAGTATTTTTAGGTAAGACAGGGACCAAGCACGTAACAAAAACAAACAGTAGGGACCAAGCGTATAACAAAAACAAATAGTAGGGTCCTTCCGAGTTAAAAAAATAAGTCAGGGACCAAACACGCAAATTACCCCAAACCATAGGGACCATTCGTGTAATTTACTCCAAAATGATTGATAGTTTGTTTCTTTATATAGGCACTTGAGGACAATGTTTTTTTTTGTTTTGTTTTGTTTTGTAGATGGTTCATCGAGAGTCTTGCCTTGGGGTGCGTTAGATGATGTTGTGATGGGAGGAGTTAGTGAAAGTTCCTTCCTAATAGTCCCAAATGGTAGTGAAACCGGTGGTCCAACAGGTCTTTTTAAAGGTTCGTTGAAAAATAATATTTTGTTTTTGTGAAGTAGAACTAAAACACGTTGAGTTTAGATTCTTTATATTTTCATCAACTAATTATCTTCTGTGGTCATCGCCCGCTACAAACAATTGTCAATTTGCTTTGTAGGATAGGACAGAGTATTTTCCCATAACCAAATCATCTCATTGATATCAATATATATACACGTACAAATAGATACAAATGGGCTAAGCCAATACAAAATACAAATGGGCTGCACCATATAAACATAATACAATATACACAATAACATGACCCAAACCCAATAAGGTGGAACAAAGAATAATCACGTCTTTTGCACAGAGTAGAGATTGAAAGAGAGCCCCTGTCCCACTTGTTTGTTCCATCTTAAGTACAACCTGTTTTGTCATGTCTTTTAAGAATTAAGTGGTTTGGATAAATCATGGAGATGTAATTACAGAAAGAATCGTCATACTTGGCACTTGTTCATTTTCAATAAGATATTGTTTACTTCATTTTTCAAAAAATAAAAAAATGGTTTTGATTGGTGGAAAAGTTAGGTGCTGTTTCTTTTTCACTTAATGGGGACACAACTTAATCTGGTAAGCTATATATGAGGGTTTTTTCTTTACTTAATGTAGAAAGAGCAACTTAATAGAGAGTCAAGGATATGAGGCTTTCCCCATTAAGTCCTAACCTTTTACACCTTTTTCATTGAATATTTTTTTTCCTTCTCTTTTCCGACATTTTCTCAAATATTTTGGAACATGGTATATCTAGACAGCGCTTTATGCAATCACTCTTCTTTCATCTAATTATGTGGTGTGTGTCTTGTCTGGTAGGTATTGTTTCCACGGCAAACAATGGGGGTTTTACTAGTATCAGGACCAAGGTAACCCATTGTTTTACTTTTTGTCTCCCTCAATTATTTGGCCATTTGGGTAAAGTGAGTATCTAGATAAATGGTGTGTAAAAGATAACTACGACATGAAAAGAAAAAATAAACTAGGGCAAATTTAAAAAAGAAAAAAAGATAAGCTAGGACTTGATAACTTTATCTATTATGCCGTTCTTTCCTGTAAAAACGAAACAAACACGTATGGCCAGATTAAATCTTGTTTGTGTATGTCCATTAATTGAAAAAGAAACATCTAAAGATTTGAGTGTTTGTAGAACTTTGACGTGGCGGAAAATCTGTGTGGATATGATGGTTTGGAGTTGAGGGTTAAAGGTGATGGGCGTCGTTATAAGCTTATTGTTCGCACTAGTCGTGATTGGGATACGGTTGGTTATACGATAGGTTTTGACACTGTTAAAGACCAATGGCAATCTGTAAGTCAACTCATACTCATACTCATACTCATACTCATACACTTTGTTTTTTTTTATGAAAAATACACAAAACCTTTCACCATTTTATCCATTTAGATTTTAGCCACTTAGCTATTCTTTTCACTTACTACTTTCTTTGACCACTTGGAAAAATAAATTCTACCTTCTTACCGAGGTTTTGTTTTGATATCAAGGGAAAATACAACAGGCTTTCACCATTTTATTGGTTTTTCCATTGACCTATTCTTGTAATAACCTTAAAAAACAATAGTTTACTGGCTGAATTGATAAAATGGTGAACCTACGTTGTATGTTGCCCTTTTCCAAACCGGAAAGGTCGAAAAAAGTATAATGGTTTAGTCACTACTTTAAATAGTGTTTGTATTTTCCCCTTCCATTATTATGCAATGGGTTTTTTTTTTTTTTTTTTTTTTTTTTTTCATTTCCTATTAGAAATTTTGGTCAACTGAACAACCTTCCTAAAAGTAATGACAGTAGGCATTCTATTGGTCAAATTGAGTCCAATTGGACAACTAAAATTATATGTTCCTTTTGGCAGTTAATCTTAAATATAAACTAAAAATGTGTAATGTAGATACGGTTGGCATTTTCTTCTTTAAGACCGATATTTCGGGCAAAAACGGTGGTAGATGCCCTAGCCTTTGATCCAAGTCAAATCATATCATTACAGGCATGCTTCCCTAATTTTTCTTCCTTCATTGTTTTTTTTTTCTTTTAAGGAATCCGCTAACAATTAAAACATGTGCAGCTAATGTTCAGCAAATTTGAATACGATGGGAAACTGAATCCAACTTTTGTAGAAGGTCCCTTTGAGCTTCCAGTATCAAGCATACGTGCATATATAGCAGATCCCATCACTCCAAGGTTTATATATATATATATATATATATATATATATATATATATATATATATATATATATATATATATATATATATATTTCTATATTTTCTTTCAACTGTTACTTAGGCCCCATTTGTTATTTGGACACATGTCAGAACATGGTGACCTTGTACTATGAGACAAAATTGAAATTTGCAAATTTTCGTCCCACAGTAAAAGGTGAGGCTGGGGTTCATTCTCATTCTCTCTTGTGTGCAAAATACATGAATTCCCTGCTCGGAAATAATGTATTAGTGTTATGTTTATGCTACTGGTAGTTAGTTAAATTAATAGTGGTTATAACAGCTGGTTAGAAGGTTTGGTACAGTTCATGTTAGCATTAGAGTTTTATAAATACATGTATATAGTATATGATCTGTAATAAAGGAAGGAAATTCATTTAAGTTTTTCTTCTTCTTCTTCTTCATTTTGTCATTGAAAGTTTTTTGTCCCACCCAAAAAGGTAAAAGTAAAACTAGGGTGGACAGGGGTTCGTTCTTTATCTATTGTGTGTGCAAAAGACGTAAATGCCCTAGAAAACTTGTTTGTGGTTTGGGTTAATGTTTTAATTACTTAATTTTAGATGTTATGATTGGACAGATTGGTGCATGTGGGATCTGCAGGGGTTACACGACCTGAAAGACCTGGACTTGATCTAAGTAAACAACCACCAGCTGTCAGATTGAACAAAGAACTTGGATCCATTCTAACATTCAAATTGAAGGTTCTGTACTCTTACTTGCTACTGCAGCAACATTAAAATTAACATTAACATTAACATTAACATGCATGGTTTGGTTGATTTGATGACAGGGTGAGGATTTGATAAGGGAAAGTGGGATTCCGTATACAATAGTCAGGCCTTGTGCACTAACTGAGGAACCTGCAGGAGCTGACCTCATATTTGATCAAGGAGACAATATCACAGTATGTACTTTCTCACTTATTCGACTCAATGACCATTTTACCCTTACATTCCAACAAAAACATTTCATCAATATTCATCGATTTTAACCTGAGAGGAGTTGCAAGGAAAACAAGAAAGGGGAAATCGGTAAAAGATTGGTGTGTCCATCGAGCCGTTTTTTTTTTTTGATTAAGTAAAAAAAAAGCAACCATGTATAGCTGTCCAGATTAAGGGCTTAACCCATTAAGGTCATTAAGTAAAAAACAAACAGTCTTAGTATGTGTTGGTTATGCAGGGGAAGATATCGAGAGAAGAGGTTGCTAGAATTTGTGTTGCTGCTCTTGAAAGCCCGTATGCATGTGACAAGACCTTTGAGGTTATATTCTTATCACCTTTAATACTCATATTTTTTTTCCTTCTCATTTGTGAAATCCAATATCAATTTAAGATCTAATTGTTTTCACCTAGAGTTTTATAAACCATTTCACATAGTACCCCCATTATCCCCCAATCATAATCATAAAATACCCATAATAGATATTTTATGGATTCTAAACATGCTCTTATTTTGGTGGTTTTTCTGGAACTATACAATCATCAAAAACGATGTAGGATTGACTGAATGGTTTATTGGAAGAAATTCAAGAGGGTGGTTTTAAGTACTCAAAACTACGTCGTATTGAGTGGTTCTACTGTGTTTCATTGGATGGAATTGTATGCCGAAAGAATCTAGTGCACTAAGTAATGGAATTAATCATTAAATTCCATGAACATATTTGGAATGAAATTAATTTTCATATGAATTTTTCGTATTATATGTAAATACAGTGCATAGTTTTAACTCAGTTATTTAATTACACCTAATGAGTTCTCTATTCTCAAAAATAAAAAATAAACATAATAAAAGCTCAGGATATTTTCTAGTTACTTTTTGAGAATAAAATGGTAATTTAATTGAAATTATAAAACTTTTTAAAAAAACATTTCTGTCACTAAACATTACATAGATACAAATAGACTATATTCCATTTTTAAGCGATGGAAAGGAAAAAAAAATAGCCCAGTAACAAAATGGAAGGAATCACATTCTTTCAATATTATCAGTGCATCCCAATGAAAAAGAAACAACATTTTTTTCATTTCATTCCTTATCTGATTCCAAAATCCAAGATTTGTAGATTAGATTAGATGCATACGAAAATGTATCATAGTTTGTAGATGATGTTATTATATGTGATTCTGATGTGCTGTATATATCTGACATCTGACATATTTTTCTATAATTGGGTTGCAGGTGAAGTGTGTGGTACCGTTTAGCGAGCAATACACAGTGGACCCTGAAAACCCACCACCTGAGAAGGACTATGATGTTTACTTTCAATCTTTAAAAGATGGCATCACGGGGAAAGAAATGCTGGAAAGGACACCTGTTTCTGTGTAACTGGTATCCATGATTTCTTAAGAATCAATGTCCTCTAATCTTTTCCAAATCCATCTATTAGACTAGGAAACTTTATTATATGTATTGTATGTTTGTCGTGCTACTAAACTGTAACATTTGTGTATATATATATATATATATATATATATATATATATATATATATATATATATATATATATATATATTATATATAGTCAATGATGAATAGAAATATATTACGGTATACCCTCCAATTAAGTTACAACCCGTGGAAACCACGGGTAAGAAAGAAAAATACTATTGATTAGTTAAAATTAATAGTTACATTTTTATGAATATAGGATTTTGTAAAATGCAATATATATTTGAATAGAGTGGAAAAAGAAACATAATCAATCATAGAAATGATATTGTTATATGAAAATTAAAAATGACAGCAATGTAATAAACATATATAAACAAACAATAAATTATAATTATATTATGAATTAGTAGGCATATGCTTTGTTTCCTTGATCATCCGGATTTAGCAAATGCGGTTGGTTTAACATATGTTTTTGGCGATATTTTATGAAGACAAAACTTCAAAAATGGTCCCTGTGGTTTTCAAAAATATCAAGTTTAATCCATAAGTTCAAAAAACCTCACAGATGGTCCCTGTGGTTTTAAAACTTTTAACAAATGGTCTTTTTCACTAACTCCATTAGCTTTTGGCTGTTAAGTGAAGGGCAATTCTGTCATTTAATTTCCACAGGGACCATTTTTGAAGTTTTACCTTATATATATATATATATATATATATATATATATATATATATATATATATATATATATATATATATAACATTAACGGGTCCCACCCACCGCTCCCTCTCTCTCACACACACACACACACTTCCATTTCCTGATGAAACTCCAACATGAAAGCTTCAACATAATTACCCAAAATCCCACATTTCATGTACAAGAGCTCTGATGGGTGTCTGTAACCCTTAAGTCCGACGACAAAGGCAACGACTTTGGTGTTTGGGAGGGTTTTGTGGTAATTTTGAATCAGTCAAGATTCAACTACCATCGATTTCTCAAGATTCAAACCTGGTAAACCCTAATGCAATATCAAATCAAATCCGAATCTGAAATCGATTTTAAGGGTGAAATCGAACCATGAATGTCTTTTGTTTATCTCAGATGACTCGATTAATAGGTGTGTGTATGTGTGCGTTTTCGATTGTAGCTTTCAAGGATGATCTTCTTCTCATTCGTTTCAAAAATCTTGTGAGTTTGTGTTTTAGAGACTTTCAAATTCATCCATTTCAGAAGAATTCAACCACCTGAGTAATGTCATGCTCTCTTTGTTTTGTGTTCTTGTTCTTCATTTCTTTTGATCTTTGTTTAAATCAAGAAGTGTCTTTTGATTTTTCTCTGACTAGAATGATTCTAGAACTACATTTGACCAGGTTCGGTGGGGTTGTGTACGTCTAATGATACACCGATCCTTGTAGCATCTTTTTCGATGAAGTTAATGTGATAAAAGGAAATGTGTGTGTATGTGTGTTTGAAGGAGACGAAGAAGAAAAGGATGAGAAATGCTTGTGGACTCTTGAATAAGATTGAAGGGATTGAGAGATCTGCTTGTTTTGTAAACGAATTGTGTGATTCATTATAGTTTCCATTAGCAGAAGAACCGAAACCAGATGTGAGAAGGAGGGTGGAAGAATTAGAGATTGTGTATGGAGCAATTAAGAAAGGTCTTGATCCAATTTTGACTTTTTCAGTCAAACATTGTTCACTCATCCATACGAGAGAGAGAGAGGGTGGGACCCTTTAATATTAAATAATTATGTTTTTTTCTTTTTTTTTTAAATAAGATAAAACTTCATAAATGGTCCCTCTTTTGTGAATTGACAGAAATGCTCTTCACTTAACGGCCAAAAACTAACGGAGTTAGTGAAAATGACCATTTGTTAAAAGTTTTGAAACCACAGGGACCATCTGTGAGGTTTTTTGAACTTAGGGATTAAACTTGATATTTTTAAAAACCACAAGAACCATTTTGAAGTTTTGTCTTTTATGAAAGAATATGAATGTGTTATTTTTTTTTTCATCAAATCATTTTAAATTGAAATAAAACCAATTATTATCGGATCGCCCTTATCCTTCATTTAACCGGTCTGTTCAAACCGATTTATAAAATATTGTATCATTCTTTATTTAATAAACTGAATATCAGATGATAAATCAAGTAGATATTAATGTACATATTAATATATTTATATTGTTTTCAACATGTAAATAAATTCACTAATTTTTAATTACTAATGTATTCTTAATAAATTTTCACTTGCAAATTTTCAATTAAGTAATAGTACTTGTTTTCTTTTATACTTTTCATTATCTTTATAAATAACTTTTAAATAAAAATTCTAGACTTTTTCAATGCATTACTTTATATAAATAACTAAATATTTATTAAGTGATTAATAATGTGTTCTATTCCATTAGTCATTATCCACAAAACTACTGTCAGATTAAATTTTAAACCTAGTTTTTTATAATGAAACTTGTTGTAAATATTTATTACCTCTTTATGTAGCTTGTAGAACTTGTTGAATTTGGCCTTTAAGAGCTTAGTGCCCCAAGTGTGACACCTCAAATAGTTCACAACACACCTTAGACAAAGGATGACATTTGAGAGAGTTTATGCACACTAAAAATCAGTTATGGTCTTCCAAAGATCATTAGGTGTCGATTTTAGTAGCCTAGGGTCTTCTTATATAGTGTGGCTAGGACTAGGGTTACATCCATATAAACCCTAATGTGAATGACTTTTCATCTTACTTTGGATCCATGGGTTAAAACCTCCATGGACTATCCATGGACTACCATATTGGTTTAGCCCATCCTAAATAACCATAAGCCCACACCATAAGAATGATTGATTTACCTAATCAATCCCCTTACATTTAATTAGTCTCTTTTGATCACTAAATTAATTCCAAATTAATTCTTGATCAATACTAATTAAATAATATAATTTCATATTAATATATTAAAACTTATAATATATTAATAACTCATAAATAACCTCTTTTCAAAAGTCCATCCTATCAAATTGTCGTGGTGATATGCAACCTAAATGGACCATGCTACTCTTGGGTCAAGTACATACCAATTATATTTTGGATTAGGTGTCTAAGTTCATAACTATTTCTGTAATCTACTTGACCCGGTTAGCATGGTCCATTTGGGTTGCATGACATTGCACCACTTGGATATACTAAATGAGAGAAAGGGCACTTAAGGTTTATTAATATATTATAAGTTCTAATATATTAATAATATTATTTAGTCAGTATTGATCAAAAAATTAATTTGGAATTAATTAAATGATCAAAAAGAGACTAATTAAATATATGGGGTTGATTGTGTAAATCATTTATTCTTGTATAGTGGGCTAATGATCCATGGTTTGTATGGATTGGGCTAAAACCCATAAGGTGCTCCATGGATAGTCAATGGAGGTTACAAACCCATGGATCATAGAATATGGAAAGCCATGACAATTAGGGTTTACATAGTGTAACCCTACTTGTGTCACTACTATATAAAGATCTCTTGACTAGCAAAAATCGGCCCTACTACAAGCAAGTACAAGAAGGCTAGCCAAATTTTGAGTGTTAGTGAACTTCTCTCAAGGTTATTCCAAGTGTTGTGGTGTTGCGTGAGACATTTGAGGCATCACACTTGAGGTGCTAGGCTTACAAGGTTCTCAAGGAATCCAAACAACAAAAAGGTATGTTCTTCTACTAGCATTTATGTTTAAAATTTCCCCATGTCATGCTAGTTAGGTTAAGAACCTTGGAAAAGCAAATTTGCATGTATCATATTAAAACATAGATCCAAGGTTTGTAGGGTTGCATGTACACATTAGGAGTGTTAGAATGCTCAAAACCCTTTAGTGGTATCAGAGCCTAGGCTTGTTTTCTTGATACTTGATGCAAACTTGTTGGAAAAACTCAAAGATGTGCAATCTGCTAAGTGAACTCGCCGAGTCCATGGGGGGACTCGACGAGTTCATGTGTAAAATCATCCTACTCGTCGAGTAGGTTCGCGCACTCAACGAGTAGGAGCCCCAGAATGCAGATTTTCGAGTTTTGCTGCTGGAAATGGACTAGAAACATTACCTTGAACTGTTTTGGTCTTATAAAACTTGTTTTAGGTGGTGTAATGGTTATGCTAATCCATTTTCAATGGCTATCATCAAAATTTAAAGTTTTATATGGTTTATTTATGATTCTTGAAATTGTTGATATGCATGTTCATGAACTTATGAGTTTAGAAGATCATAGAAATTATTTGTAACTTGCTTGTTAGTTTAATTCTTGATCATTATGTGTTTTAATGGAATCCATAATTTATCCTCAAGTTATGGATTACCAAAAGTCATTCTTTTAAAGTCCATTAAAGAAACACATAAGTTACGTAAAATGAAAAGTTTCTCGTTTTAATAAACCATTAACTCATAAGTTATGAAAGATGAAAAGTTTTGAAAGTTACAAAACTTGCCCTCAAATTTAGGAACATGTAAAGTCACTTTAAAACTTTAGTTCCAACCCCTAGAATTTTAAAAGTTAAAATTCAACCCTTGTACTTTATAATATTATAAGTTTAATAATTATTATATATGTATAAGAACAAGTCGTGTACCGTTAGTAGGTCTCATTCGCGAAGCCGGTCTATAAGAGGGTATAAGGTTGTTGCCTATAAAATGGCAGCTTAATGGGTGTCCACTCTCACCCACCGCTTCCTTGACCGGTGGAGGGTCGTTATGTGACATCCCCAATTTCTCGGCCAGAAAAGACCGATTTGTTTATGCTTTGCTGTATAAAATCAGAGTAATCCTTTGATTAAAAGAGTTGCAGAATTTCTCCCAAAAAAAAATATGATAACCATTTATCAAAATATTTCTCAAAGAGAATGTATTTTCATTAAATAACAAAATCTCGGGATGTCATGTTCCGATACAGAAACATAAGCATAAACAAAACTTACATTTATTTACACTAATGATTTACATCTCCTTTAATCTCTCAGTGAAATAAATCTTCGCATTGATACCTGTGATACAAAGAAAACTAAGTGGGTCAGTCTTGGGAGCCTTGTGAGAATATAGGGTTTTCATCCCACAATAATATAATTATTATATTAAATTATCAAACAATCAACCCAATTACCCATCCCCATTTTCTTCTTTATTTCTTAGGATTTTACCCTAAGAATCATCTATCCTTTATTCATTCGTTCCTAAGGGTTAACCTAAGGAATTGGCATAAAGTCCATTGCTACATGAGGCGCGACTGCCAGGTTTATGACATTCTCTTTTAGGCATATCTGCCGATGTTATCCTATAAGCGCATCTGCTAGTATTATGACATTTTCTATTTAACGCATCTGCTAAGATTATGAAATTCTCTATTTGGCGCATCTGCCGACATTATCCTATAAGCGCATATGTCAGGATTATCCTATAAGCGCATCTGCTAGTATTATGACATTCTCTATTTAGTGCATCTACTAAGATTATGACATTCTCTATTTGGCGCATCTACCGACATTATCCTATAAGCGCATCTGTCAGGATTATCCTATAAGCACATCTACTAGTATTATGACATTCTCTATTTGGCGCATCTGCTAAGATTATGACATTCTCTATTTGGCACATCTGCTGACATTATCCTATAAGCGCATCTGCCAGGATTATCCTATAAGCGCATCTGCTAGTATTATGACATTCTCTATTTGGCGCATCTGCCGACATTATCATATAAGCGCATCTGCCAGGATTATCCTATAAGCGCAGCTGCTAGTATTATGTCATTCTCTATTTGGCGCATCTGCTAAGATTATGACATTCTCTATTTGGCACATCTGCCGACATTATCCTATAAGTGCATCTGCCAGGATTATCCTATAAGCGCATCTGCTAGTATTATGACATTCTCTATTTGGCGCATCTGCTAGTATTATGCTATAAGCGCTTCTGCTAAGATTATCTATAACATCTTTCATACCACATCACTTATCTACCCATGTTTTACCCGACATATTCATAGATATATAATCTCATATATAATTTAAATCATTTAAAAACCTGTATAAAACATTCATTCAACATCCATCTCAAGTAAACAAACAACATATAAACACATAACATGTATTTCATAGCAAATACTTCATATCTATGCGGTAGAAGAAAGTAACTACACACTCACACAAAACATATAATTAATACCTCCAAACAATACTTATATTAAAATCGTGTTTATGAAAGGGACTATACACTCACATATATAAACAACAATATATATAAGCACATAACACATATTTCATAGCAAATACTTAATATTTATGTGTAAGAAGAAAGTAACCACGCACTCACTTGATTAGAAGATGATCGGGCAGCACTACGGCTCTACGAGTAGTATTCTTCGATGAAACCGGGATCACTTCACACACCGGGTTTCTCGCGGGCAGAGCTTCGGCTCGGAAACTCTTTTTCTTCTCGGGATCTTCGGGACTTGCTTCGGGTCTCGGGGTTGATACCGGGGCTTCGGGATATTTCTTGCACGTAAATCGAGGTAAAACGGGGGAGAGAAAAGAGAAAATAGCAACCCTAAACGGCTAGCCCTTCAAATCTATTTATAGGGCAAAATCTGCCCTTGCCACGTCGTGGCACCTTTTTCCACGTCGTAGGCTTGATCGTCACTGCATGCGTCATCATCCACTTGCTCTGTCAGGCTCCAGAATGCGTCAGAAGTCCTGTCACGTCGTGGCCACTGCTTCCACGTCGTGGTCTCTGACACAGCTTTGGGGTTCGCGCCCTGAACTTCAGAAATTCATAACTTTCTCATACGAACTCCGTTTTCGACGTTCTTTATATCGACGCGAAGGTGAGATTATGATATATAAATCTTGTTAGACTCCATTAGCTAATTTTGACTTTATTTTTAATATATTATAATTATATTACTTATATATTATTGTTAGTAGACCGGGACAGGAAAACTCCGTTATAAACTCATAACTCCTTTGTCTGAAGTCCGTTTTCGTCCGTCTTTCAGTCGTTGCACTACTATCGATGAGATCTTAAATTCTCATTTAGATTTTTTTGGATAAATATAACTCTAACGTAAATTCACTATTTACGTCGCGATGTGTCGTGTCGGTTCTGTCACGAAACTTTGACAGGTCATAACTTCTTCGTTATAATTCGGATTTCGACGTTCTTTATATGCACGGAATCCTTGTAACATATACTACAACTTAATTAAGATTACTCCTTCTAAATAATCTTCCATCAAAAATTCATTTTTGACGCTTATCGTCTCTAAATTGACTAGCCCGGATCTACGGGCGTTACAATTATCTCCCCCTTAGGATGATTACGTCCCAGAATCATCAACGAAATAAGGCTTGCAAAATGATTCCAATCTTCTGACTTAAGTCAAATGCTACATTGAAATCGGTTCTCTGAACCACGTAACAAAATCATCGTAGTCGGACTCAATTTGATATGACCACTAGGGTCAGGATATCAGTAATCTTTTTAGTCATTACCGAAACAATGGTAATGACATACTTGAATAAAAACGAACTCAATTACAAGCTTCTTGGTAACCTTGAGACTTTCCCTGATCCAAGTGTGAGTCCTGTGCTTCCAGTAGTATATATATCTACTACTATTCACACCTACTCATACTCGTCCCAAGTATTGTCTCGCAGTCCCCAAGTCCTAAAATCACAAAACAATTTAACACATACGAATGTTTCCAATTAATAATACAAATCTTCCTAGACTCTACTAGGACTCCTTCCATGCGTATCTTTTATCATCAATCATGCTTCAACTCAATTGGTGATGGAAATTACATATTATGGGACAACTTCAAGAATTACACCAATCGTTCCATCATCCTGCCAATCGTAGGTGTACTTCAAACGTATCGTACCCCTCTAAACGTTCCATTATTTTACCAGACATATACTAAAGGCAAGACACCATTCTTACGATATCTTCCGATAGGTGTCATTCACTATCATAAGGCTTTTCATTTCCTCCATTTACTCAATTCTCTACGAATCTTCACCATGACCTCTTGTATACCCAAGCAGACGTTCAGTGTACTGAGCGAGAATTTAAGATAAGAAAGCTTTATTTACGATAAACGTATGACTCTCCTAATCGCTTCGAAACGTTTACATGCTAGTTCTAATATCGTAGCCAAACGCTTAGAATCCTACACACATAAGGTTTCCAGATCCAGTCGACAACAGACCATAGATCCGAACAAATAATATCATATATGGCAACATATAACATTTAGCACATAAAAGCATATTAGGCATCCTTCCTAATATAAACTAGTGCTTGTGTCAATTTAAGTGTACCACCTAACATATTTTAGACACAATCCTCACGATCATTACTTAGCATTCTAAGTTTAAGTCTAGAAATCCTACAAATTCCTAGTTCGCTTAAACTAATGCTCTGATACCAACTGTGACATCCCCAATTTCTTGGCCAGAAAAGACCAATTTGTTTATGCTTTGTTTTATAAAATCAGAGTAATCCTTTGATTAAAAGAGTTGCGGAATTTGTCCCAAAAAAAACGAAATATGATAACCATTTATCAAAACATTTCTCAAAGAGAATGTATTTTCATTAAATAACAAAATCTCGGGATGTCATGTACCGATACAGACACATAAGCATAAACAAAACTTACATTTATTTACACTAATGATTTACATCTCCTTTAATCTCTCAGTGAAATAAATCTTCGCATTGATACCTGTGATACAAAGAAAACTGAGTGGGTCAGGCTTGGGAGCCTGGTGAGCATATAGGGTTTTCATCCCACAATAATATAATTATTATATTCAATTATCAAACAATCAACCCAATTACCAATCCCCATTATCTTCTTTATTTCTTAGGATTTTACCCTAAGAATCATCTATCCTTTATTCATTCGTTCCTAAGGGTTGACCTAAGGAATTGGCATAAAGTCCATTGCTACATGAGGCGCGACTACCAGGTTTATGACATTCTCTTTTAGGCGCATCTGCCGATGTTATCGTATAAGCGCATCTGCTAGTATTATGACATTCTCTATTTAACGCATTTGCTAAGATTATGACATTCTCTATTTGGCGCATTTGTCGACATTATCCTATAAGGGCATCTGCCAGGATTATCCTATAAGCGCATCTGCTAGTATTATGACATTCTCTATTTGGCGCATCTGCTAAGATTATGACATTCTCTATTTGGTGCATCTACTGACATTATCATATAAGCGCATCTGCCAGGATTATCCTATAAGCGCATCTGCTAGTATTATGACATTCTCTATTTGGCGCATCTGCTAAGATTATGACATTCTTTATTTGGTGCATTTACTGACATTATCATATAAGCGCATCTGCCAGGATTATCCTATAAGCGCATCTGCTAGTATTATGACATTCTCTATTTGGCGCATCTGCCGACATAGTGGCGACATTATCCTATAAGCGCATCTGCCAGGATTATCCTATAAGCGCATCTGCTAGTATTACGACATTCTCTATTTGGCGCATCTGCTAGTATTATGACATTCTCTATTTGGCTCATCTGCCGACATTATCCTATAAGCGCATCTTCCAGGATTATCCTATAAGCGCATCTGCTAGTATTATGACATTTTCTATTTGGCGCATCTGCTAAGATTATGACATTCTCTATTTGGCGCATCTGCCGACATTATCCTATAAGCGCATCTGCCAGGATTATCCTATAAGCGTATCTGCTAGTATTATGACATTCTCTATTTGGCACATCTGCTAGTATTGTGCTATAAGCGCATCTGCTAAGATTATCTATAACATCTTTCATACCACATCACTTATCTACCCATGTTTTACCCGACATATTCGTAGATATATAATCTCACATATAATTTAAATCATTTAAAAACCTGTATAAAACATTCATTCAACATCCATATCAAGTAAACAAACAACGTATAAACACATAACATGTATTTCATAGCAACTACTTCATATCTATGCGGTAGAAGAAAGTAACTACACACTCACACAAAACATATAATTAATACCTCCAAACAATACTTATATTAAAATCATGTTTATGAAAGGGACTATACACTCACAGATATAAACAACAATATATATAAACAAATAACACGTATTTCATAGCAAATACTTAATATTTATGTGTAAGAAGAAAGTAACCACACACTCACTTGATCAGAAGATGATCGGGCAGCACTACGGCTCTACGAGTAGTATTCTTCGGTGAAATCGGGATCACTTCACACACCGGGCTTCTCGCGGGCAGAGCTGCGGCTCGGAAACTCTTTTTCTTCTCGGGATCTTCGAGCTTCGGGACTTGCTTCGGGTCTCGGGGTTGATACCAGGGCTGCAAGATATTTCTTACACGTAAATCGAGATAAAATAGGAGAGAGAAAAGATAAAATAGCAACCCTAAACGGTTGGCCCTTCAAATCTATTTATAGGGCAAAATCTGCCCTTGCCATTTCGTGGCACCTTTTTCCACGTCCTGGGCTTGATCGTCACTGCATGCGTCATCGTCCACTTGCTCTGTCAGGCTCCAGAATGCGTCAGAAGTCCTGTCACGTCGTGGCCACTGCTGCCACGTCGTGGTCTCTGAAATAGCTTTGGGGTTCGCGCCCCGAACTTCAGAAATTCATAACTTTCACTAATTTTGACTTTATTTTTAATATATTATAATTATATTACTTATATATTATTTTTAGTAGACCGGGACAGAAAAACTCCGTTATAAACTCATAACTCCTTCGTCTGACGTCCGTTTTCGTCCGTCTTTCCGTCGTTGCACTACTATCGATGAGATCTTCAATTCTCATTTAGATTGTTTTGGATAAATATAACTCTAACGTAAATTCACTATTTACGACGCGTTGTGTCGTGCCGGTTCTGTCGCGAAACTTCGACATGTCATAACTTCTTTGTTATAATTCGGATTTCGACGTTCTTTATATACATGAAATCCTTGTAACATATACTACAACTTAGTTAAGATTACACCTTCTAAATAATCTTCCATCAAAAAGTCATTTTTGACGCTTATCGTCTCTAAATTGACTAGCCCGGATTTATGGGCGTTACAATTATCTCCCCCTTAGGATGATTACGTCCCGGAATCATCAACGAAATAAGGCTTGCAAAATGATTCCAATCTTCTGACTTAAGTCAAATGCTACATTGAACTCGGTTCTCTGAACCACGTAACAAACTCATCGTAGTCGGACTCAATTTCATATGACCACTAGGGTCAGGATATCAGTAATCTTTTTAGTCATTACCAAAACAATGGTAATGACATACTTGAATAAAAACGAACTCAATTACAAGCTTCTTGGTAACCTTGCGACTTTCCCTGATCCAAGTGTGAGTCCTGTGCTTCCAGTAGTATATATCTCTACTACTATTCACACCTACTCATACTCGTCCCAAGTATTGTCTCGCAGTCCCCAAGTCCTAAAATCACAAAACAATTTAACACATACGAATGTTTCCAATTAATAATACAAATTTTCCTAGACTCTACTAGGACTCCTTCCATGCGTATCTTCTATCATCAATCATGCTTCAACTTAATTGGTGATGGAAATTACAGATTATAGGACAACTTCAAGAATTACACCAATCGTTCCATCATCCTGCCAATCGCAGGTGTACTTCAAACGTATCGTACCCCTCTAAACGTTCCATTATTTTACCAGACATATACTAAAGGCAAGACACCACTCTTACGATATCTTCCGATAGGTGTCATTCACTATCATAAGCCTTTTCATTTCCTCCATTTACTCAATTCTCTACGAGTCTTCACCATGACCTCCTGTATACCCAAGCAGACGTTTAGTGTACTGAGCGAGAATTTAAGAAAATATGAATAAGGTGCTAACCCATGAAATTACACTTTGCACTTTGATTAAGTCGTTAGTGGAGCATGTGTGGTTAACCGGCACACTAACCTGGACTTAACAAGGTAGGCAAAGGGTGACTTAAGGTTTATCATATGTCGATGGAGCGCGTGTGGTTAACCAGCACATCGATTGAGTGATAAACATTAAGGGTACTAAGTAATTTGCATGGTTACTTCACACCTTGTTTTGTGATCCTCGGCATCCCAGTCACAAAACTTGAAGGGCACACTCGAGATTGAAATATACCATTGAAAAGTTCAATGAATCTCAAAGAATCTAGGAGTTTCGAAACCAATTAAAACCTAATAATTTATTTCGATTTTCATGGTGGAAATTGGTGAATCGTCATTCACCTACCTTCAAATATTTTATAGCTTGGATTACGGCATCGCTCTTCTAAGTTATAAAATATTGTGTTGGGTCCTAGCCTTAATATTACATTTGGGTGTCTTATTAAGGACCATATTTATATCTAATCTAAACTTGTCTTTCTTCTTTTTTAGATGTCTTCCAACAATGTTGCTTCTGGCTCAAACCCTACCGGCTCCTTCTCTCTCATGAACCTTTGTGGGAGAGTCATCTTCAATGGATCCAACTTTATGAATTGGATCAGGAACATCAGGATGGTCACTCGGTATGAGGACAAGGAATATGTCCTCGACAAGGAGCTTAAGGAACTTGAGTCGTCTGCTACTCCTGATGAGATCGTTGAATACCAGGAACATGAGAGAGATGCTACCAAAGTGACATGTATCATGTTGGCCACAATGATAGCCGAGCTCCAAAAGTCCTATGAAGACTACTACCCTTTGAGATACACCAAGATTTGATGGACCGCTACCATCAGAGTGCTCGTCAAGAGCGGTATGAAATCATCTCCTCCATGATAACAACTCGGATGAAGGATGGTGAACCCATCACGGGCCACATGCAGAAAATGCAAAGGTATGTGGACCGTTTGCTGAAACTGAATGTGAACTTCCCCGAGGAGTTGGTAATTAACATCATTTTGCACTCCTTACATTCGTGTTATGATCAATTCCGAATGACATACCACATGAACAAGGAGGAAGTTACACTCAGCAAACTTCAAGGACTCTTGAAGACCACACAAATTGGTCTTAAGAGTAAATCGGTTGATACCACTCCTACTCCTACCGCGGCCCCTGTCTTGGCAATCGGGCAAGGCAAAGGAAAGAAGAGGAAGAGCCCTTCGAAAGGTACCAATGGAAATCCCCTTGATGGGTCCTCTTCAAGTGGAACCAAGAAAGATTTCTTCACTCCTTCTGCCAACCCTAAAGAGGCTGAATGCTTCTATTGCCATGAAAAGTCGCAGTGGAAGCGAAACTGCCCAAAGTACCTGAAAAATTTTAAGGATGGGAAAGCAAAACCCAACCATGCAGATATATACACTATAACGTCTAATAACTCACCCCATTCTAATTCTTGGGTCCTTGATATAGGTTGTGGTATTCACATATGTACTGATTTGCAGGGACTAAGAAGAAGTGAGAATGTGGAGCATAGGAAGATAAACTTGATCATGGGGAATATGAAAGCTTCACCTGTCACCAAGATTGGAGTTTATTCTTTGTTGCTAAGTAGTGGGTTAGTGTTAGATTTGAATAAGTGTTGTTACTCGTCTGAAATGTCGAGAAATATTATTTCCTTTCATGGTTTGTATAAAAAAGGGTTTACCTTTTCGTTTGATAATGAATGTGGTGGTATTAATGCTTTCTTTAATAATGTTATTTATTTTAAAGCATTACCTTGTGATGGTGTGTATGAAACTGTGTCGGTTGTTGATAACCTAGGAAATAATGTATTGTGTATCGATTCTTCCACTAGCTTGGATAAAGCATCAATATGGCACCGTCGTCTTGGACATGTAAGCAAGAAACGCATAGGCCAACTCCAAAAGGATGGAGTCTTGGAATCATTTGACCTAAAGTCAGATGATAGTTGTGAATCTTGTTTGCTTGGGAAAATGACAAAGTCACCCTTCAGTAGTACTTGTGCTAGAGGTGAGGGTTTGTTGGATCTCATACATACTGATGTGTGTGGACCCTTCAGAACCGCCACAAGGGATTCTAACCGCTTCTATGTGACTTTTACTGATGATTTTAGCAGATATGGATATGTCTACTTAATCAAGCATAAGTCAGAGACCTTTGAAAAATTCAATGAGTTTAAACAGGAAGTGGAGAATCATTTGGGCAAGAACATTAAGATGCTTTGATCCGATCGAGGTGGTGAGTATCTTAGTATAGAGTTCCTTGACTATCTTAAGGAATGTGAGATTATCTCACAATTGACACCTCCCAGGACACCACAGCCTAATGGTGTGGTTGAGAGGCGCAATCGAACCTTGTTGGTTATGGTTCATTCCATGATGAGTCGAGCTTCGCTACCAATCTCATTTTGGGGGTATGCCTTTGAGATTGCCGCGCATATCCTTAATCTAGTCCATACAAAGAAGGTTGCCAAAACACCTCATGAGACGTGGACCGGAAAAGTTCCCAATCTGGACCACATCAAGATTTGGGGTTGCAAGGCTTTTGTGAGGCACGAGTCTCACGATAAGCTCGAACCTCAAAGTGAGAGGTGTATTTTCATCGGCTACCCACATAAATCCTTTGGTTACCTTTTCTACAGACCCAGTGATAATGTGGTCTTTGTAGCAAGGAGAGGAGTCTTTCGCGAGAGAGAGTTCATAAGCCAAGGAAACAGTGGGAGGCAAAATGACCTTGAAGAAATTTAAGAGTCAAGTGGTGAAGGAACCTCAAACCCTATCAATCAACCTGAGGAGGAAACTCCTGTTGATTCAACAGAAGAATCTGTACCTCTAAGGCGTTCCAGGAGAGTTAGGAATGCACCTGAGCATTACTATGGTTTCCATATTACTGCGGAAGGTGATACACTTATCAGTGATAGCACACTGGTAAGTCTCGATGAACCTAACAACTACACGGAAGCCATGGCAGGCCCTGAGGCTGCTAAGTGGAAAAAGGCTATGGACAGCAGGATACAATCCATGTATGACAATCAAGTTTGGAACTTGGTTGACAATGTACCAGGTCGTAAGACAGACGGGTGAAAATGGATCTTCAAGAAGAGGACCGACATGGATGGTAATGTACACACTTATAAGGTGCAACCGGTTGCAAAGGGTTTTTATCAAACTTCGGGAATTGATTATGATGAGACCTTTTCACCAGTAATGAAGATTAAGTCTATTAGGGTTATGTTAGCCTTTGTTGCATTTCATGATTATGAAATATGACAAATGGATGGCAAAACCGCCTTCCTTAATGGAAAGTTGGTTGAGGATGTTTACATGAGTCAGCTAGAGGTTTTTGTCAGTACAGTGCACCCTAATAGAGTGTGTAAGCTTGAGAAATCCATCTATGGATTAAAGCAAGCACCTCGCAGATGGAATCTTTGTTTCGATGAGAAAGTCAAACAGTTTGGCTTTTCGAGAAGTGAAGATGAATCTTGTGTATATATCAAGGCTAGTGGGAGTATAGTTAGATTTTTGGTATTGTATGTGGATGACATACTACTCATAGGAAATGACATCCCAACTCTCCAGGAAGTGAAGTCCTGGCTTGGGAAGTGTTTCGCTATGAAGGACCTTGGAGAAGCTGCCTATATCATAGGGATAAGGATTTTGAGAGACAGGAGTAAAAGACTAATTGGACTTAGTCAGAGTACCTACTTGGAGAAGGTGCTTAATAGGTTTAGCATGCAGAATTCCAAGAAAGGAGAGTTACTGATCTAGTGTAACGCCAGACTGAGAAAGACTCAAAGCCCAAGTACAGAGGATGAGATAGCAGAGATGAATCAAGTTCCATATGCTTCCGTTGTAGGCTCGATCATGTATGCTATGACTTGTACTCGTCCTGATGTGGCCTTTGCATTGAGCATGGTCAACAGATATCAGGGGAACCCTGGAAAGGCTCACTAGACTGCGGTAAAGAACATTCTCAAGTACCCGCAGATGACTAAGGACTGGGTCCTTACCCTCGGTGGGAGTGATGACTTGAGAGTATTAGGGTATAGTGATGCCATCTTCCAAACTGATAGGGATAATTTCCGCTCTCGGTCAGGCTGGGTCTTTACCTTAAACGGAAGAGCAATTTCTTGGAAAAGTTCCAAGAAGGAGACAGTGGCTGATTCAACTTGCGAATTAGAGTATATAGCGGCAAGCGAGCCAAAAAAGGAGGCTATATGGCTAAAGAACTTCATTGGAGTCATTGGAGTTGTACCAGATATAAAGGAGCCTATAGAGATTTTCTGTGATAGTGAAAGTGCAGTTGCCTTAGCCAAGGAACCAAGGGATCACGGGAGATCCAGGCACATCGACAAAAAATGCCACTTCATCATACATCGAATAGAAGAAGGACTCCTCGTGGCAAAGAGGGTATCATCAGATGAGAACCCAACAGATCCCCTCGTGGCAAAGAGTGATAGGGTTAAGCATCTCCAGCATGCAAGGCGCATAGGGCTGAAGGATGCTGTGAGTTTTAGTAATTAGATAGTTTTTTGAAATGTGTTAAGTGTAATTGACATTTGATGATGAATCAGAAAATCCTATATCTTCTGATGTAATGAAAGATAAGTAAAAATGACTCTACAATTCCTTCTATGAGTACTAAATGGATACAAGTTATATACAATTTAGAGTAAACAGACAATCGATTATGTGAATCTGCCCTAAGCCCACAACCAAACAAGGAACAGGGAATGAGGCGGAAAGCACACATTCTGTTGTTTGTTAGATCTTCATTGTAAACAACCTTGGCATATTCATTTGGTACTTACGGAGTTAACTGTAATAGTTCCTTTATTTGATGAAAACATTCTTTAAGAAAAACCCTTATTTCCTTTAGTAAAAATGGTAACCATAATAGTTCCTTCTATAATCACTTAGTTTATACAAGCTATATATAATCTAATATCGAATAAATAGTTAATCGTGTGAATCTGACTTAAGCCCACAACCAAACAAAGAACAGGAAGTAAGGCGGAAAGCACACATCCAACTACCTATTGGGTATTAATTATATATAACCCTGATGTACAAACTAAGGTATTATAGAATTAACCACTAAAGGTCCTTTAAGTTATTTTGGTTTAATAAAATGGATTAAACCCTTTTATTGATAAGTTTCTAGTTTAGTCTACTACATGTTCTATCTGAAAAGTATGTTTTTGAACTAGAAAACGGTGTATAAAATTTGTATACTATGACCTGACCCATACCTGGTACTCCTTATGATTACTTGGTATATATGGAATATATATATATAACTAAGATCGGATAGATAGTAGACCGGGTGCATCTGCTCTAAGCCCACAACCAAACAAGGAACATGAAATGAAGCGAAAAACATACACTCTACTGTCTATCGGGCCCGATTAATATATATCCCTGATGTATGCACTAAGGAATCATAAAGTTAGCATTATAGGCCCCTTTCTAAGTGAATGTTCATGTTACTAGGAAGTTATGTGTTTTATTTATTATTGTTTGGTACTTTGTAGATGTACCCCATATATATATATATATATATATATATATATATATATATATATATATATATATATATATATATAAATCATGGCATATATATATATATATATATATATACATATATATATATATATATATATATATATATATATATATATATATATAAATCATGGCATATATATATATATATATATATATATATATATATATATATATATATATATATATATATATATATATATCCTTATACCACTTTTATTATCATTTTTTTTAGAACAGTGAGTTAATGACACTTTCCCTTCCTAGGTTACTGGGAATTATTAGTATAAGTGTGTTAATCATGATTTGTTCTTCTGTTATAGTATATTGTATGTTCCTCCTTGTTTCTCTTTATAGTATGTTCCTCCCTGTCCTAGTTATAGTATGTACTGAACCCCTAAACTATACCTATTATAGTTTACTAGTATGTTTACTTGAATTGTTACTGACTTGATTAAAAGACTCATTTATCTACTGAGTTATGATTGTACTTTAAAAACGGTGTTTTATAAACAATAAAGTAACATAGCTTCAAAAAGAGTTTTTGAAATTGTTTTGATCACTTATAAAAGCATAAGAAATCCTTTAAACTGATGGTTATCACAAATAAAATTTACACAATATCATTGTGTTCAACTTGTATTCCCCCCTTAAAAGCATTTCAAACATTTAAAAGATTGATTATAGGGGTATGGACTCACCTTATGTGGGTGATTCAATTACAGATTCGTGTAAGGATGAGAAGTTCCATGAATGAATTCCCAAGACACAAACGAGTCCTAAATGACATATAATGACATATATAGGCATGTAATTAGTGTTTTAAACAACTAACATGCAAGGAAACACCCTTAGGGACTAGGAAACACTTGAACTAAGTGTTACAATCACATGTGATTGACTAAAGGAAGTTTACGGCCACACAAGGGAGTATACGGACAAGGGGTGTACGGTCAAGGAGTGTACGGCCATACACTCATGGAAGAAGCATGAAAAAGAGGTGTTTACAGCCGTATATAGTATCCATTAATGGTTCATAATCCTATGTTGGAACATGAGATGAGTTTGTGGCCAAGACATGCACCAAACAATGGTTTACGGCCATGCAAGGGTGTACGGTCGTACACTCTTGTTGTTCATGCTAAAATGGTTGTTTCTAGGGTGTTAATTACGAGTTTCTAATGTATACTAAGTATATGGAAAGGATGCTTACGATTTGGAAGCTTGAAGGGGGTTCACGGCCACCAAGAACTAGTGTGTGTTCTTGGTGTTCTTGGTGAAATGGATGAAGGTTTGAATATCTATCATAAAGAGATGTTTTCATGGATGAATCATGAGATGTTATAAAACTAAGGAGGATATCAAGAAAGATGGAAGAATCACTT